>NW_024081253.1:867626-1196586 GCF_003009895.1 Hyaena hyaena | reverse complement strand
AGCTCAGAGCCTGGAGCCTGTTTCAGTCTGTGACTCCCTCTCTCTCTGACCCTCCCCTGCTCGCGCTGTCTCTCTCTCTCTCTCCTAGAAATAAAATTTAAAAAAAACATTAAAAAAAAATAAAAAGATAACTCATAGAAGAAGAAATCCTTGTAAATCAAATATCTCATAATAGGCTTTTATCAAGAATATTACGGAAAAAAATCCCTCTCATAATTCAATAATTAAATAACCCAAGTAATAAGGCAAAGGATCTGAACACATTTCCAAATAAGACAGATACACAAATGTCTACTAAGTACATGAGAAGATACACTACATCACTAGCCATCAGAGAACTCCAAATCAAAACCACAACGCGATACTACTTCACAACCGGTAGGATGGCTAGAACAAAAATGACAGATAATATCTTGGGTTAGCAAGGATATGGAGACAGCAATGCTCACACACTTCTTGTGGCAGTATAAAATGGTCCAGTTGCTTTAGAAAAGTTTAGTAGCTCTTCAAAATGTGAAGCATAGAGTTACCGTACAATCTAGCATTTCCACCCCTACATATATAACCAAGAGAAATAAAAGCATACATCTCATCAAAAACCTGTACATGAATGCTCATAGCTGCCTTATTCCTAATTGCCCAAAAGTGGAAAACAACTCAACTGACCAACTGACAAATAGATTAAAAAATGCAGTATGTACATTCAATGTAATATTTTCAGCAATTAAAAAGGATGAAGCAAAGATACGTGTTACAACATGGATGAACTTTGAAAACACTGTGCTAAAAGAAAGTCACAAAAGACCACATATTGCATGATTGCTTTCATATAACATGACTGGTATAGGCAAAAATACACAGACAGAAAATAGACTAGTGATTGCCTAGGACTGTGGGAGGGGTAGGGTGGGGGTGGGGGATGGTGAATGACTGCAAATAAGTAAAAGGTTTCTCTTGCCAGAGGACAAATATGTTCTAAAATGACATTGGAATAATGGCTGCATAACCTTCTGAGTGCACTGAAAAACATTGAATTGTGCATTTTAAATGAGTGGATTGTATGGAATATGAATTGCATAAATAAAACTGTTTTTAAAATTTCAAGCATTTAAAAATGGATTGGAATGGGAAGTATGAGATATTAGAGGGAGAATGATCAGTGTCAGTAAATAAAAATTTTCTTTGTTAAAGTGGATGGATTTTAGTGCCAATCACTAAATAAGTCCTTGGTTTGAAAAGAGATGGTACAAATTAAGTTTTAAATATGTTGAATTTGAAGACAAGAGATAACCAATGTGAGAAAGAATGTCAAGAAAAGGGACCCCCTTGCCCCCCAAAAAAAAGAAAAAGAAAAGGGAACCCATGTGCACTGTTGAAGGGAATGGAATTTGGTGTAGCCACAATGGAAAACAGTATGAAGGTTTCTCAAAAAATTAAAATGGAACTCCTATATCAATTATCCAGCAATTCCTCTTCTGTGTACACATCTGAAATAAAGGAAATCATTATCTTTTTTTTAAATGTTTTTATTTATTTCTGAGAGAGTGAGAGAGAAAGAGAGAGAGAGAGAGAGACACAGCGTGAGCAGGGGAGCGTCAGAGAGAGAGGGAGACACAGAATAGGAAGTAGGCTCCAGGCTCTAAGCTGTCAGCACAGAGCCCTACATGGTTCTGGAATCCACCTACCAAACTGTGAGATCATGACCTGAGCCGAAGTCCAGACGCTTAACCAACTGAGCCACCCAGGCACCCCAGAAGTCATTATCTTAAAGAGATATCTGCACCCCCATGTTCACTGCAGAATTATTTACAATAGGCAAGACATGGAAACAAACTAAGTGTCATCATGACTGGATAAAGATGTGCTACGTATATACAAAGGAATATCATTCAGCCATAGGAGAAAAGGAAATCCTCCCATTTATGACACATGAATGAAATTTGAGGGTATTATGTTAAGTCAAATAAGTCAACAAAGAAAGCCAAGTATGTATGATCTCATTGATATGTGGAGTTTAAAAATACTTAACACATAGAGACAGTAGATTGTTGGTTGCAGGGAAGGAGGAGTTGGGAGAAATGGGTGAAGATGGTCAAAAGGCCAATTTACAATTATGAGTAAGTTCTGCTGCCTAATGAACAGCATGGTGACTATAGTATTGTTAACATACTTGAAGGTTGCTAAGAAAGTGCAATCTTAAAAGTTCTCACCACACACACACACACACACACACAGTAACTATATGAGGTGACAAATGTATAAATTAGTATTATAATAGCAATCATTTCACAAAATTTACATGCAACAAATTATCACAATGTACACAACATTACATGTCAATTATATCTCAATAATGCTAAAAAATTCTAAGTTTAATGACTGAAAAGAGGAGCATAAGTAGAAATAGAAAATGACCTATTATATATGTCTTCACGAAAAAGGAGAAAAAGGAAAAAGAAAAAGAAAAATGATTGGTTGATAGAATTTACAGAGGTAGATAAATCAAAACATATTTCTAAAAATATAGGAAGTCCAAAAAATAGAATGGTTTGCCTCATATGTATTCAATTGGTGTTGGTGGATTCTTTTACTTTTTAACCACATGGCAATTTTAAATAAGTAAATTATACTAGGAAATATTTTATATGCAATGTTCCTTTGTTACCTGTGTTTACCACCCAATCTCATAAATTGACTTGAATTTGGAAAGTATCCAATGGATATGGTAAATTTTCATACAAGATGATAAGTAGTATGAATATCTATAACACAGCCAAGACATTTGGGAAACAGATCACTTTCAGTTATGATTTCTTCATAATTATACTTTTAAAAGCTCAGCTGATTATCTGACTTGTCTGCCATCTAAAAGTAAATGCTACTGCTTGTAAAACGAGAGAGCGATAGGTCAATCAATGGCAATGTTGCCACTGTCCAATCATCTACTAGCCATTACATGTCATCAACTCAAATTTACTTTTTGATGGGATATAGAATGTCAAAGCAAAGGAAAAGGACATTTTAAAGGTTAGTGTTATATCATGCCAAAGGACACAGTGGCAGACTTTTTTTATTTGAAAAATATAACCAGAGGTTATGGCAATTCTATTGTTTCTTTTGCCATTTATTCTACTTTGTTATTTGATCTTATTTGTAAAGAAAAAAAAAAAGAAGTAGGTCACATCTATTGTCATTTTGCTCTACAGACAAGTCATAGTGGAAAAAAAATTAGATGTAGCATATCAGCATAGCCACCTAGAACAAGAAACAATCTTGCAATTTCTATATTCTCTTGATAAGTCTTGTTAGTAACATCTTTGTATAATAATTCAGCAAAGCAAAGTTGAATTCATATGAACTGGTAATGTTCCTTTCATCATCTATTTAGGGTGCTAAAGTACAAATATTAACTTATTTATTTGTGCACATATCATGTGGTTAAGAGTTTATTGTGAAATATATTTTGAAATTACTATGTGCCAAAAATTTTACCATACACAATAAAAAAGTATTTATCTTTGAAGAGTTCACAATTTCATTAGTAAATTAAGTGATAAGAAATCTCTGAATAGTTCTCCTACCTGTTATATTCTGTCATTAGTAAATATCATCTATTGTTACTAACATCAGGAGTAACTGAAGTAACTGAAGAGAAGGTTTCTTGTGTTAATTCCTAGCATTGCTCAATTGACAGCTTCAGGAGTAACAAAGGATGCTTCTGTTTATCTCTGTGATAAACACAACAAAACAAAACAAAACCGTTGATCATCACACTCTGAAGGAAATTCAAGCAAACCACCCAAAGATGTGGGGTGATCCCTCAGTCTCACCTTCAAAATCCTATTTTGTAATTTTAAACAATATAGAATACTTGATCATAAGATAATGTTTTAAAATGAATAAAGTAAGTATATCTTTAAATTTTTTTAATGTTTATTTATTTTTGAGAGACTGAGAGAGAGAGACAGAGAGAGCAGGAGAGGAGCAGGGAAAAATAGGGAGAAGCAGCATCCTAAGCTAGCTCCAGGCTCTGAGCTGTCAGCACAGAGTTCGAAGTGAGGCTCAAACTCATGAGTCTTCAGAGCTGTGAGATTGTGACCTGAACCGAAGTTGGCTGCCTAACCAACTGAGCCACCCGGGTGCCCTGTAAAATAAGTATATCTAACAAATATTTTCTGGTCTTCATTTCAATAGAAAATGTTACAACTTTGGAATAGAATTTTGAGAGGGAAACAACTTTTGAAATAATTATGCATATCATCTACTAATCATTCACTGAATAGTCTAGTTCTCTAATAAACTTTATCTAAGCCTGCTAGATAAGAAGACACCAATATACCTAAATATTATATTTTATGCAGAACAAAAGAAAATGAACACAACACACACACAAACACACACACAAAACACAAAATTCTTTTGAATTAACCTGTGATCTCTTTCTACAAGAAACTGTTAATCTCTTCCTTGCAATATGACATGGAATACTTGTTTATTTTTCTCTGCTCATGGCCAAATGGAAAAGGAAAATCAAATAATATTGCATGCTGCCAATTTTAGCCATAATGAAAATTCTTTGGTAGTATTTTTCAAACTGTAGTTTTTCTTTTACTTAAATTTCAAGTTTTAATTTATCCTTTCTGATTTAAAGACTAGTCAGTACTCAGCTTTTCCCCATGCCTACCACCACCAGCACCACCAACTCTTGGATTATCCTCCTCCACTTCTCACATTTTCCCCTTCACTCTCACTTTCATCCCTGCTGTACACATTCTTTAAAATTATTATTCTGTCAGTTTCCTTAAGACATGAAGAATGTTTGATGCTGGGCTATTGTTTTCTTTTGAAAAATCCTAGATTAATTAGTATTCAACTTATTAATAGGATTTAACGTTTTAAAAATAAAATAGAACAAAATATAATGATTTTTCCAACATGGTTGTCTTTATTACTGAAATCATCACCATTTAAATTAAAGTCAGGATCATAAACTATTGCAACAGTTAAATTTATGTGTCACCCTGGATGGGCCAAGGTGCCCAGACATTTGGTCAAATGTTATTAAGGATTGTTTTGTAAAGGTGTTTTCCAGGTGAGATGAACATTTAAATAGTAGACACTGAGGAAAGCAGACTACCCTCTGTAACCTAAACTCCCTTCAGGAAGAGGAAATTCTACCAGCAAAGTGCCTTTAGATGTGAGCTGCCATTTTTCTGTGAGTTTCCAGTCAGCCAGTTGGCTTCTATAATCACATGAGCCAATTCCTTAAAATAAATCTCTCTCTCTCTCATATATGTGTTGGTTCTGCTTCTCTGGTGAACCCTAATAATATTATATAGTAAAAATTCATCTTTTTATTATCATGTGTATTGAAATCTTACTTTTTTGTCTCTCAATATTTCTTGGAAAATAATAGCCAAATAATGGAAATGGAAATGAAATTTTATAATTCAAATCTAACTATGCCTTAAAAATATAAATTGATATTTTTCAAATAATTCATATAGTTTTATGAAATACATGTTGGGAGCCTTTTCTGAACTCATAAGTTGAGAATACTCCTTGTGAGGTTAAGGCAAGTTTGAACAGTCTCTTGCCGTCAGATAGCGACTGATATCCACCCCCACTCAGTTATTTCTGCTTGAGCACCGACCCTCAAGGTACCTTGTTGATTGATATCAGAAGTAACTGTCCCTTTATTCTGGGGCCCTGGTATGATGACTGCACCCTGTGAAGGAAATTATTGTAGGAACCTCTCCCTTTGTGATTATGGGAACAGACATCTGCTCTGGCAGGTCCTGTTTTCCTTGATACTTCCCTTGATCTACTACCTTTGTTTCTCCTTCCCAGGTAGCAATGTCCTTTCTAGATGGTCTGCATAATTCTGTCAGTAATTGTAGCTTTCTTTTCTTATAAATATCAGTCTTAACCTTGGAGCCATGTTAATTGTCTTTTGTCTCTTTCCAGTCTTCTAAAAATATATGATAAAAAGGGGGAGATGCTGCCATGAGAAATTAAAACTGGTATCTCCTTCTGCTACTACTGGCTCATGTTGGAAATGAGCCTGCTGGTATTGACCAGGCCTCACAATATTCCAAATCATACCAATATTCTCTACACAGATTCCTCATAAGGAAAAGTATACTCTTGCCTCTTCAAAAGAGATTTTAGATGAAAGCATTGTGGATGATTTTCAAAAGGCTCTTCCTATGGGCCTTGCAGATCCAAGACTTAGATAATAAAGGGGGTTAAGAACACAAGAGTTACAATTGAGTCTGGCTCTGAGACAAAGAGCCTAATTTAGTGTTAAGGAACAGATAAGGGCAGAACTTAAGTTACTACTTATACCTTTTCTAACTGGTGATGTATGGCAGTCCTTTCCCTAAGGCCTACTTTCCACAAACACCCTCCCTTATACTAGCAGTTGGGATGAGGATAGATAAGAGTAGCTAAAACACAACCCAAAAACAAAGGCTTACACATGTAAGGCCTCCATGGTGTTTATACACATTCAGCATCAAGTCAAAAAAGTTCGCACGAACAACTTATTAAGCAGCTCAAAACATTTGTCCTCTTGTGAGCCAGACGGAATGACTCCTAGCCTATCTACATACAACTTAACCTATGTCCTAATCTCAGCATTATTAGGACTTAGAACAAATTATTATTTGTTATTAACTTAGAACAAATATGTATGTCATCGTGTTTTTCACTAAGAACATCCTATTATTTCCTTAGCTGTAAGATTTACTCGACCTCACTATGATTGGGGTAATTCTGCAAGAATATTTCCCATAAAACTTGTTTTTGTACACTTTCCAAAGCATCTTATCACAAAGAGCTTTCCATTGTAAAAATTCCTTTCTCTGATCTCATGTTGTCATTGGACCTTTAAATAAAGACACCAAACCCGACAGGACAAAGATGCCTGCCTGGTGATCAGAAGAAAGTATCTCGGGGCTCTCTCACTCTCTCTCTCGCCAACACCGTCCATCCTTCAGGGACCCCTGGACTGGCTGAAGCGGGTCTCCAGCAAATATATATTGTTACTTTATAAAACATATAAACTATATGAAATAGAATATGTTGTAAAGCATGTAACATGACTGTATAAGCATACATGTTTTATACCATGTCTAGAAATTCTGTATTTTATGTAACTCATGTATGACATATACATTTTATAAATGAAATCTGAATACCATTAATTCATGCAACAAATATTTACTAGAGACATAGATCCTAAATTAGTATCCTGCAGGAAATTAAATCTATGAAGATAAATTATGTATTTTCTTAGTAATCACTCAAGGGGATAAGTGGTCTACTAGGAAGAAGCAAAAATAGAGAACACAGTTTAAAATATATATGTAGTATAGTAAATTATTGTATTGATATTGTATGTACATAGTACAATGATCTATGCTACTTAGGCCAAATTGTTTGATGGGCTCAGTAAATTCTGCAGCAAAAAGAATAAACTTTGCCTAGGTTATTTCACTGTCCATTTTATATTAGATAATGAACCCATAATCTCTTTGAAAGCTAAGAAACTACATCTTTATTCAGTGAAATTTGATCTTAAAAATTCTGTTTATATGCAGGAAAAAAGTGTTTTTGTTTATGTAAGTAAGCATGTGTATTCATGCAGTTTGAAGAGAGAAATACAAAATACTATTGGTACCTGTTAAGGATTGAGAATGTGCTAGAATCAATCTAATTCAATATATATTCCCAAACTCTCAGGGGTAGCAGGATAATTAATGTTTATTCTACCCATCTTTTTTCCACCCTAAAGGAAACACTTTACAATTCTTTAAGAATATTTTCAGAGAGGCTAGCTGAAACTTCCTGAAGTCAACAGGTTTCCTTGCCTTTGTAAAGACTTTTTCTTTCTTGAAAGATTAACCTAGGCATTCCAAAAAGAGAAATTAGAAACAGTGAATTTGAAGGTTGCCAAAAAGGTGGAGATTCTTCAAGAACAGGGAGTAATTTCAGAAATACTGAAGATTGTGCTAAGGAGAGGAAAGACTCTGTTCCAAACTTTGACAATATCCTGGAGATGCATAAGATGCTCACAGGAAGAGGGCTACTTCATACAGCTTAGAAAGGTAGAATCTGGGGGAGAAAGACTCCCAGCATTGGCAAAGATGTCCAGATCTGTGGCATGGGGACATGGGGTGGTCACACTACAGAGGGCTGGCCGTAGACAATGGGCATCTCAGTGCCAACTAGGGGGTGCCCAAGATTAGACAGGCTTGCCCAACTATGTTACTTCATTTAAGATACCCTGACTTCCTCCACACTAGGTGTATGGGGTGCAGGTTGAGAGAACTTAGATATGAATAAAACAAAATTGTTCAATAGACCAGTGGATTGAGGTACTCATTATTAAATATAAATTAATTTAAAGAAAAATAAAGAAACATGATAACTGTGATGTAACTAAATTGATTTATTAGGATTTGCATTCACTGCATGGGTATTATGGATTCTATTTTTAGATGTTGAACCTGATGTAGGCTTTGGAAAATCTAAGAGGCTTTCATATTTGTACAACCAGTAAGTGCCTTTCACACCCAATTCTCTCTGAATCCAAATCCAGATTCCTTATCATCTTGTTTCATTACTTATAATAAAACTGTATTTCTTTTTCAAATTATCATCACAAGGCTAAAAACAAACTCATAATTGAAGCTTTGAGGAAAATTGAATCACAGAAACAAAATTGTTAAGTAATAATTGGGGCAGTTTCTTATATTCTGATGAAGATATTTCTTGTAATAATACAAGAGGTAAATCAGTGATATGCATAGTTCTTTCCCAGCCTAAACTGAATAAAGGCCTACTGTAAAATCAACTGATTTTCCAAAAAAAAAAAATTATTGTATGTGCATACATACCTTTGAATATTGGGTTCATGTGTTTTTGTGTGGTCCAAATTTTCTTCTATTGGTTTTATATCTATACTTTACAATCATTGAATAATCTCTTTTTTGAATTTTTTTCAGTATAGTTGACACACAATGTTACATTAGTTTTACTTATACAACATAGTGACTCAACAGCTCTATACTTTATGCTATGCTTACCACAAGTGTACCTACCATCTGTCACAATGCAATCCTGTTACAATGCCATTGACTATATTCCCTATGCTGTACCTTTTATTCTTATGGATTACTAATTCTATAACTGGAAATCTGATTGAATAATCTCTTGATTGTAATGTTTTTGTAATCAAATATATTTCTAAAAGAAAGATTTATGTTATTTTTTAAGTCATAAAAATAAATTGGTCTCCATGAAATGTAACAGTATGTTCTATTGTTACTTCTAGTGTTGAATAATATGCAGCTTAGCTGATTGAAAACCTTCTCTTACTGATCAAATTTTATGTACAAAGCCCACCAAGCTACCAAAGATAAAAATACAAATCTTTACAGAATTTTTAAAAAATAAAACAGATAATTAAAAAATATATTAAAGTATTTGCTCATTTCTTATAATAAGTGTGTGCCCTAATTATTGATCTTTGGATCCAATTTAGAAGACATAATTTAGAAATTTATAGCGGGGTGCCTGGGTGGCTCAATTAGTTAAGCATCTGACTTCAGCTCAGGTCATGATCTCATGGTTTGTGAATTTGAGTCCTGCAATGGGCTCTGTGCTGCCAGCTCAGAGCCTGGAGCCTGCTTCAGATTCTGTGTCTCCTTCTCTCTGTGTCCCTTCTCCACTCTCACTCTGTCTCCCTGTCTCTCAAAAATAAATATTTAAAAAATATTTTAAAGAAATTTATAGCATTAAAGACCAGAAAATATCTGAACACCAATACTGTGCCAAGCGAGGGTAGAGCCTGAGGCAAAAATAAAAATCAGTAATACTGATCCTGTAAGTGTTTAAAATTTCATGCATTGTTCATCATTGGTCCTTGCATTAATTATTTAAAAAACTATTGCATTGAAACATTTATCTTGATTAGTGAGATTTTTCTTTTGGTGTGTCCTTAAATTTTACACCAGAGAGCACCTCACTCTGGTTCTCACCACACCTGCACTAGAATGTTCTAGAATGTTGATCACAATGCCTACAGAAACCATGTAAGGAGATAATAATCTCTTAGGCTATAAAAGCCTATAAAATGATGGAAGTATACAGAATCTGAGCTAGTGTAATAAATTACATATAAGATGGCTTCATTTTTTGACTAAAGACCAATCCCCTTCTCTTTCACACACACACAAAGAAATTTACAAACATATTACCTTATTTTTAGAGTTAGTACCAAATTAAGAAAAAACTTAAAGTGTTTTGACATACTTTTAAACTTTTCTATTATTACCCATTTAGGCTTTAGAAGTTCTCTCAACAATAGTTAACTGAACTATTGATTGCAACATATCTGAATATTCATTACTTTTATTTTAATAATTCATTAAAAGTCCAATTAGCATCTGTATTTGGAATTTTTTAGTTAGATAGCAGGTGTAAATTATACCTCATGGAATTTTTAGCCTTTTTTTATTTCTATACTTTTTGTTTTATAACAATGCAAATACTTCACCAAATCGCAAGCTTGAAGGATGGGATTTGGGAATTTGTATCATTGAGTATATCCTCAGTAATGACCAAGTAAACAGAGTAAGATTCTGTGAAATAGAACATAATGAAAGTCATACCAGGAAAATCATGCCAGTGTTTTCATGTAAAGGTATATTCTGATGTATTTAATCACAAACAGTAATACTACAGATTATATAGTACACTATGATTCACAAATTACACTCATTTTTTTTTCACCCAAATTAAATAACAACTTTAGAAGTGAAGTGTGGGTAAATTGTTACTATTTTATTTATAAGAAAGCTGGCAGGAAGCCTCCTGAAGGTCGCATGAGAGACACATTGTGTTATGTTCTCTACAAAAGGTGAATCAACATTTTATTAGCTGCATGTGATGTCAAGTTTACAGACTTAGTACATGCATAGGTTCAGGTTCCTAATCCGAAAGATTAGGGCTGAGGTGCTCCAAAACAACCACCAATATCCTTGTCTCGGTATTTCATCAGTTCTAAAAGTAAAGGCAGAAGTACAGCACAAAACTGAAGGCAGAATTACAGCATAAAACTGTCTCTGACTAAATAAAACCTTCCATGGAAGGAAGAAGAAAAGCCCTCATGTAGTCTCTTAGTATTGATATTAATACAAGTTGCTGCATGTAGTTGTCTAATGTCACCTTAAAACTTTGAGACAGAGATCCTGAATAGCTGAGATAGAAAGACCAGATACTTTAGATGCACCTGGGTGGCTCAGTTGGTTAAGTGTCTAATTCTTGATTTCGGCTCAGGTCACTATCTCACGGTTCGTGATATCTGGGCCCACCTTGGGCCCCTGTTGAGATCTGTACTAACAGTGCAGAGTCTGCCTGGGATTCTCTCTCTCTCTCTCTCTGCCCCTCTCCTGCTCACCCTCTCTCTCTCAAAATAAATAAACTTTTTTTGGAAAAAAAAAAAAGGAAAGGAGAGAAAGGAAGGAAGGGAGGGAGGAAGACTGGAGACTCAGAGACACAGGGGAGAGAACAGAGGTCGTCTCTCTAGGCCTGTCCAGGATGAAGCCAGACAATTCATTTTGTCCAAAAGAGGGGATTGACAAGATTGCAGCAGTAAAAGAAAAACAAAAAGAGTTATTGTCAAGGACTCATGCTGTTTGTATACTCTGGACAATTAAACCCTCTAAGATATTTTCTGTATTAACTTAAAATATTATTATTATTCTTTCAAAAGTGTTTATGTCTACAAATGCACATCCTTTGTATCCCCAATAAACATTGTTGCTTCTCTTTTACAAATGTATTTCTTCATAATCTGTGCTAGATTTAATCTTATCTTGGAGGATCACGTTCTTGCATAAATTAAACATTATTCCTAGCCATGAAAGTTGGAAACATAAGACTCATCTAGGCCTTTTCCTCTTTCTTTTTTCCCCCACAAACAATCTGCTAAATCCTCTTAGTATAATGTGTGTATTTTATTTTTGTATTTTCTAATTACCTCATTCCCAAACCCACTATCTTCATTCAATTCCCCATAAGCTCCTGTAATGGGCATCTTCTGATTCATTTTGTATACAGTTGCCACATTTTCTTTATGAAAAACAATTCTTATGTCATATCCCCATTCAAAAGCCTTGAGCAATTTTCCATTACCAAATGAAAAGTATGCTATTGCAGGCTGATGTCAGAAGAGCTTTACAACTGGACAACCTGACTTTCCCATCATGCTTCCCATTGTTTTCCTAGTCATGATGGTCAGGTTAACCAGAATGATTTCTCCACATTTAAAAAACTTGCACATTTGCTCATAGGATTCAATACTCCTGGAATGTCTCCTGTGACTTTCTTTTATTAGTTAATTACTACTCCATGTTTTAATTTATTTTTACATTTATTTATTTTTGAGAGATAGAGTGAGACAGATCCTGAGTGGGAAGGGGCAAAGAGAGAAGGAGACACAGAATCTGAAGCAGCCTCCAGGCTCTGACCAGGCGTTCAGCACAGAGCCTGATGCATGGCTGGAACCCACGAACCGTGAGATCATGACCTGAGCCAAAGTCAGATACTTAATGACTGAGCCAACCAGGTGCCCCTACTGCTCCATGTTTTAAAAGCCATCTCAAACAAATGTCATCTGAAAGGGATTCTTTCCCTGATCCCATGAGATCCTTCCTTAGAATTTCCACAGTGTCTTCTTTATGGAATATGCTCTTTTTGGCCTTATATTGTGGTCATCTATATATTTCTTATTCCCAACAGAATTAGAAAAATCTTGAAAAGAATAATTTTGCTGATTCATTTTTAAATATATCATAGTGCCCTGAATGAAGCCATGTACTATGTAGAAATCAAATGGAACTTGGTTAAACTTCTAAAATAGTCACCTGTTACATCATAAATGAGTTCATACAATCAAAGTGATTTCTTTGCAAATCTTAACAACAAACAACTTATATGTGCTTTCTTTCATTCATCCATTTGTTAATTTTGCCTATTTTGAGGATAGAGTACTGAATAAAACAGATGATGGCCTCTAGAAAGAAAGGCAGAATGAAAAAATTAGTCCAAGAAGTTGTCATTTATATTATGATGGTGAGGGAAATGAAATCAAATTCTGCCAGAAAGCAAAGTATTTCTCTCCCCAAATACTGCTCACAAATATAAGATAATATCTATTCTATGATACACTTTAAGTCAAGACATACATAATGTCTTCTTTTTAAAATAGAATTAATTATAACAATTTCTAATACAATCCATGAGCAAATATGTCATTCTTTGTATTGTCATCCATGTGACATTAACATAATTTCAGGATTTGGAAACACAGAGCAAGATGAAAAGACATAGCAGAATGGTCAGGAAAGGCTATTTAGGCTGAATAATAAGGAAAAGTTAAGCAGTTAAAACCATGGTAGAAAAAATTTTTAGGGGCACCTGGGTGGCTCAGTTGGTTAAGCATCCAACTTTAGCTCAGGTTGTGATCTCCGAGGTTGTGGGTTTGAACTCTGTGTTGACAGCTCATAGCTTGGAGCCTGCTTCATATTCTGTGTCTCTGCCCCTCCCCTGCTCAGGCTCTGTCTCTCTCTGTTTCTCAATAATAAGTGTTAAAAATTAAAAAAAAAATTTTATAGTCTGGAGGAATAGCATGTGAAAAATCTGGAGAGAAATGGAAATATATAAAAATTTTGGAGATAAAGTACTTCCATATGACCACACCTTAGAGTGAAAAGAAGAGAATGACAGGATGCAACATTATACCAAGGCACAGAATTGACAGACCTTGGTGTCTGGATATGGGAGGGAAGAAAAGAAAACTATACATCAGAGGGGTGGAAGCGGGTGTCTCCATTCATACAAACACACATGCAGTTTACTTTTCATATTCTTCATAGCTTCTCTCCAATGGAATATAATGAAAATATCAACACTTTTTCTTTCCGGTCAAAAAATAAAATTATTTCAAGTCTCTTCTCTGCTGCTCATACTAACCCATTACTGCATCTTTTCAAAATGCATGTATTCAAAAATACTGTCTTTTTTCATCCATTTGTACTTTGTTACATTTTCATTGCTCTCATATTAATTAGATTCAATAATCCCTTGGGAACAGCAGCCACATCAAGAAGTTGGGTGTGTAAATTTTCTTAAAATGCCAGAGTGGTTTGGTTTATTGTTTAAATTCCATCCTTCTTCTGAAAAGAAATTTAAGAAGTCCCAAGAAATATAGTTCAGTAGTGTATTCTCAGTCGTCTTTCAACGAGTGGTGCTTAATCAATTTAGAGGGAAGATAAAAACTAAAGAGGAATCTGAAGATGGAAAATTGTCAAGAAAGTGGGTACCGGTGGCACTTCATCAATCATCTGGAAGAATTTGCAATGAAATTTAGTTTTACACAATGTATTAATCAGTTGATAGGTGAGGCTACTCTAACAAAGATATTTCAAAATTCAATGGCTTGACCAACTGTAAGATTTACTTATCTCTCACATATCAGTCCAGAGATGAGCAGCTCAAATTCTATTCAGAATCCGATTCCACATCATCCAGAGACCCTGATAGTTTTCTCATCTCTCAGTTTTGTCACACCTATGATCCAGCCAGTAAGAAAGGACAAGAAAAATTGGAGGACAAGAAAATCTTTCATAAAATTATGGTTGTACTCACTACTTCCGTATGATCGTACTCAATACCTATACCATTGGTATACTCGACCTATGTCCTCTCACATGGCTGCACCTGGCTGCAAAGACAGGTAGCAATGTGCTCAACTAAATCTCAGGGATCGCATTAATAAAGAGAAGAAAAGGATAGTGTTACTGTGAGGCAGTTTGTCGACGCCAGCACACAAATTGACATCTCAAAAAAATAAAAAACTGAACGATAGGAAGATACAGCAAATCTCCTTAGCTGGTAAACATAA
The DNA here is from genome assembly GCF_003009895.1 of Hyaena hyaena. Taxonomy (NCBI): domain Eukaryota; kingdom Metazoa; phylum Chordata; class Mammalia; order Carnivora; family Hyaenidae; genus Hyaena; species Hyaena hyaena. Next base: position 1,181,612 of record NW_024081253.1, on the reverse strand, counting down.
ATACATGGGGATTTGAGAGAAAAACAATCCAAATAATAGCTCTATGATGATGGACACCAAAGCTATTGATTTTTATTGAGAAGAAAGAAGTAGAAGTCACTGTAGCATGCTCTCTGAATATATCAATGCAGTATGGCTTTCTGGCTAAAAAGATTTAGAATACCATGAGCAATGAGAAATAGAATGTAATTTTACCCTTAAAAGAAAACATCTTAAACTGGACAATCGAAGTACCAGAAATAGTGATAGGTCTTAAAATCTTGAAAAGGTGATAAATAGGAAAGATAAAAGAAGTACTTCACATAAAGGAGAGAAAATTGATAGTACTTGTTATTGCAAAACTGAAAAAGAGTTACATTCCATAATATCTTCTACACAGTAACGAATGATGCACTTGTAAGACTCTATTAAAGGAAAATTAAGGTTTTGGGGGGACCTATTGTTAGCATTCTGTGACTGTCATGGGTGACTTCTTCAGTCGGAAGACTTTCAAAAGTATTCCATTAGTATCAGTGTCAGAAACAAGTATTGGGATAATTGAACCAAATATCTGACTTTATATTTTAAAGATATTGCTAAGGATTGTGAGTGTGTAAATCACAGTTCTCTTGGTTAATCGCCTATATCATTAATACCGTAATAGTCTGTTTTTATAGATAAAATAAGGGCAATCTAAAAAATGTAATTAGAAACTCAATTCTTAATTTTTTCCCATGTTTTCTTAACCTAACATACTAAACTCACTGTTCTATTAGAAGTTTACTACCTCTTAAAGAGTTAAACAATGATATTGACCCAAGCAATTTAATAAAAATTTCTATCCTTTAGATGAAAAGAAAAATATATTCATTATAACGCATTTCAATTGAAGTAATAAAAGTTTTCCAGTGAAGTTCAAGGACAAAAGTTTTTCATCTTGAAGCTGCATGTTTGTTTGTTTTTATTAGATGCTTATTCTTCTCAAAACAAAATATAGGATCATCACTGTTTTGAAATAATTTGTCTGGCTCGCTTTCCATCCATGTAATGCTCTGACCCATTTGCCTAGGAGTTAGAGGCTTCCTCTGAGAAGTTCTTAAACATATTATCCCATGTGACAGTGGCATGCACTTCCAGATAGATGTGAGAGATTGGGAGAAAAACACAGAAGTGTAGAACAGCTTCATAAAAGCAAGGATCTTGTGTTATTGTCCTTATATCCCCATTGAGCCTATACTATGATCTTGGACCCCTTATTTATTCTACTCTAATAAACTAACCATAATTTGTTCAAAATGATAAGGTTGAATTAAAGCAGGATTCTAGCCATTTTGAGCACCTACAAAGTACTGGTACAGCGTTAGAAGCTCTGCATATGTTACAGATCCTTTCAGTTGCACTAAATCTTGCCAAGGTAGATATATTAATGCTCTTCTCTAACAATTGAGGTTAAGCAAAGCTCAGCTTACCCGAGTGCATATTGGAATTAAGTGGTAGGGCTGTAATTCTCAAAGAAGAATTATGAGTAAGCTGTAATGAGCCCACGCAAGTGAAAATAAAGCAGGAAAGATAGCTATATAAATTTGAACTCTTTAAACAAATTTTTACTATTTCTTGCTAGATTTTTTACATTGTGCCTCTCCAGACTGAGCTCTTAATCAGCAGACCAGAGTGTTTTTGTGTGAAATTTTTGTTGTTTTATAGCAGCAACAATTTGAATATTCAGTATAATATAGAAGATAGTTGTTAATATATTTTAAGTTGCTGATCCGTGAATGTGTTGGAATGTAGGGCGTTGCTTTGGAACCACAAAGGACCACCCAAATCTCTGTCCTACTCCCCTGCTTTTCCATGGATAACCCACGGCTCAGAAACGTCTGAGCTCTTCCACCTTCAGACAGAGGTGGAAGAATGAGGATGCTCACTCATGTCTTCTAAGTCTGGCGAAGTTCCCACTACATTAGCTCCTGGTCCATAAAAACAGTACTTTCAAGCTGCATATTATATTTCCTTCCTTTGCTAACTTTAAGAGTGTCTCTTCTATTTGGTCTCTCGACTGCTTCTTGCCAGAGAATAGTACACCAACTCAAATTTCAGAGAGCTCCAAGAAGCATATTTTCTATGACAGGGTCTTGACCATTAAATTACCTTCACTTTTCTTCTGACAAAATTCAAGTTTATTAAGTTTCAAGATGTTGCCCAAGGACTCTGGCTAAATATAAGAGAAAGATTTATGCTTATAAACTGTTATTTTTCCTTTATTGTGTTAGAAATCTCAAGAGAAACATCACATAAACCTAGAGAACAAGAAAATGAAATTTTAAAATAAAGTATGAGTTTCTCTAATAATCTTCCTTACTTCTATTTTTCAAACATATGTGTATATGTGCACATATGTCTGTGCAGTATACATAATGTATATATAAATATAAATTTTATGTATACATTTGCAAATATATGCATGTAATTTACATATACTCTATATACGTATCTAACCCCCACCCCCTTCCTTGCATTTAGGTAGTTTAGCAACTTAAAAAAAACCTAACTCTTTGTAATTGTGTGTCCAAATTTTGATGGAGAAAACTCAGAAAATAAATGTGAGCTCCATCTCTCTGCTTCCAATTGCAGTAACAACTACATGCCTGAAAATGTTTTTAATATTCACCTTTTGGGGCACCTGGATGGCTCAGTCAGTTGAGCATCTGACTCTGGTTCAGGCCATGATCTTCCTGTTCATGAGGTTGAGCTTCACATTGGGCTCTCGGCTGTCAGCCTGCTGAGCCCACTTCAGATCCCCTGTCCCCCTCTCACTGCCCCTCCCCCGCTTGTGCTCTCACAATAAATAAATATTAAAAACATATATAAACATAAAAACAACTCAGAACATCCTTCTAAATAATGCTCTCGGACTGTAATATTGAAAAATTAGAGGGGGTGGGCACCTGGGTGGCTCAGTCAGCTGAGCATCCAACTTTGGCTCAGGTCATGATCTCATGGTGTGTGAGTTCGAGCCCTGCATTGGGATCTGCACTGAAAGCTCAGAGTCTGGAGCCTGCTTCAGATTCTGTGTCTCCGTCTCTCTCTGCCATGCCCCCACTCATGCCCTGTCTCTCTCAAAAATAAACATTAAAAAAATTTTTTTTCAAGAAAAATTTGAGACAGGCACCTATTAATCTAATCAAACCTTTTAATACATAAATTATACACATATTTAGCTATGGTGTCACCTACAATGATAAGAAAGCTTTATTTAGTCGGCATTACTAATGTTCCTGACAGGTGACCATGTTTGTGGAGTAACAGCCCAAAGCTCACTTCCTGAAGACCTATGAACTACAGCTGAAAACAATTATTTATGTTCATTCAATTTTGAAAAATGAAAAAGATTTAGTTTTTGGCTAAGTCTCAATTGTGTATTCTTAAAAAATGAAATAGACACATAAACTAAACATGGCTTAAGTGGTGTGTGTTGTTGAATGAATGCCGTGTTAGAAGAAAATGAGCATGGGGAAAAAGACTATGGGAACCTTATTTTTAAATGTTTCTCTCATAAGAAATACTCTATTATTCATTATTATTTTATGTGCCTATTATAGAAAATATAAGCAATCTGTATTTGTGCAGTTAGGTAATAATTCTTCCCAAAATACTGTTGAAAAGAGAGAGGGAGTGACATCTTTTGCAGAATCCTTAGAGAAACATTCCTCTCCAGGGAGTTACAAGCATTGCAGCTAATGACATTCTGATGCATATCTTTGGGTACACATGTGTACACAATTTGCTTGGAGTTATCAGATCATAGGTTTTGTTTTGGATATGTCTAGCTTGAAAAAAATGCTTCTGAACAATTTTCCAAAAGAGTTGGAACTACTTACACTTCCATCAGAGCTGTGTGAGAAATCTATTGCTCTATGGGTATAGCCATTTTTTTTTAAATGCTCTAGACCCTGTAGTAAGTGTGTAGTGGTTTCAAGTGTTACTTCTATGGTGACTAATATTGATGGTCATCTTTCCACATTCTTATTGGCCATTTAGGTATCCTCTGTTATGAAGTGTGCTTGCTTAACTCTTTTACCCACTTTTTTTTTTTTTTAATTGAGCTGAATGTCTTTTTCTTGATTTCTATTAGTTCCTTATATGTTCTGCATGCACACTTTTTGGTCAGGATTTATATAGCAAATATTTTCCCCTACTCTGTGGTTTGCATTTTCTTTAACTCAGTGAGGTTTATTAAAACACATTCATACAATTATTTTACACATAGGTAAAAAAAAAAAAAAAAACCCAAAAAAGTTTTCTGCATGGCAACAGATAACCCTAAGTAAGAAAGGGACCATGTTAAGTTCCTGGTATATAGTAGAAGTTTAATAAATAGGTCTCGAATTAATCAAAGGATGACAGCACACATTTTGGTTCTGTTCAATGGAGTTCTTATCCAAATATTGCCTCAATATTTTGTCCAACACAATAATGGCAACTGTCTAAAGGAAAAGCATCAAATGAAGAAATTTTTTGAAATACCTCAGGACTTTGTGTTTTTCCCACTGACAAAAGAAGAGAAGCATGCCCTACCCTTCCTAAGAATTATAAAGAATTATTAACAAGTTTTTTGAGTTATTGATCTAGGTAAACATACCACATACTATTTTACTTTTAATATTATTTCTTTTTTTTTTTTCAAGTAGCCTTCATACCCAGCACAGAGCCCAATGTGGGGCTTGAACTCTCAACCCTGATATCAAGACCTGAGCTGAGATCAAGAGTTGAGCACTTAACCAAATGAGTCACCCAGTGCATCTACTTTTAGTATTATTTCTAACTCAAGAAGATATGTTTAACGAAAGAAACAATGAGTGTATAAAAATATTAAATAGCAGAAAAGGAAATTTGAAAACAGTTGTATCCATTGGAAGTGTTTAAGACTTTAGAATGAGACTATTTCATGTTAAGTTCAATGTTCAAATCATGTTTAACAGATATAACATGATGACTACTCCATTACCATACCACCATTTATAATTTAAAAAATAAAGCCCGATTTGCAAACTGTCTTGGGCAGTGTTCCTGGATTTATTTATTTTTTTTGTCACTTGAAATCAGACTAAAAATCTCCGTAGCAGACATGAAAGTGATAAAGCACTATATATGAACAGTCTCTCTTGAACTTTGAAATTGCTCAGTTGAAGGAATATACATCAATCCATATAAACAAAGCAAGCATTTTAAAAAGTCATTTTAATATTGTGAATACTTCCTATAGCCCTTAAATATTTCAATAGTTGCAATCAATTAGAGAATCTATTAACATTTCCTATTGTCAACTCTATTGTGTCATAAATATATATTACTTCTCAAGGTGAAATCATAAAAAGGACCATTTGAGGAATGATACATTCCTTTAAATACTAGCTTTTTAACATTGGCATAAAACAAGTACAGCTGCAATAACATCACTAATATGGTCAACCACTGACATCTATTGGCAAAAATAAGCACACAGGCTTGGTTAACTTATAAATGCATGTAGGATTTTTTTTTTAATGGCTTGAATTTAATAGCAATACTTATTTAGGAATCAGTATTAGGTATCGTTCAGTTAAGTTGTGTAAGGACATAGGAGGCTATTTAAAATCTATAGCCCTAAAAACTGAAATTAGGAGTTAAAAGTGACTTAAATAACTCTATTTTTTTCCTCATAAGATTACAAATTAGAAAAGCCAATGTTGTTGTTATTCTAAAGAAACACATCTGGTTTCAGGTTTGGAAAACTTTATTTTCTAATTTGCCAAAATGTTAGTTAAGCTTAGAAAGTGCATGGTATTCTTAACTTAAAAAGAAAGAAAGAAAGAATAGAGGGGCACTGGGTGGGTCAGTCGGTCAAGTGACCGATTCTTGGTTATAGCTCAGGTCATAATCACAGTTCATGGGATTGAGCTCCTCATCTGACTGGCTCTGCATTGATACGTGAAGATTCTCTCTTGGGATTCTCTCTCTGTCTCTCTGTCTCTCTCTCTCTCTGTCTCTATCTTGCTCTCTCTCTCTCTCAAAATAAGGAAACAAACTTAAAAAAAAGAAAAAAGAAAAATAAAGAAAAGGTGTCTTCTTAAATTTTCATGCAAATTAGATAATAGTTTCATATCTTTGTGCACTTTCATGAGCTTGTTATTGTCTTTACTCCAACCTTTCCCCTCCTCCTTCCCCTCCCCCACTAATTAGCACTTCCTTGGCTCTTACCCAGAGATTTTAAGACAATGGTGCATTATCAAGGTGCCATTGCACTAGCAAGATTCTGGATATATCATCATCAATTTACACATTCAGCAAATATCTCTTAAATCTCTCTACATACTGTAAATTGTTTCAAGTTCTGTGATTCGAAAATAAACAATACAGACAAAACAGGCTACCTGGAGTTTTACACTCAAGTAGTGAGAGAAAATAATCAGAAAAAGAAATAAATGGTATAGTAGTCCATGGTGATAAGTGCTTTTTCAGATATGGATAAAACAATACAAGGAAGGAAGATAATGGTAATTAGGTGGGAGACAGGCTTCAGTAGGCTAAAAAATGAAATAAATGGTATAGTAGTCCATGGTGATAAGTGTTATTTCACATATAAAGAATATAATACAAAGGAGGTATAAATATACAAGGGATGGTAATTATGTGGGAGACAGACTTCACAGGTTAGCCCTGCGAGGTGTAGCTGTCAGGTAAGGCCTCACCTGACATTTGAGCAAACCAGGTGGGGTAGTGTATCATGGAGATTGCTATGGAAGGAATCTCCAAAAAGAAGGAAGGGCAAATATAAAGATGCTGAAGAAGAGTGGTCCTAAAGATAGAAAAGCAGCACATAGGTCATGAATGTAGCTAGGGGGAGCAAGCAAAATGTTGTGTAATAGGAGATAATGTCAGAGAAATGGCAAGGGAATAAATTCTGTATGGACATTCAGCCCACTCTAGAGCATGGCCTTAACTCTCAGTGAGATAGAAAGCCATAGGAAGGATTGAATAGAGGAGTGATATGGTCTGACCTTTTTTTAAAAAATTATTTATTTTAGAAAGACAGAGAGAGAAAGAGTGAGGATCGCAACAGGGCTCCATGCTGTCAGCACAGAGCCCGATGTAGGGCTCAAACTCACAAATCAGGAGAACACAACCTGAATTGAAATCAAGAGTTGAACAAGTAACCAACTGAGCCACCCAGACACCCTTAACCTACTTTTTCAAAAGGTCATCCAGCTTGCTGAATTGAAGATAGATTGCAGAAGTAGAGGCAAGGAAATCACAGAGAAGACGGCAGGAATCCATGGGGAGCTTCAAACAGCATGGTGGTGATGGAGGTTAGGGAGTCAAAATACGGTGGTGAATCTCTTGGTAAAATCAAAGGCTCTGGTAACTGAATGGAAGAGGAGTGTGAAAGAAAAACAGAACCTAAGGAAAGCCTATAAAGCCAAAATGACTCCCTCTCTGCAAGTAGCAGAAAAAATCCTAATGAGAAAGCAAGAGATTGCTCTTTCCGTACTTGCACTTAAATATGTGACAGATTCACACAGTGAAAGAATCTAACATTCTGAAATCAAGAACATTGAATTACTTCTTTCATATGATATCCTTGGCCATGGTTGCTGCAACTGAAAAGTTTATTATTATCTTCCCAGACATATACAGACACATAGCAAAACACATGGTTGCAATTTATGATAATACTCTAACATTAAATTGTTCCCTGTGAGCATTTATGAAATCTGTTTTCCAAAAACCCCTTCTCAAGTCACAAGAGTTTTATTATTAGAACTCCAGTTCCATTTACTTATAAAATTATAATTAATAATACTTTTTCATAAAACATAATATGGTTACCTAATTTATGAGAGCATCAGTACTATATCCAGATTTAGATTATGAAGGGGTAAAGATGTTCAATGGTAACACATTTCAGTTCAATAGTGTCTGTAAGCTGGACAACTTGATTTGTTCCAAAGGCATTCTGTTGGCCAAGTTACCTGATAACCACCTCTGCATCAATTATAAAATCTGGATATGTAATCAGCAACTCCACATGAAGACACTCTGGGTGGCACACTCTAATTTCCTTGTATTTCCTCCAACTCATTTTGTCTAGCTAAAAGTGGCAATAAATCCTCTTGCAAGCTATTGCTCTCTCTATCCACTATATGCAGATCTTCTTATGAAAGTTCCAAAAAAAATTTCCATTCTTCATAACATTTTCCTGAAGTGTTTGGCAAAATAAATTGTATTCAAATGCCTATTTCTTTGCTGTCTCTTTTGTAGGTTTTCTTTTACAACATTGTTTCTGAAGTTCACTCTTTGCTCTTTTTGATCACTGTATTCATTTTAACTTCATGCACTTAAATTACTCAATTCTAAGTGCACTTATCTTGGAAATAAAAGTCCTTTAAAAATACAATCTATTATCACATGGCATAACTCAAAATGTAGGTGGTTCCCTTTAAAACCATATTTTGTATGTGCTTGTATGTGTGTGCGTGTGCTTATTCTTATCAGGAGCTTTAAATTTTTCTTCTTTTCTTGGTTCTGACCTTCCATTTTCAATATCCTTTGCTTCTCACTGGATTGTGAATGTGCCCTTTCCCTATGTCTGAAAATCTTTCAACCTTCACCATTCATTCTAAGAATCAGCAATATGTTATGTTTTTATAGAACCTTTCTTCCAGGGAACAGAGAGTGTTTCATATATATTACCACATTCATCCTTAAAATTTCTCTCACAACACCCATAGCCCTGGCTAAACTATGTCTCGGTTGAAACCTCAATCCGTATCTTTAGTTCTTCCTTCCTTGACTGCTTTTCCTATAAACTCTGTAAATCACATTTTCAGAGTCCTGCATCTGTAGAAAATAAGCATAATTCTATCACTCAAATGACTTTCCTTCCTAACCTTGTTCTTAGGATTCACCATCTTTATTTCAAAACTTTACCCCAGTCTTCCCAGTCGACATTAGGTTACTAAGGTCTTACTACTTCTTTCTGGAACTTCTTTTCTCCCTCAGGAAAGTGTAATAAGCTGAGATGATACCATGTTTGTATCTGTTCTTTTCTCTACCACATCACTTATCTTTGCTCCAGATTACCGTTGTGTCACTTTTAAATTGATTTTCCTTTATACTAATGATTAAAATGCATATTCTAAGTTTTATTTGATGTTTAAGTACATACTGAATTCATGTTTTAAACTGCTGGTCCCTTGGTGATAATAGCCAGAATCTGTTAATGTTTACCGTGAAGCAGTCACTTGGGTAAATGCGCATGTGTCTTGCCTCGTTTAATCCTTACTGTAAGCATAAGGTCTCAATCTTATTTTCTATAGATTCATGATAGAAAAACCAAGGTTTTCAAAGGTTATATAACTTGCCACTGGGTGTACACAGTAAGTGGCTGAACGTGGACTGAAGCAGCCAAGACATACCAGCATTTATCACTCTATGCTGCCTCTACACAATCATCTTAGATTGAAACTTTAAAAAAAAGCAGCAATATTACTTTTCTCAGAATTCATCAATTACCCATAAAATACTGCTTTTGGGAGCTAAGTCTTGGCTCCAACTGGTTCAGAAAACCAGTCTAAAATCTGACTATTTACTTAGATAGGATTACCAGTACTCAAATGTAAGCATTTTTTCAGACTTAAAATAAGCCATTATCTTTAACCAGACTTAAAATAATTAATTACCTTCAATATGTATTTTAAATTAAAATAAAACCATTAGAGGAAACTTAAGATGAAAGAATTATCCTATAGATGATACCTCTTCTATTTTTATATCCAGAGCTATCCAGTTCCCTGTTTTGTTTTTCTTTGTGAAATGGCCTATTTATATTAGTTAAAGCTAGTCTATTAGGAAGGGTCTACTTCTTTACATGGCATTTTCCTTTTGACTTCTCTATTTTAAATATTTTATTTTAAATGTTTTTAAAGTTTATTTATCTTAGAGAGAGAAAGAAAGAGAGGGGAGGGTCAGAGGGAGGAGACACAGAATCTGAAGTAGGCTCTAGGCTCTGAGCTGTCAGCACAGAGCCTGATGTGGGAATCGAACTCATAGACTGTGAGATCAGGACCTGAGTCAAAATGGGATGCTCAACCACCGAGCCACCAAGGCACCCCCCTCTTTCACTTCTTAATTGTGAGGACTTAATCAACATTTCATGTGAACCGGTTTCTTTCCCTGTTCATTTTGCTTCAGGCACCTTCGGGACAAAAGAACCATCTTAACTATATGGACATTGAACAAAAGCAGAAATGAATAATCTAACTTTAAGGATGGTTTTGGTGAAGCTAATGGTTGCATTAATTATTTTCTTTTGTAGATGTATCACATTTCAAATACTACACACATAAAACATATTTAACACAGTAAAGAAAAATGCCAAATGAAGTACCCGATAAAGGAATAGGAATATATCTCCCCAGTCAGGTAATACTTAAATAATATTACTTTATTTGAGGGTATATGAGAAAGAAAGGACTAATTATTTGAACTAAATCCCCAAAAGATCAAGACGAAAAATATGACAAACAAATTTATTTAGTTTTTGATGTAATGTTAGTGTTGTACCATGAAGATAGGCCATATTCCATAAATAAATCAGTAGTGCCTCTAAATACTTGAATAAGATGGGCATTAAAGATGATCTCATTACAATAACTATTTTATTGATATAAGAAAGATTCAAATCATCTGTCAGAGGAAGTGGTTATCTTTTCCTCTTCCACCACTTCAAGTGCATCTTTCTGATTTTAGGCTCAATTTTTTAAAAAAAAATTTTAATGTTTATTTAACTTTGAGAGAGAGAGAGAGAGACAGAGTGTGAGTGGTGGAGGGGCAGAGAGAGAGAAGGAGACACAGAATCTGAAGCAGGTTCTAGGCTCTGAGCTGTCAGTACAGAGCTGGATGCGGGGCTTGAACTCATGAACTGCATGATCATGACCTGAGCCAAAGTCTGATGCTCAACAGGCTGAGCCACCCAAGCTCACCTAGGTTCATTTCCATAAAAAAATTACTATGGTGTGACAAGTCCACTCCAAGTCTACTTAACAAAGATGGTGTTTATGCACTAAAAATCATTTCCTGATTAGCTAAAATCAGAAAAAAAGTATATAGCTTTCAAGCGTTTTAAATGTCTTTCAGATAAACTTTGAGTCCTTGACACAAAGACTATGAGCCACGCAGGGGTGCCTGGGTAGCTCAGTTGATTAAGGTACTGATTTCAGCTTAGGTCATGATCTCATGGTTTGTAAGTTCAAGCCCCACATTGGGCTCTGTGCTGACAGCTCAGAGCTTGAAGCCTGCTTTGGATTCTGTGTCTCCCTCTCTCTCTGTCTCCACCATCTCTCCACCCTGTCTCATGCTCTTGCGTACTATCCCTCTCTAACTCAAAAATAAACATTAAAAAAAATTTTTTTAAACTATGAGCCATGCAGATGTCAAATAAAAAATAAAATTTCCATGCAAACATTTATACCCTATGAAAGCCATGCAAATTCTGCTTTCAGAAGAAGAAAACATACTTGTTTTCTCAAATTAACTCCTTTCCTAAGAGTACAATTGCAAAGTAAAAATTTACATATTTTTGACTGAAAAATAATTTACATATCACAAGGTAAGTGACTTCACAATGTGAGGATTTCAGCACACTGACACAGTTAGGTACCAGGTTATTTTAAAAAGACACTCAGAAAGGTTATTGTTGAATTTGATTTATTATACATTGAATGGAAACATCACCCAAATCCTTCACATTGAAACTAACTAAAATCTAAATACCTTGAGTATGGAATGGATTCAATGGTGTTTAGATAGTAAATTTAACCTCAAAAATAATGCAGTTATATGAAGACTGTGCAGGAAAAAATATATACATATGATAGGGAATATGTCAATATAGAAAAGCTAGCACTCGGAAAAAAATCATCTAAAAGAAGCACAGACTCTTTCATCCATCCTGTCAACAAAGAAGGAATCAAGAGAGCAAGAAGGAGAGCATTTCCCCCCACATTTCATTTGTGTGAGTATAAAGAGATTTAAAGTTCGTTATATAAATGAATTTGTTAAAGATTAAAATGATGGCATTTAAAAATAAAAACGCCAAATATTACATCCTATTCATCAAATTCAGCAAGTTTAGAATCATAAAAAGAAAAACTTTTAATAGCTATTCATTTGGTAACATTTGCACAAAATAATGTATTGTCACAGGTAGTCAATGAATTGATGCTGCGCCAAGTAGCCTTTGATTCAAATTTGTAAAAGAGTAAGATGAACAAAGGATATCAGACTCCACAGGGAGAAAAAAGAGAGACAAGACATAGGATCATAGAAGCCATAGAATTTTAAAGCTAGATGGAATATGTAAAAAACTATCTCATCTTTCTCTTATATCCTGTGTCTTTTTAGAAAAGCAACTATAACAAGGAATAATACTTTACTCAAGGGCTGATTGCCACGCTCTAAAGTAATAATTATATAAATGAAGAGAATGTAAGAGGTGATATACAGCACACAAAAGCATATTAAATATAAAATTACCCCCTATGTTTGTATTTATATAGTGTTGAGATAACTTAGGCAGAACTCGAAAGGATAAAAGTACTACTTTTACAATTTTAAAGTTTAAAGATATACTGAAATTAAGATTTTCACTATCCTTCCACGATGTAGTTTAGAAATAATTTTGAAAAATGCATGCTCATACCATCTTGAATAAAATCATGTCTTAGGAAATGTCATTTTTTTCTAAATAGTTTATACATTTTTAATTTGCAATTTAGAAAGATTTTGGTAGTCGGTGTGCACATTCCAAACTCAAGAAGTGGTGTCAGTCTATTTGTACACCAACTAGTATATGATTCATACGAGTATATATATGCATGTTAGTGGTTTGTACCATGCTCTAAAATTCATAACCTCAAGTGCTGACTGTTCTTTTCCTTTGTTTGTTTGTTTCCTTTGTCTCTAAAATTTATCATATTATAAAATATCAGTAAATGTTAGTATCTCCACCATATATCTGCTTTTTTAAAGAATTCAATGTCTTGCTATTTATAGACCCTGTCAAAATATAGTATTATCTATAAAACATAGTCATTAAACTTAAAAATGTCAAGTACGCCTTTGGGTTGTTAGGGGACACTACAATTTTCCATTTGATTTGAAAATAAATCAAGCAGTCACAGCATTCTCAAAGTAACACTATTAATTACTTCTGCTAATTACCTCTGAGCCGAATGAATTCTTTGTGGGGAAGTAGTAAAGCAGTCTCCTATGTGGTTTGATTTGAGGAACATCACAGAATCTCACCCCATCAGCCTGCCTCTAACTCGCCCCCTTATTGGGGCCAGGACTCTAACCATCCCAAAACAGCAAAATCTGTCTGAGCTTTTGTGCTGAGCTCCAGTCTCTGTTCAGGGCCTTCTACAACATTATCCTCTCCCCAGATTAATCTTCTAGCAGAAGTAAGGGAAGAAAAGTATTTCTAAAAGAAGAGACACTCCTATGTCCGGCACAATTTGCTTCCTAATTTTGGCTAGGTTAGTTCTGTCTGTATTGGTGGGTGTTATTGTCCAGGAGACTTCCCAGAACCTAAACTGATAGTGATTCATTACTATCTTAGCTGCTCAAGCTTCAAAGAAAAATTATACATTGAAATAATAAGAATTTTTTGTTCAGCACTTATTTTGACAAAGGAATTTTGAAAATATTCCTTTCAAGAGCTAATACAGACCCTTAATAATTCTTTGTCATGATCACCATAAAGACATGCAGGCGTCTTTTCACTTAAAGGAAAATGGAAGACAGAAACAATGTTTGAACATGGCCATGGTATCCATTGGTACACCAACAGACAAAGAGAGGGCAGAATTCCAAGTATCTTAAGACTACAACAAACTCTTTAACATGAAAACACATTTTCAACATTTTTTATCGTTTTTCTTTCAAAATATTTTTTTCTAGGAAAATTAATCTCAATTTAACATATAAAACATATTTCTACTTTTTCTGCCTTCTATAGATTATTTAAAAACAAGAAAATACAAGCATAAAAATTTGGTATTTGAGAAGAATTTCACATGAACCTTTGCCAAGGCTGACTATAGAAGCAATTTGCCAAAATGAGAGAAACACCTAGGTATTTAGAAAATCTGCCTCAACCTTTTTACCTTTATTTTTGTTTAAGAATGGAATCATTAAAATGAGACATTGTGTTTTCATAAGAAAAGCGTGAGATTTGGTGGCTGATCAATATTGAATAAACTTCTTGTCTGCTCATGATCGCTTATAAGATTTGAGGCCACTTTTCTGATTTGTTGGAAAGGAGTCATTTTAGTTATTTCATAGGGTACTTAGGTGGATAAAACTGATTACTGAACATAAAATTTCTGCTACAATGCCTGACACATAGTAGACATTTAACAATTGGCAGTTAACATCCCGTTTCAAGTTTTGCTAGAGCTTTATAAAGTAGTATTTTTGACTCTTCATTATGAGCTATATGCTTACTATATATTATCTGATATAGAGTTTATATTCATGTATCAGTCGCTGAATTATTCTGCTTAAGCGATGCACTAAGGTCAAAGTTGAGGCTACTGTATGGAGACAGCCATCCTGAATATACTGTACAAGAGTAGTCCTTGGCTCTGATGACTACTAAATCAAAGCAGTGCTAAATCTGCTAGGGAATCTGACAGCACACTATGAGAGTTCTAATCCCTACTATGCAGTCTTGGTAAGATTACTCAATTCTCCATGCTTCAGTTTCCTTATCTAAAAAAAGTGGTGATAAAGGGAAACTGTTGGAGGATGTTCAGTTGAACTATACCTGCGGTTGCTGGGAGGTGGAAGCATCTGAGTTTAGGGAAGGTAGGGAGGATGAGCACAGTAAAGTCTATCACGGCAGTTAGAAGCAAAAGGCACGTAGCAACATGGATGTATCTTTTTAAAAAGTACACTGCTGGATGAATGGCATTAATAAGCAGATTAATTATTCAAATTAAAATATTTGCATGCAAAATAGTCTACATTTTGCAAGAATATATGCACATGAAATGTTTCACATTACAATGATTATATGGGATGTTGAGCATCCAAGGACAGTGTAGCAAAAACTCACTAAATGCTCACTCTCTAGCGCAAATAAAAAAAAAATGTAAAGAAAAGCATGTGTGTAAGAGAGTGTGTTGTAATAAAGGCTCTTTCTCTTAAGAAAAACATTCGCAATCTAAAACAAGAGCTACAAGGAGAAGACTAAAAACTTGATCAGAACATATTTTATGATTTACTATATTGTTAATTTAATTTCCTGCTGTCACATTAGCAGTTTCAGAAAAAAATGAGAACAGGAAATAGCAGAAGAAATCAAGCAAATTTAGAATTAGCTAACAAAAATGAATGAAAAAAATCTTTTTCAGCTTGGCTGATTTTAATTTAGTTATTTGTATGCTTTTAAATCTGACTAGCAAAAAAAAATCATAAAGGCTAATTACAACGCTCAGGGATTTACTAAGATTTTAATCTCTATGTCATTTATAAAGCCTGCAATTAGCATATTTTCAAAGAATAGACTGCATAAAAGGTAATATTATCATGACTGTCTTTAATTCAGTTGATTAAATATCTTGTTTTAAATTGAAGTTTCACATGATGAAGAAAAATCCTAATATTTAAGTTTTAAGCAAAGATTCATATCTTTAAAATAAGTATATTAAAGTTTATTAATAATATCAAGTCAATATTCATAATAAAATTATTGTATTCTGTTAGATTTAGATTTCTATTGAAACTCTTTTTCTACTAAGCACTTATTCAGAAGAAAGAACAATACACCTTGATTTTCCAAAAGAAATAAACCTTTAACAATGTCTGTTTTGAAGAATGAGAAACCACCAATTTAATTAATTTTCTCCTCCTCAAGAATATAAAATGACCTAACTTATAATTAGTGTTGTTGTGACAAGTGCCTAGTAAACTTATATGATTTGACATAAGGGCTGAATTTTCATCGGAACTAGTGGAAAGTTTTATGAGTTGGGGCTTTTCTAATCCCCAAGCATATTGATGAAATCAACTCTAATAAAAAATCATGCTGATCTTTGCAGTTTTCTAATTATAACTTTAGGTGATAAACACTAAAAATATAAATAAATAATGAAGTTATTGACTTTTTATCAAAAGGAGCAAATTCTTATTGATTTTATTTTTATGGCTTATTACAGCTTTTTTATGAATTATTTGCATATTCATATATAATATCAAAATGGAAAGATTTACTATATGGCTGTACAATTAGTATAAATCAAATATTTTCTCATTAACTCTACCTACACACGCTGAGATAATAACAAGAGCCCCAACCTGAGGATAATAATATGCTTTTTGATGTAAATTCTTCATTTTTAGTACTTGGAACAGATTCTTCATTTTGATTAGTGCATTATATTACCTTAGAATGGGAAATTTGATTCCAAAAAACACCAAAACACAAACCCCCACCTACTCTTACAGATTATAGCAAGTAAATCTTTTGTAATGTCTCATTTTTAGAAAGAAATTCAAAGCCGATTTTTCTTACAATGTCCTTGTAATTGCACAGTGTGTTCCCAGGAAATTAAAAGTGGAACAGCTAATCCAATATCCTGCCCCTTGCGGGGTCTACAGCTGACACTTCCAGGGAAGTTGACAATCACAAAGACATTACCTTCTGATTCTTGTGTAGGAAACTTAGCCAGAAAATTATATTTGCTTCTTTTAAAACTCGAGGTGATTCATTTGAATATAGAAACATGACATTCAAATACCTAAGATCAATCATAAATTTTTTTTTATCTGCTGAAGAAAACCCTCTCATGGCAAGAGAGTAATCAAACTAGTTTGTCCAAACTTCGGAAATTCTTTCCCCATCCTTAAATCAACAGTTTCTTCAAATGCCACACAGAAGGACCCTTAAAAAGAAATTGGTAGATTTGAAATTCTAGTCAATACTACATATGCTTTTAATTCTTTTCTTCAAATATATTCCTATCCTGGGTTTGAATTCATAATGGTTCAACCACTATGTTAGCAATAAATATTATTTTCAAACAAACTTAACAATTGAATGTTTGTTTGTAATGATTTTTTCTGCTTCTTTATTCACGGTTCCTTGCATTTTACATCTCCTAAAAGTTTTTTTGCATCTTACATCTCCTAAAAGCTTTTTTTTTAATGTTTATTTATTTTTGAGAAAAAGGAAGACAGAAGGCAAGGAGGGGGAGGGCCAGAGAGAGAGGGAGACACAGAATCCAAAGCAGCCTCCAGGCTCTGAGCTGTCAGCACAAAGCCCGGCATAGGACTCCAACTCAGAAGCCATGGGATCATGACCTGAAACACAGTCAGACACCTCACCAACTGAGCCACCCAGGTGCCCCTGTTTTGCTTCTCCTAAACCAAATGTCCTCAGGGTGAACCCTGGTGTCTCAGCGTCTCCCACCATTGCCATATTCCTCTCATCCTAGGCTCCCACACCAGAGCACACCACTCTAACATCCAGCACACTCTCCAAATTTCACTACCTATTGTACTGCTTGTCTTCTCTTCCTGACCCACTGTCCCTCCATTTCTTTAGAGTATAAACAGTGATTGGCTAATTAATCTAATAAGCTGTCTTAAACTAAGTTTTCAATAGCTGCAATTAATTTTCTCTATCAAAATAAGTGTTGTCTAAATGCACTGTGGCATTGTGGATTGTATCTGGATCAGGAAAAGGCAAGCAGTGGGAAACCAGATGAAGTCTAAATAAATTGTGGAGTACAGTTAACAGTAATATACCAGTGTTGGTTCTTTAGTTTTATTAAACATAACCATGGTATTTTAGTGTGTTAAAGGGGAAAGAACAGAATGGATGAGGAGTTTCTGTGAACTCTATTATCTTTGCAACTTCTCTGTAAAACTTAGTCCAAAATAGTTTATTTAAAAAACAACTGTTGCATTGTAAAATAAGGCTTCAGTTTATGAAAGAAGATAAAGGATAAAGAAGATGGAAATTTCAGGTATAAGGATGGTGCTGCATACAGAAATGAAGAAGGTCACTCCCTTCTCACTTCATCTCACACAGGCAGCTGCCTCTTTCTGCCTTTGCATAAGGGTTGGCTATAGGGAAACTGCCTTCATTTGCATGACATCTGCTCAGACCAGGGCATAATCTCAGATTTACTTTTCAGAAAGATGAATCTTGTTGCATATAGAATGTACCCTTTAGGAAAGCAGGAAAGAACACAGGTGAACAGTTACGGAGTTGTTGCAGAAATGTCAGGCAAAAACTGTCCTAGACTATAGCAAGCAAAAAGAAATGGTGAATCAGCAGTTACTAGAAACTATACTGGATGTGGTGAGAGAGAGAGAAAAGAGTGATTCCTAGTTTTTATTTTGCTCAGGTCACTGACTGAAAAAGAAATTACAGGAGAAGGAGCGATTTCGATAGAAGGATGCAAAGACGATACGCGCTTATAAGTTTGTGGACATTCTAAGTAGAGATGAAGGATAAGTTCAGGAGAAGAGCGTGAGCTGAGACGAACATTTGAAAATCATCAGTCTTAAGGTGACGTGCATGAATTTATTGAAGATTACCCAAATAGTTATTGAGATAACCCAAATAGTATGTATATTTAGAAGAGAAAAACATGATGTGCCATGCCATAGAAATACATAGTCCAGAGATTATTAACCACATTATTTATTAAAGAGATTCACAGCCTTATGCTAAGGAATTTATACCAAAAAAAGTAACTTGTAGGGAAAACACTGATTTTTAAAAACCAGTTTTACCTCATGTGAATATTTATATCATGTTTCATTATTTATGCCTAAGAAACACCATAATTAATAAACATATTCAAATAAACATATAAATACAGATATAAATGATACACATGTAATGCTTATTAACTGTTTCCACAGATACACATGTATTTCTCTATAGTCATAATGTTAAAAAATCAGCATAGAGGGCTTTCTTTAATGTTAAAAGATCAAGAAGTCTTATGACCAACAATATACATAGTTACATTTTGATTAAAATCAAGTTGATAAAAGCTAGGATGATGACAAATTCTAGAATATTCTATAATTATTCTACTTAAATAATATTCTTATAAAGAAAGTTATCACTGCAGTGTAATTATTGCTCTACATTTGGTATTATTCCCTCCTCATTTAGGTTTCTCTGTAAAAGAGATCTATTCCACTGAAAGATAAGGCATTTGGTAGTTGAACTTAAGAGATTTCATGTTGCACTGGTTGTGAAATTGAACTAAAAGTCAAAAATTTGATTTAATGTTCCGTTTGGAATAGTATTTCATTTTAATGTGAATTTCACATTGGGAAAATGGAACTAATGATTACATTACACATGGAAATCTGCACATAAAAAACACAAACTTATTCACAGATATATACGTGTGTGTGTGTGTGTGTGTGTGTGTGTGTGTTAGACTTCCACTTTCAGAAAAAATTATATTGACTTTATCCTTATTTAATAAACACTGCTTATCTCCTCTAATTTCAATGTTGAAAAAAAGTTATATTGAATCTCACCAAAAGTAGGCTACAAATTTTATCCTATACCAACAAATGTATTAGTTACAATGTAATAATTCAGAAGATGAATTGAAATAACAGAACATTGATGTTTCCAAGAGTAGACTGGAAAAGTGAGACTTCTTAAGCTATGAAATACCAATTTCTAAGAGAATAAAAAAACAAGTCACAAAGTGGGAGAAAATATTTGCAAAAGACACATGTGATAAAGGATTATTATCCAAAATATACAAGGAACCCTTAAAAGTCAATAATAAGTGATGCCTAGGTAACTCAGCCAGTTAAGTATCCGACTTGATTTCGGCTTAGGTCATGATCTCATAATTCATGAGATTGATCCCCACATTGGACTCTGTGCCAAGAGAGCAGAGCCTTCTTGGGATTCTCTCTCCTCTCTCATTCTGCCCCTCCCCTGCTCACGCTCTCTCTCTCTCTCTCAAAGTAAATAAAGTTAAAAAAGAAAAGTCGATAATAAGAAAACAAACTGACTAATATATAGGCCAAAGGGCTTAACATATATTTCACCAAAGAACACATAAACATGGCAAACGAGCATATGAAAACATTCATTACATCATATATCACTAGGGAAATGCCAATTCAAACAACAATGACATATTACTACACAACTCCTAGAATGACGAAAATCCAGAATGTTGACAATATAAAATGCTGAGAAGGATGTGGAGCACCAGCTTTCACATGCTGAAAGGAATGCAAAATGTACAGCTAGTTTGGAAGACAGTTTAGTGGTTTCTTACAGAACTGAACATATGCTAAACATAAAGTCCAAAAGTTGGACTCTTTGATGTTTACCCAAAGGAGTTTAAAACTTACCTGCACACAAAAATCTGCACCAAGTACTTATATCAGCTTTCTTCATAATTGCCAAAACTTGGACACAACCATGAAATCTTTCAGTTAGGTAAATGGATAAACTGTGGTACATTCAAATAATGGAATATTGTTCAGCACTGAAAAAGAAAAAAGCTATCAAGTCATGAAAAAGACATGTAGGAAACTTAAATACAAATTACTGAGTGGAAGAAGCCAGTTTGAAAAATCTACCTACTATATGATTCCAAATACGTGACATTCTGGGAAAGACAAAACTGTCGAGATAGTGAAAAGAACAGTAGCTGCCAGGGATTGAAGGGGGTTGATGATGAGGAATGAATAGATTTTGAATAGCAAATGAATGATGTCAATAAATTGATATACATATCTGCATAACGATAGACCATGATATAAAGAGAGAAAGAGCGCTCCAAAAAGTCCTAGCAGACACACATCTCTAGTGTCCCCTTGGTTCTGTTTTAGAGTGTTGTCAATGATGGTAGAAGAACCAAAATTGGCTTTGTCCCCTGAGGAAATTATTTTTACAATAATGCTTCCCAGAAATATTTTACAATGACTCTTTTTAACAACGATTCTTTCAACCATTTCCTTCAAAAATAATAAGAGAATCTGGAAACACATAAACTGCCC
The DNA here is from genome assembly GCF_003009895.1 of Hyaena hyaena. Lineage (NCBI taxonomy): Eukaryota > Metazoa > Chordata > Mammalia > Carnivora > Hyaenidae > Hyaena > Hyaena hyaena. Next base: position 1,160,528 of record NW_024081253.1, on the reverse strand, counting down.
TTTCAATCTGCACCAAATCATAGAGATGTTGTTAAACACTTAACTGGTCTAAGAAGCTGTTAAGAGTCAGCCAAAAGGCCGGCAGCCTTAATTGGGAGGTGGATAGGCATTACCAAATGGTAAAGGGCAAAGTGTACAAAGAAACTAAGTGCAATATAAAATAAGCCGAGCTCTGGAAAATGACAGAAGCATTACACTAAAAGTTAGGAGAATAATACTCTAGCAGCAAGCAAATCATATAAATGCTAGAAGGCAGGAGATTTTAAAATAAATAAGAATCCTGAGTCCAAAAAAAGTATGAAATGAGGAGTATAGTATTTTTAAGGGGTAAGTGAAAGCATCTTAAAAGGATTTGCTATCTGGAAAACAAAGTCCTATAAAAGTTTTCTTGTGTGTTTGTTTTGTTTTGTTTTTTACTTTGAGAGAGAGAGTGTGAGCAGGAGAAGGGCAGATAGAGGGGAGAGAGAGAATTCCAAGTAGACCCCGCACTGTCACTGGGGAGCATGATGCAGGGCTGGAACCATGAGATCATGACCTGAGCTGAAATCAAGAGTCAGAGGCTCAGCCTACTGAGCCACCCAGGACCCCCAACAAAGTCCTATTAAATAGTTAACTAATATAACTAATATAACTAATATAACTAATGCAGATTAGTTATATCCTTAAAATGATGACATGAAGAAAAATTATCATGGCAAAAAATTGAGATTGACATCAGTGCCTGTAGTAACAGAGTATTTGCAGTTTCTTATAAAATGCCTATTATTTTAAGTCATATTACCCAATCAAATGAAAATCATGAAGATTGTCTTTAATTGACAAAATCCAAGTACTTGGTAATGTGTGACTATACCTCATATGCAGAATAAAAATGCAATATTCTCAATTTTTAAAAATAAAAGCATACACAATGATGCAGACCTACTGAAACTAACACTGATTTATATAATGTATTATATACATATTATATAATTTTATATTATTTATTAACTTATCAGATGGGAGTATAGAAATTAAAGATAAAAATTAAACATGGATGGTTACCATTTACCTGAAATCAGTTGGTTTTATTATTAGTACTGTGCTTAGTAAATTTCATTAATAATTTGTCTCATTTTTTTCCTAAATCAAATATATTTACAAGTTCCTGATAAGAGTTTCAACAGAACAGAACAATTTCATTAACTAAACTATGGTGTTTTATCTCTTTCTTCCATCAGAAGTAGCAAATACATTTTTAAAAATAATAAAAACTCAGTGTTGAAAAGTGTGTGTAAATGCAGCTGGTAAAAACTTTCCTACAAGTAGTTTGACAGTAAACATCAAAATATAAATTGTGCATAAAATTTGACCTAGCAGTCTTATTTCTAAGAAGTTACACTGGTATAATAACATGGTAATACATGTGACCACAGAATGTCCAGCACAATATTATTTACAATAGGGAAAGAACTCAAACTTTAGTAGAAGATTGACTAAATACATCATGACATAATTTGTAGACACTAGTTACTATGCTCAGGACATATATTTACTAATACAGAAAGATTAAATGTTGATTCTAATGGGATCTCATACTTCCACATTATAAATGTGATTAAATTTAATTATTTGTAAAGGATTATATAATTTAGAATGATTTGAAACAGATCAACTTGAAACAATTCAATGAGTCATTTTTTTCCTTTTAAATGACAAAAGGAAGTTCAGAGACATTAATCTCAATCAGAGTAACATAAGCAATAAGTTATTTGATTCAATAAATCACAAATTTAATATTAACAAGTTTTGTATGTGCATTTAGTGGCTTAGTATTGTTAGATTTAAATGGTAAAAAATTGACAGTACTGCACTAAATTCAGTGAAAAAAAGTAGATATTGGGTGCCTAAATGCATATAGAACTGACCTCACTAGTGCAAGCACAAAATACAATTACTTATTCTTTTTTTCTTTTGAATATATGTTAGCATCATGATGAGCATAAACTGTACATCCCATCCTTAATTTTGTTTCTCAAAGCCATTACCCTAAGATTAACCAGGTCTCCGCTTACCACAGTAACATTTTAAATGTTTCTGACTCTGTGAAACCATTTTTGAAAAGAGTGAAATGTGGAAAGTTTTTTTTAAATTTATCTACTTGTTTTTATTAAAGGAAACAAGGTATCTAAGCAAACTGAAGCTAACATAGGAAAAACAATGGTATAACCACCTGTTTCTCTCACTTAAATATTTGTAACTGAGGAATTAAAGTATTAAGGCAGTTTCATAGACTATAAAGGAGAGAGATGTTTCTCAAATGAGTTGTGTCATGCAATTAATGTAAAACTGTAGCCAAATCTTGTGCCATAATCTTGCTGCCTGAGGCAATAATAAAAATGAGGATTGGTGGTCAGTATAGACAGGAAAGAGTAAAAAACAATGAATCATGCTCCAAACCCAAAATATTGACATATACAGAAGAGACATTCTTTGCCTTTCCCACATTATGAATAAGATTAGGTATGGGAACTTATTTATTTAAACAGCAATATTCTAACTCCATCTTGCAGATGTGTTCATGGCAAGTTAAAGCCATATTGCCATGAAAAGCTCCCTAATTACTGAAGAAGGATGTAAAATATTAAAGTCATTTTAAATTCCATTCTATCTAATTATTTTTATACCTAAATCATTAATATTATATGTCAATCAATTTTGTTGTTGCATATGAAGTAATGTGCTAAGTATTGAGAAGGAATTCAAAGCTGGCTAAAAATGTTTCTTCATGGAAAAGATATCTGTAAGGATAAAGAAGACATGATCACACAACAGCAGTATACAAGTTAGAAAGTGATAAAGCATCCAACAGATATTATGGAATTTCAGGGAAATACAAAATCACTCTGACTCTGTGAATCAGAAATGGGAAAACATGCAAGCCAAATTTTAATTTAGAAAATTTAACATGGTGTGGTTCCAGCAATTCCAGAGGGGCTTTCTTGTATGGTCAAAGGTACAGAATCAATTAATTAAAGTGTGGACAAAAATAGTTTTTGTAGAGTACAACCTACTTCAAGACAATAAACTATGGAAGAAAAATCTAGAAAATTGGGTTGGAACCAGATTATGGAAGATGTTGAAAATCACCTTAAGAGGTTCACCCATAATTTAGCAAGTAACATAGGGATACTAAGGTCTTAAGACAGAAAATAATGAGATCATAGGTTCTCAGTAAGACTCTACTACGATATATAGGATGAATTGGAGAGAGAACAATCTGGAGACAGCCCAATCAGTTAAAAATGGTGGGGGAGAGGGAGAGAAGCAAACCACGAGAGACTCTTGAATGATGAGAACAAACTGAGGACTGATGGATGTGGGCGGGAGGGGGAAGATGGGCAAGGAGGAGGGCACTTGTGGGGATGAGAACTGGGTGTTATATGGAAACCAACTTGACAATAAACTATTTGTAAAAAAAAATAAAATAAAATAAAATAAAACAAAACAGGCACGGACTAAGGTCTTGACAGACCCCAAGAACTATAAAAGTAAGAGCTATCTAAATGAGACATGGCAATGTATTATCTTTGTCTGAGGTAATATTAATGATTACTGTGAGGTTCACATCTGAGTGGCTGAGAGTATAGTTTAGTAATAAGCATAATATGAGGAATGAATGATAGAGCATGGAAAATGAGAAAATCAGTTTTGACACAATGAATTTGATGAGCCGAGGGATGGCCAGTTTGAGTTGTTTAACAATTGGTAATGTGGCACTGAGGCTTATAGAGTAATTACCATACAGCAGATTGTGGTGTTAATGCCTATGTATATATCATAATAGCCCATACTTATGGCTGATGTATGTTGTTTGGTCGTGTTATCTAGACTGCGTTAAGAAAGATTCAGTGGTAGAGCACATGTAGCCGTGGGTAAATAGGAGCTCTGCATTCTTGTTTAGATCTAGTTCCATACAGCAGTGCAAATTTTGCACAACTTACTTTCTTCCTTTTTACTGGATCAGAAGCTATAGATAACCTGATTTAAAAAAAAAAAAAAAACAGAAAGAAAAAAATATATATTGTTTTAAATAAATGTGGATGTTTATAATTTAAACTGATTTTCAGCTTCATTGAGTTATAATTAATAGGAATTATATACATTTAAAGTATATACTTGATGTTTTGATATATGTATATATTGTGAAATAATCACTATAATCAAGCTCTTTAGCATAACCGCCACCTCACATAATTACCATTTTCTTTCTTAGTGGGTTGTGCAATAGGAATCCTTAAGTTCAACTCTTTAAGCTGTTTTACCTAACCTCTCCATTTCCCCCTTGTGTCCATCCCTGGTAGCCACCATTCTACTTTGCTTTTATAAATTTGACTATTTTAGATTCCACATATAAATTAGATCTTGTGTTATTTGTCTTTCTGTGTCTGCCTTATTTCATTTAGCATAATGCCCTCGAGGTTCACCCATGCTATCATAAATGATAGGATTCTCTCCTTTTTAAAGACTAAATTATATTCCAATGGTATATGTATGTATGTATATGTGTGTGTGTATCTGTGTGTGTGTGTGTGTGTGTTATTTATTTTCTTTTTCTATTCATCCACCAATAAATAGAAACTTAGATTGTTTCTACATCTTGGCTATTGTGAATAATGCTGCAATTACATGAGAGTGCAGATGTCTCTTCAAGAACAAAATGTCATGCTCTTTGGACATATATTCAGTTATATAATAGTTCTATTTTTGATATTTTGAGAAACTTTCATACTGTTTCCCATAATGGCTGTACCAGTGTACATTTATGTCAATGCTGCACAAGGGTTCCCTTTCCTCCACATTCTCATTAACACTTGTATCTTTCCTTTTTTTTTTTTTAAATAAGAGCCATCTTAACAGGTATAAGTTGATAGCTCACTGTGGTTTTGATTTGCATTCTCTGACAATTTAGTAATGCTGAGCACCATTTCATGTACCTGTTGGCCAAATATATAAAACAATAACAAATATAAAGGAACTTATTGATAATACAATAATAGTAGGTTACTTTCATACCCCTCTTATTATCAATTGAGACAACATCTAAACAGAAAATAAGTACAGAAACAATGGCTTTGAATGACACACTTAACAGATATATTCAAAACATTGCATCCTAAAACAGTAGAAAACACATTCTTTTCAAGTGCACATGGAACATTTTCCATAACAGATCACATATTAAGTCACAAAACAGGCTCAACTAAAACAAAAAAATAGATTGAAATCTTACTATGCACCATTTTTTACCACAATGCTATGAAACTTGAAGTCAACCATAAGAAAATTTTGGAAAGACATTGAGGTTAAACAACATGCTACCAAACAATGAATGAGTCAACTAGGAAATCAAAGAAGAAATTTAAAAATACCTGGCCATTTGTATGTCTTCTATAGAGAAATGTCTATTCTGTTTTTTTGCCATTTTTAAATCAGGTTAATTGATTTTGCTATTGAGTTGTATGAGTTCTTTATATATGTTGGCTATAAATTTCTAATCATATATATGATTTGTAAATATTTTCTCCCATTCTGTAGGTTACCTTTAAATCTGTTAATTATTTTCTTTGCTGTGCAGAAGCTTTTTGGTCCAATCCCATTTGTCTATTTTTGGTTTTGTTACCTGGGCTTTTGGTGTAATATCCAAAAAATCATTGTCCAGACCAATATCAAGGAGTTTTCTCATTTTTTCCTAGTATTTTTTAAAGATTTTACTTTTAAGTAATCTTTACACCCATCATGGGGTTCGAACTTAAACCTTGAGATCAGAAGTCACATGCTTTACCAACTGAAGCAGTCAGGTGACCCTCCTACTAGTTTTATATTTCCAGATTTTACGTTTACATCTATAACTTATTTTTAGTTAATTTTTGTATATGATGTGAGATAAGGGTCCAATTTCATCCTTCTGCATATAAATATAACCTGGGGGAGCTTGGGTGGCTCAGTTGGGTTGAGTGTCTGACTCTTGATTTTGTCTCAGGTCATGATCCCACAGTCATGGGATTGAGCCCTGTGTTGGGTTAAGCAGTGCAGAGCTTGGAATTCCCAGAAGAAGAAGTAAATAAAACATTAAAAAAAATTTTCTTTTAAGACAAAAAGTAGAGAGCTAAGAACAGGTTAGTAGTTTCCAGGGGTTAGAGGTGATGCAGAGGGGGAGACTGTAAAGCAGATGGATCACTGACATGATGGGATAGTCTTGCATCTTGATTGCAATGGTGATTACATCAATCTACACATGTGATAAAATAACAGAACTATGTACCATGTGTAAAAAGGTCCTTTTTCTCATTTTTATATTTTGCTATAATTTTGTAAGATGCAATCACTGAGAAAGACTTAGTGAAGAATATATAGGACCTCTCTGTTCTATCTTTATAATTTCCTGTGAATCTATAATTATATAAAAATAGAAAGCTTTAAAAGGTAAATAAAACATGTTATATGTCTTAAAATATAAGTCAAAATTATATCATTAATCTTGTGATAAAAATGAACTACTTTAACATAAAGCTCTTTAAAAACCATTATGGTTATAAAAAGATGGACTTCCTGTATATATAGAGTTGTTTTTAGGTCTGCATGTCCTTTGTTAAGCTAGGCTATATTTTAAGTGTAGTTGAAAATATATTTGGATTTAGAGAGATCTGAGCTTCAATCCAAGGTCTAGAAGTTGTTAATTTAAGAAGTTTACTAGCTATGTAATCATAAGGAAAAATCTTAATGCATTTTCTGAGCTACAGTTTATCATCTTTAAAGTGAATATAATAAATAGTGATTGTTTAGTTTTGTGGTCAAGATAAAATACAATTTATAAAGTGATTTCTACCAACATTCTTCCATTTTAGTTTTAGAATTGAATTTGTCTACATTGGAAAGAACTCATATCCCTTCATAGAACAATGAGTATAACCTACTTTTATAATTATATCATGACAGGCCACCCAACATATGTTTATTCTAATTTAGAAACTTTATAAAATAACGACAACAAGTGATGTCTAAATTCTGCTGAAATATATGTAGGAAATTGAGGACTCCCCCCAAAAATCAGGGAAAGACAAATGCTGAAGAGGAGGAGATGAAATAAAAACTGAGTTGCAAACAGACACTAGGGAATAATATGTGGTGCCTATGTGTGTGTGTTTCACTTACTAAGAGATCCCATGCAATAAGGAGCATAAAGTATGTAAAGTCATACTGTAAAAATTGCAAAAGAAAAAAATTTCAAAAGAATATGTGTTCTGTATCCACCCAGCCCCCTACACTTCTTTTCCCTTCTCCCACCAAAATCAGGTTGATGGTAGGACAACACTTCTTTTATAAAAAATCATAACACAATTCCACTTACGTCATTACAAAGCATGGAAACCTGCCTAATGGGTTTGCACAAATCTTATTTTTAAGTTGTATTTCATTTGCTCTTAAAAATAAATATTTAAGACCATACGTGGACCTATAAGTAACAATATTAAGATAGGATCTTGGGGGCATCTGGGTGGCTCAGCTGGTTAAGCATAAACTCTTGATTTTATCTCAGATCATGATCTCACAGTTCATGAGTTTGAGCCCCACGTCATGCTCTGTGCCTACAGCAGGGGTCTGCTTGGGATTCTCTCTTTTCCCTCACTGGCTTGCATGCAAGTGTGCATGCTCTCTCTCTCAAAATAAATAAATATACATTTTTCAAAAAAAGAGAGGATCCTGAATAAATCTGTTTATCATATTATTCTCACAGACATGTCTTCTATTAAAAAATTAATTCCATAGGTCATCATAATAATGCTTGATGCATTTGTTCTTTTAAAGTAATAGCAAATAGGGACACCTGGATGGCTCAGTCAGTTAAGCATCTGACTCTTGATTTCAGCTCACAACATGATCTCAAAGTACATGAGTTCAAGTACCATACTGGGCTCTACACTGACACTGTGGAGCCTGCTTGGGATTCTCTCTCACTCTCTGCCCCTCCTCTACTCTTGCTCTCTCTCTCTCTCTCAAAATAAATAAATAAAATTAACTTTAAAATAAACCCATCAGTTTCAAAAACTAAATTAATTAAGCAATTAATTAAATTATAGCAAATACAGTAAAATTGTGGTTTATGAGTATAATTCATTTTGGAAACAGGCTTGTAATCCAAATCATTTGTATATCAAAGTGAATTTCAAGAATCATTCGCTCACTTGTGATCAATCATGTGATGTTCAGTGCCATGTCCTACCCGTATTGCAAGACATTACTAGTTTATCAAGTAAAGTTTATTAGAGATGTTTGCTTGTCTTGCGGAACACTTGCAGAACAAGTTGCTCACAATCCAAGGTTTTACTTACCTTCACACTGAAGGGTGTACATAATTTAAAATTATATGCAAGGAAATAACATAGGTTTTGGAATCGGTTAAGCCTATATGTGAGTCCTTGCTTCATCACATAAACCAAGTGACTTTTGAGAAGAAAGAACCTGACTTCTTCAACTGTTTTCCTCACATATATATTGAGAACCTTAGAATTTGTAGAGAAACGAACTTAAATACTGTATGTGAGCTATATACAATGTATGGCATACAATGGAGGCTTGCTAATGGTAATCACTTTCATTCATTATTTTACCTATTAGCCTCCTCCTCATGTTTTTCTTTTTAATACTTCCAGTATGTCTCTTACTTTTACCTATGTTTTTTTTACCATATACATCTCATTTTATTCCTTCTGCAAATATTCATTGGTCATTCCTATAGTGCAAAGTACTATGCTACGTGCTGTGAAATCTGTAAGACTCTATCTCTGTCCCAGACAAGAAAATAAGACTGAGACACAGTAGTGCAGTAGGAAACAAGCGATTGGTAGCATTGCAGTCATTACCATTATTGGTAAGACTGTCCTTTTGAGAACAAATACTCCCAAGGAGAAGCAACTCTTAAGCTATCCTTTGAAAGTATTTCAGAAGAGAAAAAAAAAGGTAGCAAATTCCAGGTAGAAAAAAAAATCCATGAACAAAAACGTTCCAATATTCCAATAGCTTATATACTGTCATGCTAAGCATTTTGGACTTACCAAGTAAACAATGGGAAAGCAGTGAAGATTTTTGTTATTCAAGGAAAGTATACTCAGTGCAATAGTATCTAGGTTAACAATTCTGTATAATATCCCTACTGTCTAAAAATCGATTGAAAATTAATGTATATATGACATTTCAGAATTTCCTGTAGCCAGTCTATAAGTCAAGCCTAAGCACCACTGCACAGAAGATTAAAGGCTCAAGGAGTCAAAGAATGATAAATTCAATGGAAGACATTGCTTCTGTCTGATTCCCGGCAGTAGACATATTTGATGATTTCCTGTCTTCTTTATAATGTTGAAAAGAAAGTTCTTACAGCAATAATCTACAAATTAAGAGAAACTCATGTCAAGCCTGTCAAAAAATTAAATGGTTGAATATCCCTAAGTATCTAGCTAGATATTTTACTAATACTTGCTATAAAGAGTAAACAGTTTTTCATCACTTTTTTTCCTTCTCCATTCTAGAGAATTAATTTCACAAGTTTAAAAAATATATGTGTGTGCATCTATATTTGTATATGTATATAGATATTCATATATATGAAAAAATTGTTATGCAAAGGTAAATGCCTTGTTATGAAGAAAAGAAATGAAAATAATCTTGTCATGTGTTGAGGAAGAAGAGTAACTGGCTTAGTGAGAATTTTATTTGACTTTTTCCTTTGCCATTCTGAATAACTAATAAGTAGGGAGGGCCAAGATTTTCCTAGTTGAAACTTGGATCTGGTTGAAATAATATAATTAAATATACTTTAATTTATATCATCGCTTAGATCATTGATTCTAATAATACCTAATAAATAGAGCCATGCTTTCTAAAATAGTAAAGAATACTGTATGCTATTTTTGAAATGTATTTGGATTTAACAGATAATTTCAACTTAGATACATATAGTGTGAGTTGTATTTCATCCTTTCTTTGTAGGGACTATTGTTCTGCAATACAAGAAACAATTTAGCATCTTCTCTCTGTTGCATGTTTTAAAAAGCTACAATGTACAGAGAACTATCCAACTCAATATTTCAAACTCTACTACTCAGAGTGTACTATTTGTTCCCTATCAAAATGTCTTGAATATTCTCTCAGGCCATAAAAAGTGAGCAAAATATTTTTAGCCAAAGATGTACATGGATTCCAGTTGAAATTGTGTTTTATAAATTATACCACTTAGCTTTATTACTATTTCTCATGACAAGCTACCTCACTTAAATATTTTTGCATTGAATAGTGAGCTCTAGGAGATAGTTGAGAAAAGAAATTTAGCTCATAAAAAATGTTAAATGGTTGCTATGTGTATAAGATGGAAACACAGAAATTTGAAAGATGGAGGAGAAAAGTCAATTAAATGGTTATTTATCTCTATGTTGTCAAAAATCTCAGAGTAAAGGAAAGCTGCAAAGAATCAATTAATAGATATTATGAAGATTATGAGATTAAAATGTGGAGTTAAATATTCTTTACTGAAAAAAATAAACCATCACGAAGCTGATCTTTTGATTTGGATAATAGTTTTAGTTTTACTCATTTCTATCAAACTGTCCAAATTTAATTCTAATTAATTAATTTAACTATATGAAACCATTAAAATGTAAAATGGTATTTAATTTTTTAAACATAAAAAAGACATTTTTGCTTGCATCAGAAAGTTTGTCAAACTTTAAGCTACTTCACTTTACTGAAGCAGATGTTTCTTTGACTATCAGTGACTTGGTATTCTAAGATTACACAAAGAAAGTACATTCAGGACATACAACGTGAGATGTGACTAGCAAGTAATGTGACTGATTTGTTAACAAGCATACTAAGGACTAAACATCCAAATGAACATTACACTTCTAAGCAGCCACTTTGGGAGATCAGACACATTTCAGTGGTGTTGCCATTGCTCAAAACATTTCAAACTTCTCCTTTAGAATGCTCTCAGAAATAATTTATGAACCATACAAAACTCAGGCTCATTGCTTTATAAATTGCACCTCATATAGCAGTAACATGAAGTAAAGCAGAATTGAAAAATATAATTTTTCTTCTCTTCTGTTTATAAAAATAAACTTACATTTTAAATCAGTCCCCAAAGAAAGTGTTTTTATATAAATCTAGAAAAACAATCAGAAAAGCAGTAATAATAATAATTCCTTTTTCTTTGTAATTTGAGTAGAAACAATATAGACTAAGAATCAGTGCAACTTTGTTGGGAAGTGTCATCCATCTAATCTCATTTTCTTGGTCCTGTTTGCCTTTTCAATGACCAACTTGGCAAATTTTCTCTCTCTTCATATCCTCTTTAACCTTCCTTAGACATCTGACACGCCTGATCATCCTTTCTTTTTCCAAAAATGCTATGAACAGTGTTCTTAAAGAACTTAAAGGAACCACTCTGTATCCATAGCCTTTCCTGAACTTACTGTGCTATGTTCTTCCTGCATCCCTGGAAACATCACTCTACATATGGAAGTTACTAAAGTATTTAAAAACTTATTGAATACATAAATAGGCAAAGCTTTGGTTCTCTGCTCTATTTTCCTGTACCGTTTCTCTTGTTAAAATAAATCTCATGGATGTTAACTATCACCACTGCTAAAACAACAAGTCCCACCCCACAGCCTTTCTCTATCCCTACCACTCTCAACCGTGCCAACTTCAGCAAGTTATTTAACCTCTCTGAGTCTTAATTTCATCCTGTAAAAAATGGGGATAAAAATATAGTCTATCTCATAACATAATGCCCAGGTAGATAATGCTTAAGAAGTGTCTGATACTTTTTAAGTGTTCAATTATTTTTTTATTTATTGAGAAAGAGATAAGAGAGAGAGAGAGAGAGAGAGGAGAGCACAAATGGGGGAGGGGGAGGGGCAAAGAGAGAGAATCCCAAGCAGGCTCCACACTGTCAGATCAAAACCCAACGTGGGGGCATGATCCCATGAACCATGAGATCATGACCTGAGCTGAAATCAAGAGTCAGATGCGTAACCAACTGAGCCACCCAAGGGCCTCTAGTTATTATTTTTTTAAGGAAGCTCTACGCCCAGCATGGGACTTGAACTCACAACCCCAAGATCAAGAGCTGCATGCTCTACCAACTGAGTCAGCCAGGCACCTCTAAATATTCAATTATTTTAACTCTTATTGTTTTACCCTAAAATCTTTTGTGACATTCTCACAATCAATTCAACATATTTTTTTAAAAATATGCATACTGTCTGAAACTTGCACCGAGATAAAATGGTATGTTTTCACCTAGATTAAATTATACAACTACCATAATTAAGTTCTTATTTAATTAGCTTCTCCTATCTTTAGTAGTGTAGATAGCAATGGTTTTCTTAGGCTATAAGAGAACCTTCATATAGATTCTTGTATTGTCTTGTATAGGCTGTCAAAATGCTATGACCTCTGTCTGACAGGAAAGTTAATCAAACTATATCTAATAATCATTCTGTATGTCTCTAAACTTTCTTTTACCTATTAACTTCCCCAAACCTGCTTTCCTTTTGTTATTACTGTGATCACTAGTGGGAAATCTGTTCTTTCAGGCTATGAAGTTTGAAATCTCTTCCTTTCACCTTCCCTATCCTGTCCATTCTAAACAGGCATCACACCCCTGAATGTTCACTTTTCCATGCCTCTCCAATAACCCTTGTCATCTCACATGTGAACCACCACACTATACTTCTAACTCTCCTGCCTACATTTATTCTCACATTTTTTGAATTCATTGCACACACAACCTCATCATGCTAATGCTCCAAAATTATCAATCTTATACTCTCTGAAATTTTGCAAGGGTGCCTGGGTGGCTCAGTTGGTTAGGCATCCAGTTTCAGCTCAGGTCATAATCTCATGGTTCATGAGTTCAAGCCCTACATCAGGCTCTGTGCTGACAGCTCAGAACCTGGAGCCTGCTTTGGATTCTGTGTCTCCCTCTCTCTCTGTCCCTCCCCCACTGACTCTCTCTCTCTCTCTCTCTCTCTCTCTCAAAAATAAACAGTAAAAAGTATATATATTTAATAAAGAAATTTTGTATCCCTATACCACTTACCATATTTTTTACACAATATAAAAACAAAAAATTTGTGAAATAAATTTCATATCCTTAATCAGAAACCCTCATTTATTGTATGATGGTAGTATTGTCCATAAAGTCCTATACTATATCTTAATTATGGTGCTGTGAGGGTCAAATGAGGTGAGAAGAAGTTTTTAAAACATACATAAATAGTGCTATGTAAGATGCTTTGACTTAGTATATTACCATTTAGTCTCACACCAGAATCTCTGAGAAAGGTACTATCTCCAGCTCTGTAGCAAAAAGGCCCAGAGAAGTCAAGGTTACTATTCAGCAGAAAGGGTTCATACTACATATGAACTTACCTCTCAAGTCTCAACATGTATGCTCATTTTATTTCATCCTGTCTTCTTTTAAGCAGGGTTGTAAGACTGGAGTTCCTTGGATATATTAGTTTTCTATTGCTGTTGCAACAAAATATTACAAACAATAATACAAATTTACTATCTTAGAGTCCAGGAGGGCCAAAGTCCAAAATCCGTCTCACTGGGTTAGAATGAAGGTGTTGGTAGGGCTGGTGGCTTCTGGAGGCTCTGAGGGGAGAATGTGTTTCCTGGCCTTTCCCCTCTCCTTGACACTGCTCTGCTTGTTTCTTGAACCTTTCTCACACATCATTCCAACCCCTTGCTTCTGGCTTCCCATATTCTACTACAGTCTTCACCCCTCCTGCCCCCTCTTGTAAGGATCTTGTAATTGCACAAGGCCAATCTGGATAATCTAGGATAATCAACAAACCCTTGCTATGCAGGGTAATATATTCACAGGATCCAGGCACTAAGACATGGACATTTTGGGGGCCATTATTTAGCTTGTATCACTAGGCATGAGCTCTGACTACGGAGCCTGAATTCCCTGGAACTAAGACGTGGTGATCGTTAGCTTTTTCAACAATACATATCTATGCATTACAGTCTTTGGTCAAGATGTATTGAATACCATAGGGAATCATTCAGCCTAAGAAGACAGTTCATTTACTCACCTGCTCATTTATTATGAATCTTAATTTTGAGAAATAAAATCTGATTCTTAGTTTTTGCTGAAAAAAGAAGTTTGTAAGAAATGAAAAGTGTATATTAGACAAATGATAAGTGCATGTTGGGCAAGGATGTACAAGAAAGAGCATACCTGCAACTGCACTGAAACCAAAATAGAAATTTCAATTTTTGTTTTAATGCAAAATAAGCCTACTCCTGCTCGTGAGTCTTACAGACTTGGCATGGCTTTTACCAAGAGGGTCTTTACATTTTGACAGTTTATTATTTCCAGAATCTGCATGTTCGAGTATATATTATAAAGTTAGTATTTCATTATACCCCCTCAGCCAAACAAAAAGTCTAAATATGTTTAATGATTTTTTTTTTTTTTTTTGCATAAGAACATTACTTAATGGTGCTTGAATTAACAGAATGAATTGAGCTAATTGATGACAACACTTCTTAATGATACACTGACTTTCTGGGTCATCTCTCCCACTTCTACCAGTCTCATTAGCCCAGGGCCACTTGCATACTGAGTGCCCTTGGGCATTTCGATAGATCAGCTAACTGCAGATGCTTCAACACTAAGTCAGGGAGAAGCAGAGTTTCTACTGTCTTCTGACTCCTTTCTTTCTCCCACCCGGAAAATTATCAATCTTTCAGGAGTCTTAAATTTACTTTGAGGGTTATAAATATACACTAGTGGAATTTTACTGCTGAAGAACTTTGTTATATTGAGATAAAGGCTTGATGAAGCACCGGGTTACATGTACAAAACTTTGACTACAAATAAAAATACCAATATGTGTCCTTTATTTTAATAAATATATGCAAGCATTAGGACCTTAAATATCAGCATTGCATAAAGAAACATTGGCAGAACATGCCAAGAGATTCATGGTTAAAAGAAATAGAGACGTGTGTTATTAAGGTAAAAAAAGTGAAAGTGAATACATTTCGAAAAAAACATAATGCCTCGTACTAGAACATTTTGGTCCATGGGTAAAATTGTAAAAATACTTAAACATGCACGGTTGTTGAAGATAAGTGTATTAAAAGTACAGTCTTCCTCGGACTTTGGAAAAATTGATCGATGAAATACCTAAAGGTGAATATTAAATTTTATATACTTTTTTTCTCAGTTGATTTAACCTCCTATGAACAGTAATTGTCTTGTAAATGGATGTATATGAATTTTAGGAACCAAACTTTCAAATGGAATTTATTTCAGTTATGCCACAGACTCAGAAAAATGTCACATTTATTCAAAGAGTTATTTGTTACTCAGAAGTTTAAGTGTTTTGACCAGTGAAAAGTTAATAACAAAATGAAAAGAGCTGAGCATAGCATGATTTTAAGAATGCCAATTTGTAACCCAGGGGATAGGTATTTGCATACTAATTGTAATGTTCCTGCTGTCACATTACCTTCAGCTTGAAGATCAGTCAGAAAGAGAAATTCGACATCATCTGTGACAGTCAGACAGTGGAACGAAAAATGCCAGTGAAGTGAGTTGCTGTTTAAAGCTATTTTTATCTCAGAAGAGTTACAAATGAAACACTTGAGCCTTCATTAGTCTCGATGTTTTGTTTCCTTCATTTATGATAAATATGCTAATTGTTATCTTTCTTACTGATTTATTTTCTTTCCCTTTCCCTATTGATTTCTTCTTCTTTTTGAAAATATGTCAACAGCTCGTGACTTGCTGACAATGTGAAGTTAGTTCTTTAAATTTGCTAATATAAAGCAAGGTTATACAGGGGAGGAAAACCGGTGAGCTTTCTCTATGTGAAGTTTTTCAAAATTGTGAAATGTTAAGAGTTTGAGACATAGATATGTATGATCCTTGCAAAAATTATTCATTATTGCAATATTTATTGAGAAATTTGAAAACAGATATTAAGTGCTGGGTAAGGAAGCAGCTGTCACTTCCTGGAGCACATGGACCCCTTGCTTGAATTTCCCATTCTCCAGCACACTGCTAATTGAGTGTGAAGAGCTAAGTTGTTGGATTCCACATTTTTTAATGCAATACAACTGGTTCTAGCTGGCACAATTAGCAAGATAACTGGTAGCTTTCACGCAGTTCCCATCTGGCCTGGCTCTTCTCTGGACACATAATATGGGGACTGCTGGCCTTGATGGTGCTCGCTTAATGAAGGAAACAGAAAGGAAATCAGCCAAAACCCCATGAAATGCTAAGTGCAATTTTGGCTTCAGATACATGGTGAATTTTCATGGCAAATCACACACATACAAAAAGTTACTCTGATTATGCATCACAATTATTCAGAAAATGCACACACATTCACAAATGAGAAGAGTCGAACAAAAGCTCTGTCTGAGTTAAAACTAAAATCAAAACAAAATTAAAAAAGAGAGAGAAATGGCAGAGAGGCACATTGTCTATATATTCAAGGTAACGCGTGTCAAGTAAAATTTAACCAAGTCAGTACATTTTTAAATTAACCACCTTCATTTTATCTCCAATCTGAATTTGATAGTTTCTTTCTTAACATACCTATAGTTGCCTTTTTTTAAAACATAAAGCGTATTTCTCACTCATATCTAACACAAGAAATGTCCTATTTTCATTTGATAACATGAGATTCAAGAATCTGTCTTCTGAAAACTTTCTATTGAGTACTCAATTACTGCAATTCAGCTATTATTTAGAGGAAATATTTGTGTGAAATGCAATAAACTCTATCAGAGAAAATGCATTTTCAAATTATTTATTATGAATGTTCCAAAACACGAACCTAGAACAAGCATATGTATATTGACTCATTCACTCAAGGAAAAGTGTAAAAAGAGTTTGGGTTATAAGGAGATATACTTGTATTTGAATTCTAACTGCCTGTTAGTATATGCAAGATATTGCACCAGTCATTAGCATCTCTGAGGCTCTTTATTTCTTTGTAACATAGGATTAAAACACACTGTCATATATAGGATTAACTAAGGTAAAATATATGACATGCTGTACCACATGCTATACAATGTGGTATAGATTGCAAACATTCGATACATGGTTGTCCATTCTGATGCTGCTAAAAATATTGCCTTTCAGCTTATTCATATATAACGATAATTTACTCTTCTGCCAAATTATAAATACACAATCAACTCAGAATTTAAAAATTTAAACAGCAAATTAAGAACATGATTCCTTTGAATAGCTGCATCTCACTTAGCTTCTGAAAAGTAAATACTGCATTACCACCAACCTTCCCATCAGTCAAAATTGAACCTTTCAAGTCAAACTCGAAATAGGTTAGGAAATAGTGAGCTTACAGCATCCCAGGAGCTATCACACACGAGCAAAGGTATTCCATCAGAGAGTTGAAAGGTAAATTTACCTTTTATAATAATGCAGTTTTTGGTGGACCATAAATAATACCAGAATATCCTAGAACCTCTAATTCCTATAATGTTCTCTACTTATAGAAGATAATATTCTAGCATATCTCTTTAACTCAAAACATTACATTTTTTGTTTGTCCTTGGTTTTACACCATTTCCAAATTTTGTTTTCTTCCTTTGTTTTTAGTGTTTTCCTACACTAATGAAGATAACAAGAGTAGCTACCATTTATTTCAATATTTCCATTCCTAAAAGACTCCTTTACTTCTGGTAAGGTCTTCACTGAATATTCCTTTTGCTTTCAGTGCAAGCAATATCTGACTCTCCCTAAATGACATAACTTGGCTTGATGGCCTCAGAATGGATTTTGTCCACCTTCTGCAATTTCACATCTCTTAGGGATGGGAGTGAGGTCTGCAGTCGGTCACTCTCCAATGATGCTTTCACGTCATGTCTCCTCTTCCCTCCACTATTACACTTTGAAGCTAATGCAATTCAGCCATAACTTTCAGTAATCGTCTTATCACTGTCACCTACCAGCATGTTGAAAGCCATTGCACTGCTTCCATTGAAGGTTTTAATACCTGCCACTATTTGGAGTTCATTCATTATTTGTTTCTATGTTCAACAAATTGAATTGAAAAAAAAATTTTTTTTGAGCAGACATACTGTTCTTGGCAGTGGAAAATAACAATATTTACTCCTTTCATCAGAGAACCTACACAATGGGGGAGGTATATGTTCATTCCTGAATGCTGTTTGCCTAGATTGTTTCTTAGTGGTTTTTGTTTCTGTATGTGTGTGCTTTTTTTTGGTGGTTGTTCCTCATTCCAAATGGGTGTACTGTGCGGCCAGGCTTTGGCTCAGAATGCCTACTGCCCTGTTCATTTACATATATTCCAGTCACTGTAAGTAGGCTTTTTAAAAATAATCTCTTAACCACCAAATATCAGTCTTCAAGCGGAGATATTTTTAAACATGTGCACTTTAAGAGACCGTATGATAATTTTAGCAGTATTTGATAGAATTCCTACAGGACCTAATATATGAATCATATAAAATATAACATAAGCTTGTTAGAGTACCAGGCTTTATTGTACACAAAAGCTCTTCAATGTAAATTTAAATCTAGATTTGAGTCCCATTCTCCATTAATGCAAAATATAAATGAACAACTAAATTTTTTAAGTGTCCACTTGAATGAAAAACCACTATTTCAAAATAGTTTCACAGAAAATCTTGTGTCCCTAAGATTTAATAAATCAAGGGAGAAAGGAAAATCATCTGTCTACTATCAGGAAAGAAAGTTTCAGATAGGAAATGTAAGTAATGGAAGGTAGTAAAATGAATTCCCAGTCACAGAGTCCCCTCTATACACCCACTAATGAAGACAGCCATTATTATCTGAAAATACAACCACATCTGCAACCGCAGAAGGAAGCACACTCAATCCCAACACAAATAATAAAAAAGGCAGCAAATTACAGGAAGTAATAGAATATAAAAGCAAAGAGATCGCTTCACATAGCATATTTAAGATTAGTCACCTTGATATGCAAATGTAAAATTTTATAAGAATGACTAGATATAAGAGTCTATTTTATTATCAATTGTTTTAATAAAAACTTTCAATTAGCTCATCAGTTTCCATAAGTAGGTCATTTGCACATCACAGCTACATAATCTAAGTTGTTTTTTCTGAGTAGCAGATGCTTTCTATGGATGGGAGCTTATCTCATCAGGATCTTAGTTTATTAAAGGGAATAATGCATGATATATTTGCATCTCAGAAACTTTAAATCTTAAACCTGATTTACTACTTCTACATCACATCCCCAAAAGTATACCTTCTTCAGAAGACTTAAGTCTATAAATTTTTTGACTGCCTTGGAAAAGATATTACTCTGTCCTGACAGATTCCTAGATTTAAATAAACATCCCAGAACTGGAAGCATACCAGTCTAAGGAGAAATAAGGTCTGTCTCAGAGTGGGGTAAAAGCTTCTCAAAATACTATAAATAAATGCTTTCAAGATCATCACATGTTAGAAATCCTTAACTGAAACTTTTTTTTTTTACTTTTTTGAGATACACAGTTATGACATGGATAATTTTATTTTCTGCAAAAACCCAGAAAATAGTTCAGTCATCACTACTGCTAACATGAAAACTTTTCAGAAATAAATCAGAGTAATTCCATGTAAATTAACAATTAATATATTTATAGTTGAGAAAAAATTCAATATACCTCATAAAAGCATGAGAAATATCTTCCTTGTGCCTTTATTAGAATATAAGATTTGCAAATATTAATAACATTGTAAGATAGATTAATAAATAATTTGCTGATGTCAAATTATATACCACTTTATGTTGCTATTGCTGTCCACTGTGGAAAACATTATATGATTTTTGTTGACCCTTTTCAGTTTGATTAACGGTGCAAAGCTCTTTTAACTTATATAATTCAACAAATACACATATCTCAAATATTACTATAGGTTATAGAAGAAAAAGATCACAATGCTATTGTCAAGGGTAGATGTTGTTTCTACAGGTCACCGACAACAGAATCTACGGTGTGGTCTGAAAATATGGACACACTTTTAACCAATCAAGGTAAGATCCAACTAAGTTTAAAAAGATAATGATTAAAAGTAAACCATTAAATTCTGAAAGTTGTAATCACTATAAAATATGAGTTTCATCAATATTTGAAGTATAAGATTTCCAAGATCTTGCATATCAAGATTTGAGATTTGTATGGGTCTCAAATCTAAATGGAATTAGGTTGGGCTTAAAATAAGACATGATTATAGAAACTCCAAACTTTAACACAAAAAGAAAATCCCAAATAAGAAGTGAGAAATTTGTCATTTTCTTGTACTCATTATCATTTGATGTATATATAATGACTGTTCTTGTTACAAGATGAAAATAATATACAAACTATTGAAAAGTTGAAAATTGAAATAAATGACTTGTTTTTTCATGTCATGGGAGCTAAAAAATGTTTTTAAAGTATTTATTTCAACCGAAATTCTAATTTTTAATGAAAACAAAAGCATATTTAAATGTATTAATATGTATAGGTGTGGATGTTTATATTTATACTTAATATAGCTCAGTAAGGTAATTTTGGCCAATTATAAATAAAATACCCTAGAATTTGATTCAAAGTAATCATTTGGAACTTCTGTTTCCATTATTGATAATTTTGCTTTGCAGAAGTTCTATTGCATACAGGGGAAAAATTGCACAACAGAGACATATATTTTAAAATGTTTAAAATTTAATACTGTTGGTACTAATCAAATGGAGTTTCCACTTAAAATTGGTAAGGTAAATATCAGAATATTAGAAAAGCTTAAAACATAATAAAGTTAGGTGTATTTGTCATAGTTGTTTATTCATATATAAAATAGGATTGAATTAAACAAAATTATTCTGATTTTATGATTCGTAATTAACTAATTCCTAAAGCATAGACATAAAATAATCCACTAAGGACATATACTAAAGACATCATAGATATGGAATTGTATTTTTATAAGTTTTGAATGGCGTGTTTCTTTTCTACTTAAGTGTATATCCAGTGGGACAGAGCAGGTTCACTAAAAGCCTTAGGAATGTAGCTCTGCAGGTGGTGATTTGGCTTCAGCTCCAGAGACTGGGGAGACCCAGCCGCCACAGAATAGAGGCACGGAAGATGTTGAGCTGAAGGCAAATGCTTTCTTCAGCATACCTCCTGAATTTTTTTTATTTTGTGCCCACATAAAGTAGAAGAGACATAGAGTCATTTGAAGAGCTGTTTAGTTTTTGCTTTTTATAATACCAGAAAAAATAGCTTAGAAATAGAAAATGCTTTTTAATGCTTTAAACAGCTAAATGAGTTCACCAAATTATCTAGTGATTCTGTCAGCTTGGGGATATGTCTCACAGGAACCATACATAGCTCCCCGGTAGGTTTCAATCCCTATTATTTATTCCATGTGTCGTCACCTTTGAGTCTAACCAGTAGCCATTCCAATCTGCAGAGAGTGCTCTCAGATGATATCATTTTAATCTTATGTAGCATATTATTCCAAAGTCACATGACTTCTTTTGATCATTCAGATTGTATGTATAGAATAGAAACATAGTTCAAAAACATAGTATGTTCAGGACAAGGATAGCTAACTCGTTTTCGCTGTTTATTCTGTTCCATTGTGCCCTAAACCTAGTGGATGACAGGGGGAGAGAAGCCGATAATTACTATCTCAGAGTGCTCCTTCATTAAACTGGTAGGATGTGAAAAAATAGTAAGTTTCTTGATCTCTAACCTCCCATCTCTCTGGGATGCATTTAGATAATCCTCACTGGGAGGAAGCCTCTATGCCTTAATGACACACATATAAAATATTGTCAGACAAGAATCTACATTCTTCCAGTATCCTTAAAGTATACTTCATTCTCTATATAAAATAGATTTAGCATCAATTCTGTTTTAACCCCTCAATTTCATTTTTGTTTGGACAAAATTCATGGAAATATAATTGAGTGTTACTAAGGGGATTTTTATAAGCTAAATTTGTGTCACAGAAGCCTCTTGGATGTATTTTTAAATGCAATAAATGTGCAGTTAATTGAATTTTTTATAGTGCTCACATATTAACGGCATCTACATCCTCCAATATTTCTACTGAGAATTTTAATTGGTACCTGATAACCTTTTGCAATGACTTGTTATTTCAACATTATTTCGAATAATAAAAAAACGTTAAATCTATTTTTAATCCAGTGCTTTTAGACACTTTAATCTTGCTCCCTTGAAGCCTTCTCCATTTTCTTTCACTAAACCATTTTGCTTCATACCTGCAGCAACCTACAAACAGTTGACTTTGGCTCTTTTTCCATAAACTTTCTCTAACATTTTCTTTTTTACTAGTTCATTTTCCCTTTTCCCTGATTCTCCACAAGCTTATTTGTCGTAGCTTTGGAACTAGAAGGATCAGGTCTCTGAGCACACAGTCAGGGAAGAAGAGCTGCTTTGATGCACATGCAAGGGGACCCTCATGGCAGATGGAAGAGAAAGCCACCATTGTTTTGAAAGGCAAATCCCTCCCAGAGGCAAAAGTGCTGACGTATATTTTCCTCCTCAGAGAGATCCATAGTCTCATTTATAAACAGATACCAACCTCAAAAGGGTGCAGTCACATTATGTGAACTCAAGGCACTGGCTTAGTCCATAAACTGCGGGAATCTGATAATGACCTTTCTTACCTGCTAACTAGAGACACACTCCTAACCATACTTATCCCTAAACAATTTAGTAAGAATTACCTTCTCAAATGAGCTCTATACCAAAGAAGAATATTTCAGGGCACATTTTGATGAAAAAATAAAGAAAAGAACAGTCTAAACAGGTGGTCATAAACTCAAATATCTATTAAAGCAAGAAATAACACATGTGTAAATTTGGGAAAGTAAAATAATGGGGAGAGATTAAGACCTATGGAAATCACAGGCTGCAAGCACTACCTGTTGTTATTAAATTCAAAAGAAATAGCATATAGTAATGAATGCAAAGTAAACAACCTGCAAGTATGTGGACCTGTTTGCAGTCCCTGGTCTAAAGTTTCTGAATAAATATATGCTCGGGAGAATACCTGGAGGCAGGAGAAAAACACCAAGAACAGGGTACATTACCGTAGATACCATGAGGGAGACTGGGGGAACGTGGCTGTTTTGTTTAAGGTAACATTGGGGAAAAGTCCATTTATTTGCCTCATTGACTTAAAATTGTGTATCACCACATCAAGAGGAGAAACATTCACACCAAGTATCTTGCCAGTTATTTTCTTGGTTTAGAGATTAGAATTGGCTAATATATTCACCCAAAATTAATAAATGTCAGTCCTTCCTTCTTTGCTTTGAGCCCAAACCCACACAATCTAACCCCTTAGCATCAAATTTTGTTTTCTCACCAACTCAAGGTAACAAAGATATTCCTACTCAGAATTACTTTTAACATCATTAGCTTGATTTGAGCTTAGTGCATTGGGTGGAGAAAAGCTAAGGCCATAGGGGCGCCTAGGTGACTCAGTTGGTTAAACATCCAACTTCGGCTCAGGTCATGATCTCACCATTCGTGGGTTCGAGCCTTGCATCGGCCCTGTGCTGACTGCCAGCTCAGGGCCTGGAGCCTGTTTCAGATTCTGTGTCTCCCTATCTCTCTGACCCTCCCCTGCTCACACTGTCTCTCTCTCTCTCAGAAATAAATACAACATTTAAAAAAAAAAAAAAAAGAAAGAAAGCTAAAGCCGTGGGGTTTCCCATAAAGTAACTGCTATCAAGACTTTCCCCTAGGGGTGCCCAGGGGGCTCAGTCAATTAAGCATCTGACTGGCTCAGGTCAAGATCTCATGCTTTGTGAGTTCAAGCCCCATGTTGTGTTCTGTGCTGACAGCTTGAAGCCTGGAAACTGCTTTGGATTCTGTGTCTCCCTCTTACTCTTCCCTCCCCTGCTCTCTCTCTCGCTCTCTCAAAAATAAATAAACATTAAAAAAATTAAAAAGAAAGACTTTCTCCTAAATCAACTTCTATACATTTCAGATCTAAAAATTAAAGTACAGGTTTTTCTTTGTTGGTGGAGCCAATTGGATACATAGAGACAAGAATATTTTATGTTTATGATTACTGATCCAAAATAAGGTTTCTAAACTTAAAGACAAAAACATAACTGTAGAAGGATGATAAATACTTGCCACTGAATATTAAGTAAATGTTCATGTCATACAACTTATTCATATTGGTCATATATACTGCACTGAATGATATACAAAATTTCTCTTTTATATTTTATAGCTGGTCTAGATGCTTTTAGAACATTTCTAAAATCGGAGTTTAGTGAAGAAAATGTTGAGTTCTGGCTTGCCTGTGAAGACTTCAAAAAAACAGAAAGTGCAGAAAAAATGGCTTCTAAAGCCAAGATGATTTATTCTGAATTCATTGAAGCTGACGCCCCTAAAGAGGTGAGTAAAATATTCTAGAATACTGACTATTCCTCCCGTAGCAAATCTCTTCCCAGTTATAAGACACTAAATCTATCTAAAGGGAATTCTAATTGTCGCTATGTATTCAAATAGAAAATGTCTGTAAACTCCAGTAGAAGTGCCTTAAGATGACCCTATCCTTTACTGATACAGCAAATATTTCTCAACACCTACTATGTGCCAGAGATGACCAAAAGTTTTGTTTTCTTAGCCCAACCTGCAGACTCTTGAAAAATAGTATTTGTTGTGTTAAGTTAAATTGCTCTAAAGTTAACCCTACAGAAATGCTACTTAAATATGTTGCATTTCAAGTTCACTTTGGTTTTTCCTTTCATAAATCATGAAGGTCAACATGGAATAGAATTCTAGAGTAGAGTAGTTTATTTAAAAACTTAAGAATAATATGTGGGGGGAATATAACTACTTACCAATGTTATGAATTCTTCATTTTTAATAGTTCAGATGTCCACATTATGGCATGTAATGTCTTAATTTCCAAAAGAAGGGTTTGCTTACCTTTATTTCTTTGATGGCAAAAATGAGCCAAAGGTGTGAGGCAGTGTTTTATGTGATCAGGACCCACCTGTGCTGCTTTAAGATCAGGAGAGTAGAAAAGGCCTTAGAAAGAAACTTGGAAAGACTGATAAAAGCTCCCAAAAAAGTGTTCAATGTGTGTAACATCTCATTTATATTTTATTTCATTTTCAGAACCAAAACCATGATCATCTCCACATACCTTTTTAATATTTAACTTTAAATTTTAAGCAATTTATAATTTAAAACTATTTCTGTTCCCCACTGAAGATATCCTATAAGCAAAGAGTTTTAATGCATAAGTAGTAAACAGAAAGTTACATTGCATTACTAGTACAAAATAGAAACTACTAGTATAAATCATTTTTCTTATAGAGGTAAAATATCAGTTTCCTCCAACGGGATACTTATTATATTTTCTGATCCAAAATTAGTATTCATGGTGTGAAAAGGGTTATTGTACGTTTGGGGAAAAAGAACAGAATAGGTGAAATGAAAACACTTTGGAAAATCTAGGACATAAAATTGCTGTAACAGTAGTTCAAGCTTTAATTGGACATTAATTACTGCCGAATACATTGGCTAGTATAACATTACAGGCATATATATGAGCCATTAAAGCATAGCATGGAATTCATGGGACAGTGGTGGGGAGGGGATTTTAACTGCTGTGGAGCTATTTTAACATTCATTTCCCAGTCACCATCTAAGAATCAATAAATAATTCTGGAAAATTGAAAATACAGTGTATGAGATTTGTCAAGTTGATTAATGTGTCATTCCCTAAAAGGCTTTGAAATCAGCTCTAAAGATATCCTATTTATTGTGATATTGATTTGAAAGCCAGATTTTTTTCTTCTTTATGAATTCATTTAATTAACAGTGATTGCTTTAGAATAACATTCTCAAACATTTGCATGAAAAGTCTTCTAATAAGAAATGTCACCTTTTAATTATAGCTGAATTCAATCTTACAATATATAATAAGTTATCAATTTTGACAAAATAATTTTGTTTATTTTCCTAATCTTGTCTTCCAAAATAAATTTACAGAGTAATAATTTAAACAAATAACACAGTCATTATTTTAGGATATAAAGTTTTTACAGCTTTTTTATAGTTTGTCCATCTAATTAATTTGACTAAATAAATATAACTAAATTTATGACTGCTTTTCAAGTAATAGATTATGTTTTCTCCTTAAAGTGTCAAAAAATGTTTTTATTGAATATGACAAAATTCACTGATAATGAAAAATATACATATATATATTTGAAATAGTCATTATCTTTCCTATTATTTGCCATTAGTCATTTCAAGTTCAACAAATTACTAAATTTCAATTCCCAAATTAGTAAAGGGCATTTGCCTCTTATCTTATATACCAATCACAGTCTTCAAGGTATTTCTCTGTAGTCTATCAGCTGTAGTTTAATTTTATTACAACTGTTGAGTATGTTGACTCATTAAACTTATTTTTTGAATTCCTGTCCCCACAGTGAAGTCATGGAAAAGAAGATACTGACTTGTAATAAAACCAGTCAAATACACAAAAGGCAATATAATAATAAAGCCATATTTAAAATTCATTGTAGCACACTGGAAAGGTGATCAAATCTGGAGAGTTAAGGGATGTATTTTCAGGGTGAATCACACATGAAAAATGTATGTCATGAAAAGAGTAACATCAAGACAGCAATTGAAGAAAGAATATTTCAGGCTGAGGACACGGTGATATAACATGGAGGTACAAAGCTCCCTAGCGTTTTCTGGAAATTGCAAACATTTTGATATTGTTAATGAGAAGTGAAGGGTGAAGGATGAAGTTGGATGGGCAGCAGTAAAGATAAGGAAAGGACGGGAAGTATTCTAGATTTATCTAGTAGACAAACTTAACAAGATGAGGTGATATACTTGATATGGAAGCTGGAAGACATGATTTTTATAAGTAAAAACATTTACTTAAGGATGAGATTTATATGAGAATATTCTCCATTTTTCCATATTCAGTTATAGGTGTATAAGTGACTCTTATAAAGAATCAAAATTGGGGTGCCTGGGTGGCTCAGTCGGTTAAGCCTCCAACTTCGGCTCAGGTCATGATCTCACGGTTTGTGGGTTCGAGCTCCACATTGGGTTCTGTGCTGGCAGCTCAGAGCCTGGAGCCTGTTTCAGATTTTGTGTCTCCCTCTCTCTCTCTGACCCTCCCCGATCATGCTCTGTCTCTCTCTGCCTCAAAAATTTTTAAAAAATAAACTATAAAAAAGGAATCAAAATTATAACCAATTTCCTTAGAAAATCCTAAAGTAAAGAACAATGGCAAAGTCATCTTATCCAGAGTCTAGTAATTCCTATTTTTTCCCACTTCTTGCATCTCTATTTCCTCATCTATAAAGTTGTTATTGTAATTTTTATGCACTTAGACAGTTTACAATTAGATTATACTAACTTTACAATAAACCATCCCTGTCTATAAATTGACATTACTAATGGTTCTCAGTTTCCTAGGCAAAGACGGCGCTTTGAACAAAACAACAAAAATTGAACTTCTAGGTCTCTATGAGAAATGATAATAAGTGTAACTTGGCCTTATGCCCACTTACTTGCAGTGTTACATTTCCTTTGGTTTCTACACCAATAGAGAGTTAGTGTGGTGTAATGGAAAATTGGAAATTTAGATATACCTAGACCCAGTTCAAACCCTGGAATTTTGTGGTAAGCTACTTTATCTCTCTGAGCCTCAGTTTCCTCATCTAACAAAGCATTTCTAAAACAAGCATATAACAACTACAGAGCACAAATGAGAATGAGTGAGACCACGTGTCAACAGTTTACACTATGCAGAACAGCTTTTAAGAAACTGTGATCACTTTCGGGGCATCTGGGTGACTCAGTCAGTTAAAAATTTTTAAAAAGAGGGCCACCTGAGTGGCTTAGTCGGTTAAGCATCCGACTTTCGCTTAGGTCATGATCTCAAGGTTCGTGGGTTTGAGCCCCGCGTCGGGCTCTGTGCTGACTGCCAGTTCCGAGCCTGGAGCCTGTTTCAGTCTGTGACTCCCTCTCTCTCTGACCCTCCCCGGCTCACGCTGTCTCTCTCTCTCTCTCCTAGAAATAAAAAAACATTTAAAATTAAAAAAGTAATTGTGATACCTTTCTTTCTTTTTTTCTTTCTTTTTTAATTTATTTCTGAGAGAGCGTGAGCAGGAGAGGGTCAGACAGAGGGAGACACAGAATCTGAAACAGGCTCCAGGCTCTGAGCTGGTTGTCAGCACAGAGCCCGACGCCCAGCTCGAACCTACGAACTGTGAGATCATGACCTGAGCCGAAGTCGAATGCTTAAACGACTGAGCCACCCAGACGCCCCCTTTTTTTTTTTTTTTAACAAGTCACTATAAGGACTATAGTTTCAACCTGAAACCTGAAAACAACCATTATACAAACATGTTAGCAAATCACTAGTTTCAGATAAAAAGTGCTACTCATAGAATGGACTATACCTAAACAGTTTTAGAAGAAAGTACTGAGAAAAAAAAAAAACAAAAGCATGACCCAGATATTTAACTAAGTGATTTGAAAATAAGAAAATTATTAGACAAACAATATTTTAAAATTATTTTTCATAAATTTAAAATATTTTAAAGCAATATTTTCTACTTACTACTCATTAAGTACCTACAGGTGACAAAGAAAAAAATTCCTAAACTTGTATTCATTCTTCCTTCCTTCAATTTGGAAGGAATTTCACAATATTTGGAAATTTTAAGAAAATAATATGGGGTCTCAAAAGAATGGGAATCTTCAAAAACCTTCAAAAAATACTTTCATATTAGCTAAGACACTGACAGATTTTAAATATTCATGTTATATTTATATCATTTGTATATATTATATTTGCATCATTCCTTTATATTGAAAATAAAATTGGTCAGGATGGAAAAATATGTGATTAGAGAGGAAAATGTTTATGTTGATTGTCATTCTGTGATATTAGAAAATGCTCTAAATCATACCATAGTGTGATTTTTAAAATTATAAATTCAGCTGCATATTATCCTGGATTATCCAATCCAAGAACAAATACATTGGCAGTTTTTTAAGTCAAAGGATATTGGTATGAAGTACTCAATTCCTAAATGTATTTATTAAATGTGAGGACACCATAATGCATAAAACAAAGAAGAAACTATAGTCATAAAGGAGAAGGTATCTTAATGAGCGTGTGCAGGAAACTTTTAAACTATCTATGTCTGGTTTTTGCTTTTATTGTTAAGGCAGGATAGTATTATTTATTGACATATCTTATTTCACAACAGTAAATGCTTATTCTGTGCCTACTATTTATCCCTTTATAAGATAAAGTACCTCCGTGGAAGGGAAGCTCAGTCTAAGCAGGAGAACAGATTTAAAACACACACACACACACACACACACACACACACACACGTATAAAGCAATATGTTGTGTAAAGTAGGCAGCTTGATAAGGACATGTAAGAAAATAAAATAGGTTGAAACTATGGTTGGACTCAAAAAAACTCTGAATCTAGTTAGGTTTTAAAACGTGAAATTTATAGAACTGGGAAAAATAGCAAGGCAACAAATGATTAAGTGCAAAAGCAAAAAAAAAAAAAAAGTTACAGAGGAAACTCTGTTAAACCTAGAAGAATGTAGTGATTGAATAGTAGTGAGACAAGATATTGAGACAAGGCCTTTATTTTAAATATATAAGATTAGCTTTAAACAGAATCTTGAGAAAAGGAAACAGATATGTGAATTATTGGTAGAGAGAAGCCCATGAAAATCGGCATTTAGAAGCATTTCTTGGTATAACTGTCTTGACAGTTTTGTATTTTCCATCATATATTCAAAATTTTTCTTTGCATTTTTAAGTGCCATTTCCCCAGGTGTTGATGTTTTTGTCCTGCCCCACAAATTGCTGCTTATCAACAGGGCCCCAACAGTGCCCCCCCAACTCTAGAATCATCTCCGGATATAATGAGTTTGCTTATTTATTAATTTCCTAACTTTAGTGCACTAATAACTTAGTGTCTAATACATGTCAGGAATCATGCTAGTTGCAGATAAGAAAAAGTGCAGAATTCTTGAACAGGTAAAGCTAACTGTTTTTGATGGGAGGACTCCAGTTAAAAAATAGTTACAATAAGCTTTCATAAGAGTCGTTGTAGGGAAATACAGGTGATGCGGTAGCCTGCAACAGGAAAATCTGATTCCAGGGGGTTAGAAAATGTATCTCAAAAGAAGTAATTCATGAGCTTTGACAAGAAATGGGAGTGTAGAGGGAAATAAGACATAATAGGAGGGAAGGAAGGAAAGGACGAACAGTGGAAAAAAGGATCAGCCAGTACCTAGAAGCTATTCCAGCAGGGAAGGAAGCCTAGTTCTGAATGTCTCATTGCAAACTGGGGTAGATCTACCTCCTGGAGCCAAAAAATTTCTGCCTTCTTATTTATTTCATCTGAAAATAAAGGTCTATGAAAAAGAAAGAGAGAGACAGGAGAAAAAGGAGCAAATCGAGGAGGAGGAGGAGGGGTAGGAGGAAGGGACGAAAACAGGTTTTAAGAAACCTATGAGTAACATCTGCAAAGTGCTTCTATGAGGACTCTCATCTGATCATCATTTTCACTATCTTGTGGAGGTATTACAATCATCTACACTGTACAGATGAAAATGAACTGAGCCCTAGAGAAAAAGTAACAGGCCCTGCAGTCATTAAGATACAATGGACCACGAGGAGAGAGGTCTACAGCCCATGCTTTTAGGTTTTAAATTCCTTTCTCCAGATCTATTTATCTTATATGTTGGCAAGACATCTTAGAAACCTTGATGTTTATGCTAAAGGCAAAAGCATAAAATTATCTTGGCACATACAGTCTTTCTTTCTATCAAAAGCTTTTTCTCTTCTCATATTCTCTTTAATTTGTATAACGTCTTAAACTATGAAGCTTAGATTCAAATATGGCATTAAGAGAGAAAAGAGTTGTGGGAGTATTTCTTCTAAATAATTTGCAGTATCCTTCTGGCCTTCTGAAAAATTGGTTTTTGCAATTCAACTCAAAAAGTAAACACTCAGGAGCTCCTGGGTGGCCCAGTCAGTAAAGCGTCCAATTTTTAATTTCGGCTCAGGTCATGATCTCCCGGTTTGTGGGATCAAGCCCTGCACATGGCTGTGCATTAGGTGTGGAACCTGCTTACGATTCTCTCTCTCCCTCTCCCTTGGCTCCTCCCCTGCTCACACATGCACACACACACACTCTTACTCTCTATCTCTTAAAAAAAAAAAAAAAAAAGGAAACAGGTGTTTTTTGAATGTCCATGTGTTCTTGGATTAGCATGTTTGTGTTGGTGAATGAAACCAGTCAGTCTGACTCCCTCTCAGCTCTTCCAGATAGCTTTTGCTTATGTACATCTATTTTTAGCGATCCTTACACATTATCCATATATATTATGTATATTATTTTTAGCAATTTGTGTGATTTCATATGCTATGATTTCTTTTGTTTCTTTTGCCCAAGTTGAGATGTTAGCACTACTTCCCAATTCGTGTAACTTATTTCTGTCAAGAAGAACAAAAGGATAAAGTCTTGTGCAGGAATGGATTCCCTCTAGATATTAACAAACTTTGCTATTTTCAACTTTAATTGCCCCTTGAGAATAGATTTCAGGATATTTGTGCGCCTTTAATGATGCCAAAAATGAAGTAATACAAGAGGTATTAGTGGTGATTAAATAGAATTATGTAACCAAAACTATGATTATAGGCGGCTTTAATTTGAATAGTAATTTTTAAGCTCTGTTGTGAATGTGGTCTAAGATGCTGCCTGCTCCACTTTAGTAAGGTGTTTTACATATGCATGCACACACCCTTTGCATAATGACAGTTTCCTGCTACACTATACATTCTAAATGAGGAAAAGGCTATCTAATTTGAATGTGAGAACACAATTGAAAATTTTCATTCAAATTATGTAAAATTATATAAAGCATAATTTAGGGTCACAGGAAAGCCAAATGGCACATTTTAAAATGTATTCTTCCTGATAAAATAATTTGTTGAAAACCAAAAGAATTTAAAACCGCTGGTGTAGTAAAGGAATTCGGCTGGCATACTTTGTAGTTAACAAAATCACATGAGTATTAAAATATTCTGGATCTTTAGAATAAAATTGTTTTTAAACAACTATCACAAACATCATTCAGAAGGCAGTCGTTTTAATGCAATGGATTGCTGTCAATGTCACTGTGTCAAGGCCTTTTCAGAACTGACAGAATTTAAAAGCCTCTAAATGGTTGTGATGACATCTCAGCTGTCATTCTGGAAGAACCACAATTCTTGTTTTCTGGGATTGACAGTGCAGTGGTCTCAGATATCTAAGATAATTTATAATCTTTTGAAAACTAAGCAAATGAAATATTGTATTTCTCAGAGTCCTTGAAACTAAAGGGTATCCTTACAAACACAGTGCAAGTAACTACCATATTAGGAAGTAATATAACTCCGTTTATTTCCTCAGCTGATACACTGCCCACCTCAATGCCTATCACCCATTTCTCCCTCTGTACCCCCACCACCATCAACCCTCAGTTTGTTCTCTATATTTAAGAGTCACTTATGGTTGCCTCCCTCTCTGTTTGAAACTACTTTCTTCCTATTCCCTTCCCCCATGGTCTTTTGTGAAAGTTCTCAAATTCCACATATGAGTGAAAAGATATGATATCTGTCTTTCTCTGGCTGACTTATTTTCTGCTTATACTCAGTCTGCAAATGATTTCCTCTAGTTCTATATCTTTAAAAGGGCAGCTCAAGGGGTACCTGGGTGGTTTAGTCCATTAAGGGTCCGACTTGGGCTAAGGTCATGATTCTGTGGTTGATGAGTTCAAGCCTCATGTCAGGCTCTGTGCTGACAGCTCAGAGCCTGGAGCTGGCTTCAGATTCTGAGTTCCCAATCTCTCTGCCCCTCCCCTGTCTAATGCCTTCTCTCTCTCTATCTCTCTCTCTCTCTCTCCCTCCCTCCCTCTCAAAAATAAAAAAAAGTAAATAAAATTTTTTAAAGGACAGCTCAAACTTAAAAAATTCCAGTTTGAGTCCTGATTTTGTGTTCAAAACTATCTTTCTACTTGAGTCTTCCCATCTCAGTTAATGGCATTCTGTTCTTCTGTTTGCTCTGGTGAAATAATTGGTAGTCATTTGTGATTCTTCTCTTTCACTCATACCCCATGTCCAATCCATCAACATTTTCTGTCATCTCATTATTCAGAATATTGTTAAAACCCAGTCATTCTTAAAGATTTTGTCCCTCATCATAGCTCACTATTCTATCACAAGCTCTACTCATTCTACCTTCTAGATATCTTTAAAATCTGTGCATGTCTCACTATTCCCTGTGTTGTTACACAGTTGAATTCACCATCACTGACTACCTGAACTTCTGATATGTTTTCTCATTTTTCTTCCTTTTAAATACACCCAGCTATCACACCACATGGGAACCAGAGACATTTTTTTTTTTTTTTCCAAACATGTGTTTACATCACTCCTTTACTTAAAATTCTTCTCCTTACTCTCAGGTTATGTAAAAATTTTTTAACAAGAGCTACAAGGTCCCATACGATCTAGTACCTTCATGCCTCTCAGGTTCTTGTCTTTCCTCCTCTCAAACCCCCTGGGCTTCTTTTGGTTTACCCACCTATCTGCAAGTACTTTCCTTAATCTCTATTCATGATAATACTTTCAAAGATTTGCTTAAAATCTCATTTCCTTTGAACTGATTTTTCAAAATCTGACTTCTTGATTGACTTTTCACTTTAATCATCTCTTCGGATCCTTCACACAACTTCTAAGCACCCACTCAATAAAATATTTTAAATAAATAAATTCTAGGAAAGACTACAAATGAAATGTGCTTATTCAGAAATATATTAGTTTTTTCTCCCAGAAAAACGAGGATAATAATACTGTATATTTTATAATTGTGTGTAGGTGACATGAGGTAGCCATATAAAGGTTTATTATATCAGTACTAATATTTTCTTTTTTAATATTTATTTAGTTTTGAGAGAGAGAGAGAGAGAGAGAGAGAGCGCATGGGAAGAGCAAACAGACAGAGACACAGAATTCGAAGCAGGTTTCAGGTTCTGAGCTGTCAGCATAGAGCCCAACAGGGGCTTGAACTCATGAACCACAAAACCATGACCTGAGCCAAAGTTGGACATTCAACTAACCAAGCCACGCAGGCACCCCAGTCAGTAGTAATATATAATCAATAATAACATTATTTTCAGTTAAAATAATCATATTTAAACATCATTATGATTATTTTAGAGATAATGGCAGTGTCCAAATATTTTGCCAGGGAAGAAAACAGAGTAACCAAGGAAAACATCTAGAGAGAAAAGACAGTATAGCACTGAAAGAACGCATATTTTGAGGGGCATGCAGAGAAAAAGGAAATGAGCAAAATAAATAGGGAAAAGACAACAGATACAAAACAAGTTAATTCCATGTCATGAACTATTGAATTCCCTTTGTAGTGACAAATCTTCTTTCTCTAATATTCAAATTGAATACTTAATATTAATAGAAGCCTTTGTATTTAAATCTGTTTAATCAAGAAATCAAATCCCTTAAAAACTTTAAATCAAAGAAATTTGTAATGATAAGGAAATTATAGTGACTTTCCTTCTGTGGCTAAGGAAGGCTTCCCAGAGGATATTCAACTTAAGCTAAATCATAAAAGATAAGGAAAATCTGTACAGAATAAAATCAAGGGGGTGAAAGGGATTTTAGAAGTTGAAAACAGTACAAACAAGAGCTTTATGTATAAGAGTAATTTAGGGAACAGAAAGGAAAGTAAACCAGTTATATAGATATTGCTAAGGACAAGTAGGAGATTTTGAAACAACACATTGATCTCTGGGTGTGAGGGAGCTCAAATGCCAAGGTTAGATATTTACAGCTTATGTTACTAAATATAAGAGATTTTCAGCTGAATATTCATACAATGAAAGTGATGTTTTGTTGAAACTAATGCAGTTATACTTTCACATGTTCAGAAGGGAAAGAAAAGACATTATAAGAAGAGGTATCAGACTAGAGGTAAATTTCATAATTTAGGAAAGAAATTCCATTATAAAAGACTAAACTGGAGAAATAGGAGTGAAAAGGACCATTATGATATTACAAAATAAAAGGCAAATGAGGGGGGAAAAATAGAGACAGATCAAAGAAAAAAGAAGTGTCAGAGATGATTCCTATGTTTCAAGTTTGAAGAACTTGGAGGAAAATAATGACATTTATACAAACATGTGGGTGTGATGTTTTGTCACTGACATTAAGCTGAATTGCCAAGACACAGCCTCATAAGACTATTAATTATCTCCTGGGATTAGTGTATCTGCTCATCACTCAGCTATCATAGCGGATGTTGGCAGCTCCTTGGTAGGAACACAGACAAGTCAGAAAAATGAGAGAGATAAATCAGAAGTACAAGCTTAACCTATTTTAATAAATATCACTAATTATTGGTATTATGCTGAATGGAATAGTTATTTTCTTTTTTTTTTTTTGATATTTTTATTTATTTCTAGGAGAGAGAGAGAGAGAGAGAGAGAGACAGCGTGAGCAGGGGAGGGTCAGAGAGAGGGAGACACAGACTCCGAAATAGGCTCCAGGCTCTGAGCTGGCAGTCAGCACAGAGCCCGACGCGGGGCTCGAACCCATGAACCGTGAGATCATGACCTAAGTGAAAGTCGGATGCTTAACCAACTAAGCCACCCAGGTGCCCCGGAATAGTTATTTTCAAAATTTAGGCATGATTTTTAATAGATATAGAAACATTTTTTTCACCTTATTTATTCAGTACTTATTTATTGGTATGTAAGGCACAGAAAGGGATACACAAAATGTAAATATGGCCTAAGTAACACAGGGTCAATATTACTTGAATGTAGCCTTACAAACATAGAAGACAGTGAAAAGGGTGACTTTCAGCTAGACTAGGATGGTATGAAACAAAATGTTCGTAGGTGGGAAAATACAAGGAATTTGAAAGGAAGTGTCTAGCTTGGTAAAAATACAGGACATACCTAGAGGAGAAAAAAATGTATAAAGTAGGACTATGTTGTAAAGTCCATGAATGCCAAAATCAAGGCTTTGGAGTTTTTAAATAGGAAATGGGGAGTTACTGCCAGTGTTCAGTTCTGATTAAAATAATAAGCCAGCACTGTGTACCAGGCACACACCAGCCCTGCTGTCAGTGAAAACTCAGCCAATGAATGAATGCCCCAGTGAGTTGAATTGCTATATTTACTATTATGGTGGATACAAAGTTAAACATATTGTAGATGATGCCATTAAACAATTAACAGCATAGCTAAAGGAGGAAACAGACAATATTTATTCTTAAACCCCCACAACACAAGATAAGATTGATGAAACATACTACTCTAGATGTTTAAAAACCACTGTAAGAGCTTAACACCGGCCACCATTTACTGGTCCCCACTATGAGGCAGGCAGTATACTAGGTTCACAACATGTCATCATGTCACTTCCCTCCTTAAAATTCTTCAGTGTATTCCTATTGCTTCTAGAAGAAAAATAAAAACTCTTTACACTTCACGGAAGCCCTACAAGACTTGTAGGCAACTCTCATTATAGGAACTTTCTTTCTCACACCCTATACTCCAGCTATCCAGGCATAGCAGCTTTTCAGAACATAACAAATTCTTGCATCAGGGACTTTGCTTTTGTTTTTTCTGGCAGAAATGTTTTTTTCCCAGATTCTTGGAAGACTTGCTTCTTCTCATCCTTCAAGTTTAAATCTAAAGTAATACTATTTATTTTGTTGTTGCTTATCTTTTCCCAAGTATAGAAAGCATTTTGTGCATAATAGATACTCATAAATATTTGTTAAATATACGGATCATTTCATTTCTTATAACAACTCAGTTAAGACTACCTAGCTTAAACATAAAGAAATAGAGCTCGGAATTATTAAAATAACTTACCTCTGATCATCAAAGATCCTAAGTGTTAAAGCAAAGATGAGAAAATTATCCCAAAGTCTTTCCACTGTCCTGCAACATCTTCTTGTATAATGAAGAAGAAATTGATTCTAAGTTTTGAGATCTTCAGGGAGTTGTAGCATTGAACCTGGAACTTTGATGGATGATGTAAAAGGATGATCAGAGAAATAAAAGTACAGATGTGGGAAATCTTTCAAGGAAGATAACGTTTGTGAACAAATAGTGGCCTTTTCATAGTTCTTTTCAAATTAAAAGTTTTTCTTCTTTTCTTCTTCCTAGAACAACAATATTAAAATATTTTGATATCACTTATCTCATTTAGTCTTGAAACACTTTAAGATAGGTGCTATTACTCTTCCCTTTTATACCATGGAAATCAAAGATTAAAAGAAATTCTAGAACTTGCTTCATTCATATGAATAGCAAATAAGTAGCTGAAGAAAGATTTGATTATAGGTCTGTCCGCCTCTTTTAATCTCCATTTAATAAGCAAAAATTATCATTTATAGAATATCTTTTACCAGAACTCCAAATTATGGCATTTTTAGAATCTCCCCCATTTTGCCAAGAGACACTTTAATTCTATTCAACTAATATTTATTGATTTCCTATTATACGGCAGATATTTTGCTAAGTAAAAGAAAATAGAAAGATGAATAAGATAGATACAGCCTTTCATGAGTTTTTAATTCCATGATTCAAATCTCTTTTGTACTTCATGAATATTTACCATTTAAATTAGAAAACTTGGATATGAAATTTTCTGCTTCACAGAATATATCCTGGAATTTGTGTAGAGTTGGACAAGTATCTTCACAAGAAAGTTTGGAGCATTTTACAGATTTGCCGATGAATGTGTATAATAGATCTGTATTAGACCTTGCTGGGGATACTCATGTAATGATATCGGGACAGGGATACACACACACACGCGCACACACACACACACACACGCATACACATATAGATCTAGTCTGTGGAAGGCACAAGAGTGAGTGAAGAGGGGATGTTATTTGCTTTATTTTGGCAAACAAAAAGAAACACAAATCAGAACAAAAAGCAATGAGGTGTGGGAAAACAACAGGGGAAATATGAAAATGAGGATGGGTTGGTAGAAGCCAAACTAGTAAGTCCTAGTTATTGTTCTGTCTATGGAAAGTACATTATAAGTATTAAAGTACTAGGGAGAAAAAAAGGATTTGTGGGAAAAGAAATTTAAAAACATGAAATATTTTGTTTGATTTTTCACCTTGCCATTTTTTTTTTTATAATCTCAAAATAAGGCTTTATCTCTGTTCTCTGTCAATGCCAACCCTCTCAATCTAGGAAAAATAATGAAACCAAACATGTGTTCTACACTCCAGAAAATAAGTGTATGACCTTTCGGCTCTTTTGCATCAGATTAACTTTGTGTTTTGGGGAAAAAAAGTCAAATAATGTGTGTATCTACCATCTGTATAAAGCATGTATTCCTTGATTAAGTTAATGTAATGATATGCAAACTTATTTCCACAGATCAACATTGACTTCAGTACCAGGGACCTGATCTCAAAGAATATTGCAGAACCAACTCTCAAATGTTTTGATGAGGCTCAGAAGTTAATCTATAGTCTTATGGCCAAGGATTCTTTTCCTCGATTTCTAAAGTCAGAGATTTATAAAAAACTGGTAAATAGCCAACAGGTTGGAAATCATAAGAAATGGCTTCCTTTTTTGTAGAGAAGGTTAATGATAAACTAATAATGAAGTTATAATTTGGGGGGAAACAAATGACAAGAGAGATCAACCCTTTATCATTATACTCAAAGCTAAAATGTTTTAAATATACAAAAACAATATAAGTTTCTTTTAGGGTTTAGAAAACACATTTTTTTTTACTCCAGAAGAATACTTTTTTAATATATAAAGCTTGAATTTTTAAGTCATTTGTTTAGAATTATTCATGTTATCAGGTACTTAGAAATCTCCTACTGGGAGAGTAAAAAGGAGTTAATAGAGATGTAATACACTCCTAAATCATAAGTGAACATTCTCATGACATTATGAATTCAAGAACTATATATCTTTGTGTTGCTGAGTGGGAGCCTGTTAAGCACCATGTATGTGATTTTAAATTCCACTTACATTATTCAAAGCCTTCTGTAAAAAGAGAAATTCTGAACCAAAACACAACCCTTCATTTGGTGTATTCAACTATTTCCTTTCAATCAAGATTTGCCACATAATTATGTGGTGATTATCTAAACTACTATGGCTGTTAGATTAATTAAGAAGAAAACTGCAAGAATGTGTGAACATATAGATAATAACACCATGGATCTAACTTTCTCAAAATATATCAGTTGGTTCAATTCAATGGCATCACATAGGCATATGTGTAGAAAACGTCTTGAGGGTGCAGACGACTGACTTTCTTAGATTTATCAGAATATAAGGAAAAGGGAGGAATAAAATGGATGAATGGACAAATAAGTCCTTATAGAATGAACTGCATACTAGTAGTGTCACAAAACAAAAAATTATTGCAATATTAACCACTCAGTTTAAGGAATTAAGCATCTATTCGCTCATTCAGTACTGGAACTTGTTAATGGAATTCAGAGAAATTTTCAAAACACATTTTTTTGATATATCCCTAAAACTGTTTCTTTCTATATATAAGTGTGAATAATTTTATGTTAAGATGAGAAGCTATATTCAAGAGATCTATGTTTCCATTTTCTTTGCAAAGATGTATTTATTTTTGTTAATAGCTTCAATTTGGAGATTATTTGAACATTAAAAATGGAGGACGGGGCGCATGGGTGGCTTAGTCGGTTAAGCGTCCAACTTTCGCTTAGGTCATGATCTCGCGGTTCGTGGGTTCGAGCCCTGCGTCGGGCTCTGTGCTGACTGCCAGCTCAGAGCCTGGAGCCTGTTTCAGATTCTGTGTCTCCCTCTCTCTCTGACCCTCCCCTGCTCACGCTGTCTCTCTCTCTCTCTCCTAGAAATAAATAAAACATTTAAAAAAAATTAAAAAATTAAAAAAATAAAAATGGAGGACAAATAGCATGACTGACTTCATGTTTCCACAAAGTATTCATTTGACAGACAAAATTTGGTCTTCTATTTGTCATGAAAAGTAAACATTTAAGCACATGAGAATGGAATATTCCCTTTACATTTGCAAATTCTTTAAAGCAAAGCATAATACAAACTGATTTTATTCAGTGCACCTTAAAGGTGCACTTAGTGGAACATAGCTACATACTTTTCACCATTTATTCTGAAAATTCCAACCTTAATCTATTGTCTATTTAAATAAGAAATTTAAAAATTATTCCGGGGTCGGGGGAGATCATTCCAAGAGATGAAAAAGACTTTAAAAGTTAGAAGGAAACTTAGAAATTAAAATCACGTATTTCCTCCTAGACACAACAACGAGATCTCAGTTATTGCCTCAATAACTGTTGAGGCAATCAACAGCTGTTGATCACACAGCTGTTAAGTGGCAGAGCCAGTAGGAGAGATAGCCTCTCCCATAGGGCCATATTGGCCCTTGATCCTGCAGCTGCAGTGTAGACTCCTTCCCTGTTAGATACCCTGAGGCCAGGGTATCTAAATCTCTACTAATCCACAAATACCCAGGCACTGTTCCTTCCACTGGATATTCAATTGCTTTTTTATACTCAGTTTGCAACTTTTCTTCTTGTTATCACAGAGTGAGATTTCATGTTGAATGGCTGCCTCTCAGGTTTTCTCTAACAATGCATAGGAACCCACAAATCAAACTTATCCTACTAGAGAAGTAGGAGATGATTGGTAAGGAGCAAAAATACACTAGGTGTCAAAATAATTTGTTGAAAAATTGGAAGCTGAATGACCACTATAAGGTCCCAACCAAAGGCCTTAAAAATCCATGCTTTCCTCCTACTTTCTCCACTAATTCTCCATCCCAAGCTATAGTTGTAGGCTTTCTGATTTAATAGGACAGAAAAAGGAACAATTGCATATGTTTGGAATTTAAAAAATCACGTTTTTGTAATACTTGGTAGTGAGGATTTTCAGTAAAATATCAGATGTATAACTTCCACATGTGACTCTAATTATGTCTCTTTCACTCCATATGTTATTTGATTTCATCAATTACCATTGATGAGTGACTTTATGACTGGAATTCTTAAATAAAAATGATTAACTTCCAAAAAATGAGTAACAACATTCACATTCCTTTTAAAATATTTAAATATTCAATGATTGTGTAATGCCATTTTCTAAAAATATGTCATTGGCTTTAAGAAATGAAGTGCTTCTCTCAAAAACTAAGCTGAGCAGTAGAACAGTAATAAAATTACAAGATATTGATATAGATGCAACTTCACATTTGAGTTTTTTCAGGCACAATGTTTTCTATTTTCTGACAGTTCCTACACAATGTATTTTGAAGCAATTATGTTTGACCTCCATTAAATCAGATCTAAACAAATTAAATTATATATTCCCCCCAAAACCCTATCTCCTTTGATAATCCAATGTGGATCTAAATCCATGAATTTATTCAAAAGCCTTTTGAATTTATTTGAATGTCAAATAGTAAGAATTCATCAGTAACAATTACTTAATCCTATAAGTTTATGCAAATATGGTTTCTTATATTTGCCTAGAAAGGAGCTATTTCAGCCTAAAAATAAAATCAACAGATTTTTTAAAATTAATACTATATTGTAAAAATCTAAAACCTATAGGGCATTGCAAACATGAGCTTGTGTCAAACTTTATCTTCCCAAGCCTCTTTTTTTAGTTTGTCTATAAATAGAATTCACTCTACTCACCTTCATTGCTTTACTTTTCTCTAGAGTTTTCCTAACTTTTCGTGGTGCAGTAGCTAGGTGTGTGTGTTTATAGTATTCCTGATGAGAGTACTCTTGATGTAATGAAGGCAGAGAAAAAAAATTGTTTCTTTTTATGATATACTTTTTTATAAACTTGGTATCATCTCAGCTTTTAAACAATAGTAGCACTCTGATTCGTAACTTTGGAGAAAAGGTTAGATTTCTTTCTTGGAATTTCAAGAATAGTTCAATTCTATTTCTTTGGACTTGAAATTTAGATTGAATTGACTTTGTTTTTCTTTAAGTGGATGCTGGTCTTCTCATCTTCCCAATTATGTATGTCCTAACACAAGCAATCAATAGGAATCATTGTTGAAAAACTAAAACAAAACCAAGCCAAACAAACAAACAAACCCTGCATTCTAAAGAAAAAAGAAGGAGGAGGAGGAAGAGGAGGAGGAGGAGGAGGAGGAGGAGGAGGAGATGGGGGAGATTCTCTTCAAAAATAAAAACAGCCTATTTGGTCTCATCACTAGCCTTTCTCACATTTCTTTCCCATGGAAAAATTTGATCTCTAGCCTTCACCCACACAATTCCTATATAACAGTTTCACCTTAATTATATCTAATGTGGGCCTGATTTGCTTCCCAACCAAACAGCCAAGTAATTTATTTCATGTTGATGCCAATTAATTTAAAGTGAAACCTTTCCACAACTATGTGAAAAAGGTGGGATGTTGTCACAACAGTAATCAATTATTATATGAATAAAGAGTCACTCAATCTATGTTCCTCTTATTTTTTTGTCAGATTTGCCATTCTATTTTAATGTGAAATCATCAGGAATGAATATCAAATGACAACTATTTACTTGAGCTTTGTCAATTTAGAAGAATTTTTGTAGTTTTATACAATTACCTCTTATGGTGTGTGTTTGAATATAAAATGTATATGTGTAAATCAGTCTAACAATAAATGAACAGACACTGGTGTGCTTTCAAGTATAACAGAAGTGGGAACACTGAGATACCACCTCATGCCAGTCAGAGTGGCTAAAATGAGCAAATCAGGGGACTTTAGATCCCGGTGAGGATGTGGAGAAACGGGCACCCTCCTACACTGTTGGTGGGAATGTAAACTGGTGCAGGCCCAACAGTGTGCAGGTTCCTCAAAAAATTAACAATAAAACTCTCCTGGGAGAGAGAGAGAGAGCACTGCTGGGAATTTACCCAAGGGATACAGGAGTGCTGATGCATAGGGGCACATGTACCCCAATGTTCATAGCAGCACTCTCAACAATAGCCAAATCATGGAAAGAGACTAAGTGTCCATCAACTGATGAATGGATCAAGAAGATGTGGTTTATCTATACCATGGAATACTACATGGCAATGAGAAAG
Source organism: Hyaena hyaena (assembly GCF_003009895.1). Lineage (NCBI taxonomy): Eukaryota > Metazoa > Chordata > Mammalia > Carnivora > Hyaenidae > Hyaena > Hyaena hyaena. The sequence goes on along the minus strand of NW_024081253.1, from coordinate 1,117,197 downwards.
AATGACATCTGGCCATGTGTAACTACGTGGATGGACCTCGAGGGTGTTATGCTGAGTGGAATAAGTCAGGCAGAGAAGGACAGATACCATATGTTTGCTCATATAGGTGGGTTAGGAGGAACTTAACGAGGATCACGGTGGGAGAAGAAGGGGAAAAATAGTGGGGGAGAGGGAGGGAGGCAAATCATGAGAGACTCTTGAATGCTGAGAACAAACTGAGGGCTGATGGGGGTGGGGGAGAGGGGAAGGGGGTGATGGGCATGGAGGAGGACACTTGTGGGGATGAGCACTGGGTGTTATATGGAAACCAGCTTGACAGTAAACTATTTAAGAAAAAATAACAGAGGTGGGAAAATAACATTTTTAAATGACCTCATTTCTTTAAGAAACCACATTATTTTTTTCTACTTATTTTATTTAAGATGCAAAAGCAGGATTGAATGCCTCGTAGAGGAAGAAAAAAACCAACAAAGTTTAATCAGGTTACTGTTTAGTCATTAAATATTTATGCCTTGTGTTATGTGTTATATCTAGATTAAAACCAGCTATGAATATTTCCGAGAAAAGAAAACTGTCTTGTCCAATTCACAATCTCTTCTTGAGTAATGATTGTGTAATTAACTATTCCGGGATATCTCACATAAAACCTCATTGTGTTGACTTATATTTTTACAGATAAGAACTTTAAAGCAGTTAGTTTCTTACAAATATGATGCATTTTTTGTTCTAATACTTTTAACTTTTTGTGCATTTAGGAAAATAAATTGTAATATTTGGATCATTAATTTTGTGAATAATGATGGCTCAGAAATTAAATATAATAAATATCTGGCTCTTTTTAAAACTAATTTTAAAAAGTCAAAGTTTTTGTAATGTAGATATATTAAATATTATTGCATTTATTTCTTATAGATTTTAATTTTTTTAATGGTTACTTATTTTTGAGAGAGAGAGAGAGACAGAGTGGGAGTCGGGGAGAGACAGAGAGAGCTGGAGACACAAAATCTGAAGCAGGCTCCGGGCCCGATGGGAGGCTCAAACTCAAAATCAAGAGATCATGATCTGAGCCGAAGGTGGGCTTATAACCGACAGAGCCACCAAGCACCCCCAGATTTTAAATAAAATGTCTTATTTTTAAAGTGTTCCTTTAGACTTCTAAGAAGTAAATATTTTTGTGCATGATGCCTTTGAATTATTGTCTTTGTTCTACTTTCCAAATATGTCATGTTTACCACAAAGACGTAATCAGTAATTCAAAATCATAAGACTGGTTCTTCTTACTTCTCACAAACTGAAAACACAGGGGGAATTCCTATTACCTAGTAGAAAAACTAGATTTTAGAATTAATCATTCAAGCAGTGTTTGTTTCATATCTGGACATAAATCTTTCATGGGATCATACCAAAATCCATTATTAAAAACCAGGAGCACTTCAAGGGAGACTTAAATGTTGAAATTATGATTGATCTATTACAAGTTCGCTTTTAGTGTTACTTATTGTCCAACAATTCTATAGATTCTTTTATAGGATTTTCTTTTTGCTAAAAGCAGTCTTAAAATGAGTAAATAAACCCTAACTCGAGAAGGTTAAAGATTGATTGGAAACTTGAAACCATGAACCCTGTTATAAACCAGATAAAAAGCCATTTTCCCAAATGTTGTTTTTATATTAAGTGGTAGATGCCAATGGAGAGTAAAAAATATCATTAGCTAGTGATTTTATGTAAATTTAGAGCTTCATTGAGAAATCTAAGGTTATCTATATATGTGAACGCACACATACATTCATTACAGGAACACTGTTTCTACTTAACTTTCTTTTTAAATTAATTGCTTTCTTCAATTGGCTATTTTTAAGTCCCTATAAATTATATTTCATAATACCTCCGTTTCAAATAGGAGTAGACTCAAAAAAAAGAAAATGAAAGCAAGTGTTAATTTAGATTTATTTTTGAAATCAATAACCTTGAAATAAGCAAAAATATAAGCAAAATACATTTACTCTCTTACTCTGTAGTTAAGTAAAATGAAATTATTAGCCCTGAAACATGAAGGAACACTTAAGTCCATGTGGAAAAACTATAATTGTATATTCATAAATGTTTCATAACTGTCATCTGATCAGTTGTGTTTTAAGAATTTCTCTCTGAATTAACAATCCTGACATAAGCAGTGTAGAAAACACAAAAAAATTTTAAGTCTTCAAAAAAGTGTGCCATAAACTGGAAAGACAGCAGTTTTGTACAGTTGCTCATAAAGTATTTTCACAAAGAAAAGTAATTTTTACCTCGTGTAAAATATGCAATTAAAAGAACTATGGCATAAATGATAATTGCAGGATAATATACATGCATATAAATTGTTGATAATTAATATCACCATATATAAAATAAAATACACATAAAAACACTATATGTAAAATAGACAAGACTAGCTAAAATGAGGCCAGCTGAAACTTAGAAACTGAGAACCAGTGTGTTTGAAATGCAGTGGCCAGTTCCCAGGGTAGAGAGCTGGACAAATCATAAGCAAAGCATGCAGCAGCATATGAGAGCCATAGGTAGAGAGGCTCCTGGGTCGCTCAGTTGATTAAGCGACTGACTGCAGCTCTGGTCATGATCTCAAGATTCTGTACTGACAGCTCAGAGCCTGGAGCCTACTTTGGATTCTGTGTCTCCCTCTCTCTCTGCCCGCCCCCCTCAAATAAACATTAACAAAACAAAACCCATAGGTAGAGGGAACCGTCTGACAAGAAAAAAAAAAAAAGTTCAGAAGGACACCTTGTAGTGGTTCTTTGGGCTTTGGAAGAATGGAAGAATAATGCTAAAACCAACAGAAATATCTTGTTCAAAAAATCAGCAAGACTGAAGTAAGATCATGACTTACGTTCACGTTAAAGGTATTCAGTGTAACAAGTAAAAGCTAAGGTTTGCCTGTGTCTGTCCTGTGGTGCATGCCCTTCCTGAGGTAGCTAAAGCCCCTCCCTCTCAACTTCCGTGGGCAGTTACAAATTCCCACATCTTCCAGTTTTGAAGGAAAAAGCTGTCTTGCATTTAGCCCCTGTTCCATTTTTACCATATGGTATCCTCTTCACAACCAAGCGTCAGGAAAATTTTGTCTGCACTTTTTCTTCACCCATCCGAAATCCATTATTTAACTTAGCACAAGTGGGGCTTTTCTCTTTGGCCCTCACTTTTCACTGAAACTGCCATGGCTGTTTGAGATTAAACCTAGTGACCAATTTTCAGTACCTTCATTATGCCCATGTTGCAGCATTGAACACTGTTAACCACGTCCTTCAAGTCCTTCTTTTTGATCACCTTCCAGGGCTCCTCTTTTCTCTGCCTGCTCCTTACTTTCCCCATTTTAGGTTTCTGTTCTTGTTCTCATTCTCCCTCAGTACCTTCTCCTGAGGGGATCCACACTCCCCAGTCTCCACCACTATGTATGTCTTGACTCCTGGAGTGATTCAGATCCTGTGGGGGCTGAAGCTTAAAGAAAAGGAATACAGAAATCTGAATACAAAACTATGTTTTAAAAAGTGAATACGTACTTAAAACAAAAAATCATAATCTTTGAACGCTGAAAAATACCAGAGCATTATAGAAACCAAAAAAGCAACACACTGTCCTTAATCATGTGGCACAATTCTATAATTAACTCCATTTCCACTATTTTGTAATAGTATAGACAGAATGCAAAAACAAATTAGGTTTTCGTCTAACATGGTTCATCAGATGTAATTTTTTATTACTGTTATATGGAATGCAAAATACATGAGACTTCTCACACAGATAAACTTGTTCTACATAGTATTGCTATAAATTTGTGTCTGAAAAAGGAATTCAGATGAAATTTACCTCATCATTCCCTTCAAAAAATGAGACATTTGTAATTCTGTATTTCATCATCAAATACAATCGTGAAAGAAGAGAACTTCTTTCCAACCAAGCACTAGTAAAAGCAAAATTATCCACAGAAAGTTTTACATATCTGAATTATTAGGAGAATTTCCCACAGAATAACTTGCAATTCCGTACATTCAGACTTTGTTTCTCCTTCCTTGACCCATATTTTTCTATACAAGGCACCTTGGGGGACTTGGCCTTGCCTCTTCACATTATTATGTCACGTGGGGAGTAGCCGTGTTCTTGAAAGCCTTTTCTGAATCAGGTTGGCTAGTAATAACTCAACTGTGCAGGGACATCCTAAATACTTTATCCTCAACCTTCATCTTCAATCCTAAAATACTGTATCATCATCATTTCTCAGTTGGATCCCCAAAACTCACCCAACCGTTGTCGAGAGGGACAGTGTGGTAGAGGGAAGTCAGAATGGAAAGAGATACAGTCTTAAAAAATTGTGGCTAAAACACCTTATTTTTGCAAATCTTACAAAAACATATGACCATGTGAACACATTGTTAAGGTCCCTCCCAGAGCCATGCTACTGAGGTTGCCTAATCCAGATGGACATGTCCACCTAGCTGTTACACAAACATCTCAAATTGTACACACCCAAAAATGATTTAGCAATCTTACCTCCATAGAGCACTTCTGATACCCTCCAGTATTCCTTCAGTAATCAGTCTCCTATCACCAAGATGCCTAAGTCTAAAATAGAGTCTCTTAAATAATTCTCCTTCAATGTAATATCTCAATAATTGCTAACCGCTACTGATTCCACTTATTTCCATAAACACTCCCACTACCATAGTTAAGAGCTTTATCATTTCTTCTGTCTTTCTAGCAGCCACCTAATTGGCACCTTTTGTGCCAGTCTTGCCACACTGCAATTCACTTTTATATTTTTCCAGAGAAATAAAGCTTTCTGAGCTGAAAATTATATCAGCCATCTTCTTGCCTAAACCCTTAATCGACACTCATTATGTTCAAGACAATTCCCAAACTTCTTAGTCTGGCACATAAAACCCTTTGTAGCATACCTTCTGCTTTTTTTAAAAAGTATTTTTTGAGAGAAAGAGAATGCACGAGTGTGGGGGGGGGGCAGAGAAAGGGGAGAGAGAGTCCAAAGTAGGCTCCTCACTGTCACTGCAGAGCCCTACGTGGGACTTGAACCCATGAATCGTGAGATCATGACCTGAGCCAAAGCTGGATGACTAACCGACTGAGCCACCAGGCACTCCAGTTTCTGCTTTTTTGTTTAGCCACACTCTTCTGTGTTCCTCATCTCTATGCCATCCTACATTCCAAAAATATTAAAGTATTATAGCTGGCCACACCATTGCCAAGCATTTACATCCATTGCTCTTTCTGCCTGAAATATCATCAACTAAGGAACCTGATTAAATTCCTCTGGTCTTGTGGAAACGTAGGAAATGCCATACTTAGTTGTCCAACTAAGTTGTCTGCCTAAATTGTCAATAGTGTATTAAGAAAACCAAATCTGGAGGCATCACAATCCTGGACTTTAGCCTGTACTACAAAGCTGCAATCATCAAGATAGTATAGTATTGTCACAAAAGCAGACACATAGATCAGTGGAATAGAATAGAGAACCCAGAATTGGACCCACTAATGTGTGGCCAACTAATCTTTGACAAAGCAGGAAAGAGTAGCCAATGGAAAAAAGACAGTCTCTTTAGCAAATGGTGCTGGGAGAACTGGACAGCAACATGCAGAAGAATTAAACTAGACCACCTTCCTACACCATATGCAAAAATACACTCAAAATGGATGAAAGACCTAAATGCAAGACAGAAAGCCATCAAAATCCTAGAGAAAGCAGGCAAAAACCTCTTTGACCTCAGACACAGCAACTTCTTACTCAATATGTCTCCAAAGGCAAGGGAAATAAAAGCAAAAATGAACTACTGGGACCTCAGCAAGTTAAAAAGTTTCTGCACAGCAAAGGAAACAATCAACAAAAATAAAAGGCAATGATGGAATGGGAGAAGATATTTGCAAATGACATATCAGATAAAAGGTTAGTATCCAAAATCTATAAAGCACTGACCAAACTCAACACCTGAAAAATAAATAATGCAGTGAAGAAATGAGCAGAAGACATGAATAGACACTTTTCCATAAAGACATCCAGATGGCCAACAGACACATGAAAAGATGCTCAACATCGCTCTTTATCATGGAAATACAAATCAAAACCACACTGAGATACCACCTCATGCCTGTCAGAGTGGCTAAAATTAACAATTCAGGAAACAACAGATGCTGGCGAGGATGTGGAGAAACAGGAACCCTCTTGCACTATTGGTGGGAATGCAAACTTGTGCAGCCACTCTGGAAAACTGTAGATTCCTCAAAAAATTAAGAATAGAACTACCCTACAACCCAGCAATAGTACTACTAGGAATTTATCCAAAGGATACAGGAGTGCTGATTCATAGGGGCACATGTATCCCACTGTTTATAGCAGTGCTTTCAACAATAGCCAAATTATGGAAAGAGCCTAAATGTCCATCAACTGATGAATGGATAAAGAAGATGTGGTTCATATATACAATGGAATTCTACTTGGCAATGAGAAAGAATGAAATCTTGCCATTTGCAACAATGTGGATGGAACTGGAGGGTATTATGCTAAGTGAAATAATTGAGAGAAGGACAGATATTATATGTGTTCACTCATATGTGGAATTTGAAAAACTTCAACAGAAGACCACGGGGAAAGAGAAGAGGAAAAAAATAGTTTCAAACAGAGAGGGAGGCAAACCATAAGGGACTCTTAAATACAGAGAACAAAGTGAGGGTTGATGGGGGGGGTAGAGGAGAGGGAAAATGGGTGATGGGCATTGAGGGAGGGCACTTGTTGGGATGAGCACTGGGTGTTTTATATAAGCGATGAATCATAGGAATCTATTCTCAAAACCAAGAGCACAACGTATACACTGTATGCTAACTAACTTGACAATAAATTATATTTTGAAGAAAAGGAAAAGGAAAAGGAAAAAAATGGAAAAGGAGAAGTGGTCCATTTATTGTCAGAGCTTTAATTTCTGTGTGTTAAAATATGATTCAAATGCAAATATAAAATAAATACACATTGGCAAAACTATTTAACTCAATATAAAAGAACCAACAAGATAGTAAGGTTGTTTCAGAACAGATGAGTGAGATTGAACTACTTATACCCATTGAAGATACTAAATTATAATTACAAAACTGTGTATGAAACCAGATAATAATCTAGAGAGTAATACAGCTATTATCTTAGGATATCTTTTCTACCAGACACAAATCTATTGTTCCTCCAATGGGCAAAAGTCATTTGCAACTTATCAATCCCAAAGTTATCATCTACCTTCATGGAGCCTGAATCCTGATCAATAGCAAATAGTAAATCAAGCAATGGTTCATTCCCATAGAGCAGGAGTTGGCAAATATTTTCTATAAAGTGCCAGGTAGTAAATATTTTAGTGTTTATGGGCTACATAAAGTCTCTGTCACATACTAATCTTTGTTTCATTTTTTAATAACTCCTTAAAAATGTAAAATCCATACTTAGCTTGAGGGCTGAACAAACACAGGCCTTGTGCCAGACGTCACCTGTGGGCCATAATTTGCCAAACCACTGCCCTAGACAATAAACTAATCCTTGGATGAGCCTGTTACACAAGGTTCTAGCGTGACACTGAAACAACCTGTGGTCTTCAGTTGCCTTTTCCCCAGATTTGGGGTAATTTTTAAACCATAAAAATAAGGAAGCAGAAGCAGAGAGTACATTGGCTCAAAATTCTAAAGCAAAATGCATAACTGGGACTTGAGTTTGTCTTCAATGTCTTGTTCTCTCATCTATTTTAATCACATATATGCGTACAGACACACACACACAGTTCTTATGGTTTTTGTGAATTATTTTAAAAGGATTTTATTTTACTTACTTATTCCTTTTATCACTATTAACATTATGATTATCAGATACTATTTAAAAATCTGCTAAATTTACATAATGAAAAAGAAGACTCTTACCTCACTGAGTTTGCATTTTTCAGATAATTCTATATCCTAAATATAATAACATAGTTATTATGCTGAATTACTTTTATTAAATCTGCATTATGAAATACAAAAGTATTTAAATCTTTAAGTGTTTAATGAAAATTTCTATTTTATGAAATGTATGTATTATGAAGCTCTATTTGAGTTATTTAAAACTGCTATTTTGGGACGCCTATGTGGCTCATTCGATTTAGTGTGTGAATCTTGATTTCAGCTCAGGTCATGATCTCAAGGTTCACGGGATTAAGCCCCATGTCAAGTTCTGCAATGACACCTCAGAGCCTGGAGCCTGCTTGGGACACTCTCTCACCCTCTCTCTCTCTCTGTCCCTCCCCTGTTCATGCTCATTCTCTCTCTCTCTCTGTCTCTCTCTGTATCTATCTATCTCTCCCTCTTTGAAAGATATGGGATGTTATCTCATATTCTCTCCCTCCCTAAAAATAAATAAATAAACATTTATAAAAATAAATAAAACTTGATTAAGTTAGGCTGCGTAAACTTTTTTAGAATGCTACCAAAATTATATACAATTGTAATGTTCCATGAATTTAAAATAGTATTTAGTAGTAATTAGACATTTACAAGTTTTAAAAGACAATCATATTTAAATATGAACAAACGTAAACATTTGTATTAAGCCTGAATATTTCAGAAACTTGCCTTGAGAAAAATACGATTTCCTGGGGACACAAAATATAAGAAAATAATTAAGGAACATGGTTAAACTTAAAAAAGGGGTCTCTTTTATGGTTTGGCTCCCTCTCTTTTTTTTTCCTTCCCCAATGTTCATCTGTTTTGCTTCTTAAATTCCACATAAGAGTAGAATCATAGGGTATTTGTCTTTCTCTGACTGACTTATGTCACTTAGCATAATACTCTCTAGCTCCATCCACTTCATTGCAAATGGCTGAAAAAACTTAACATAAAACTTTTAAGATTACTTTTCTCCCAAGAATAAAACGTTAAGCTTAGAAATGTTGTAACTTTTCAACAAAACATGCAGTGTACTGGCTGTCAAGAGCGACACAATACATTATGCAAATGTAATTTTACCCTTACTGTAACACTGAATAAATGTACATACAATATCATAATTAAACATGTCTTCTTAGTACTATTCTAAACTTACCATACAACAACTCAACTATCGTTAACGGATTAGTCAGTATGTTACAAGTATTTGTTAAAACCAAAGCTATAATTAATTCTATTCTTAATTCTTAAAATAATATCTTGCTTTACTATTCTAACTTACTTTGTTATTTTTTATTAAGATTTGTTAGTGTCTATTTTTGAGAGATAGAGAAAGAGAGATAGACAGACAGAGCTTGAGTGGGAGAGGAGCAGAGACAGAGAGATACATACACAAAATCTGAAGTAGGCTCCAGGCTCTGGGCTGTAAGCACAGAGCCAGACGTGGAGCTCAAACCCACAAACCACAAGATTATGATCCGAGCCAAAGTCAGACACTTAACTGACTGAGCCACCCAAGTGCCCTGGTTATTTTTTAAAGTTTACTTATTTATTTTGAGAAAGGGAGAGAATATGAGATAACATCCCATATCTTTCAAAGTAAGTGAGAATAAGGACATCTGGGTGGCTTAGTCAGCTAAGTGTCCACTCTTGAGTGGGACTCAAGTTTGTGGGATCAAGCCCCACATTGGGCTCTATAGTGAAGCGGGGAGCGTGATTGGGATAGTCTCTCTCTCTCTCTCTCTCTGCCCTTCCTCTGCTCATCCTCACTCACTCTCTCAAAATAAATAAAAAAAATTTTTGAAGACATGAAATGTTATCTTACTTTTAAATTAACAAGCTTACCTACTAAAATTCCATAGATGCTAGCAGAAGACACAAGACTCCGGAATCTGAGACAAAAAATGTTATTACTTATAGCAGTAATAGTAAGCCAGATTATCAACATCCTGTGTCTCACCTCCCACAGGGTAATGTACAAAAGGACAAGTGACCTCTGCAACCTCAGTGGTTTGCTACAAGAGAGAAATCCTGAGTGTAGAGAATCTGAATCTTTTATAGTAGGCAGTAAATATGCCTATCCTCTGTTCTGAAAAGAGATACTATTTTCTAAGGTTGTTTGTTACACAAACATCTTTGAAAAATTAGACCAGAAGAAAGGTGGTCAATGCCTCTACTTTTAACTTGGGCAGAAATGTGAGAAGATCATGGAAAACTGTCTCCCAACTACCACCCAAAGACTAGAAAATGAATCTTATTATAAGGAATATGGGAGAAATGCTCAGACATTTTTGTTCTGTCGACTGTGACTATAGAACTGTATTTGAACTTTCAGGAAGCCATTCTCTGAGATCAGGAGGTAATAATCAACAGAGAAAAGGTAACAGTCACCTTTTGCTGGAGGACACACACACACACACACACACACACACACACAAGTACATTACTTTGTATGAGATGGGAATTTTTTTTCCTTCTTGGAACCTCTTCAGCAAGCTGCCTACAAATGGATAAGAGATATGCCTGGAAAAAGAGGCCTATATTTTTTAAAGATGGTAATACTTTGAGTTAACAGATTGCATTTAAAATAAGTGTCACAAGTGAGATGACTCAACTGAAACTTCACTGCTCCCAGATCTACTGTTTGCTGTCTTCTAAAAAGAAGTCATCATTTCAAATCTTAAATTAACCACATATAGATTTAGTTGTGTCACACCTTGTGGCTCCATATTGTGGTTATGCAATATTGCAGCTGAGCAACGTTGCCCACTTGGAAGTCAGTTTCATTTACTGTGTTGCGTTAGTCCTGAAAGCCCTGTGCAGTAGACATCTATCCATTTCCATTTCTGTTTAAATCCATTTGTGTGAATTGGGAGTAATACTAAGTTCTGATGTTACACAAATTTTTAAAATAATTAAACACAGTTCCCAGGATGAATGGCACAGGACATCTCCTTATCAATTCACTTTTCATCAAATACAAAGATATAACTTATGCATACATTAAATCAACTACTATAAAACATTTTAGGGACAAGCTTAATTAAAACAATAAGTTAAAATCATTGAGTAGTCTTTATTTGAGGGGTGATGGTCTAATTTTTAAAATTTATGCTCAATTTCAACAACTCTCTATAAAATAGGGAAATGTCTTAAGTAACTTGATGTATTGTTGTATAATTTAGGTGTCTAAGACTGTGCACCAGATTGCTTGAAATGCTTTTTTTTTTTTTGTCTATTTTATTTTGCTTATTATTTTGCTATTAGTTTTTTCCTGTGGAGTTTTTACTCTCACCTACCTTATCCATTGATGGAAGAATAATTCTAGTTGAAAAGATAAGTGGAAAAAGCAGTTACTGCTCCAATGCCTCTTTCCATCATCCATCTATCTATCCGTCTGTCCATCTACTTATTTATCTAGTCATCTATGTAATCCTTTAATTAATACAGCAAATAATTAGCTGTTGAGTTGCTTCATAACTGTGGCTAATAGAAAAGTGAATGAAAAGCAAAGACCTCTTAATGGGTTAAATAATATGTTACTTTCACTAATCAAGTATAGGACAATTATAAAAAGATTACAGTGATAGAAGTTCCTGTATATGAGTCAGATGAGACAGAGCAGAGTTTAAGAAAGAAAAGGAGGGTATGTGTGTGAATGTGTATCTGTTTGCCAGTTTGGAACAGAACCTCAGAAGAAATCTAAGGAATAAGTTAGGTTTATTTTTTTTTAATTCTTGTTCTTTTTTTAAAAATTTTTAACATTTATTCATTTTTGAGAGAGAGAGTTAGAGTACAAGTGGGGGAGGGTCAGAGAAAGAGGGAGATACAGAATATGAAGCAGGCTCCAGGCTCTGAGCTAGCTGTCAGCACAGAGCCCAACACAGGGCTCAAACCCACAAACTATGAGATCATGACCTGAACTGAAGTCAGATGCTTAACCGACTGAGCCACCCAGGTGCCCCATGGAGTAAGTTAGGTTTAAACCAATCCTCAAATCTTACCAGAGAGGGTGATAAGATATGAAATGTTATTGGAGAAAAAGGGAGGGGGGAGTGAGAGCGACAGAAAGAGAGAGACAGGGACAGAGAGAACTATGATTTAAGAAAACTTCAATGCTGGTCCAGCTTCATTCTGGTCCTATGTCTATTAGCATTCATTGGTCTCCTCATTTCTGTAGCTGAATGTGAAAGTTGTTACATACAGCGCCCCTAGAAATTCTACCACTCCTCTTTCCAGTCAACACCTTAAAAGACAAGATTGTAGGTGTCCACACAAAAGAAGACTAGAACTTTTCTTCTTGGCTTTCTTTTGCTGCCTGCTGATGTGCCACAAGTTAGAGGTGTTGATTCTCACATTTCAGAAATCTTTGTTGGATACTTGCTATGAGGTATGTAATACACCAGATTCTAGAAACACAAAAATTAATGGAATAGATAGGATACCTGCCTCTTTGCAAAATATAATTTAGCAATAAAGAGAAGACTAAATAAATCCAATAATATCTTTTGTTCTAGGGAAAGGACAGTGTTCACGGAAAAATATATCAAAGTCTGACAGGACAGAAAGCTCAGATAAAGCTTTCCAAAAGGCATCTTAGATTCTTTACGTTGAAGTGAGAACTAAGCTACGGAAGAAGTTTTAGTAACGAAGTAACAAAATAAAAATACTGTTTTAGAAAGAAAAATGTCTGTAGTGCTGAAATGCCTTGGAAATGAACAAAATTTCTGCTTCTAGATATTAAATGATTATGTATAATCTTTTAGCTGTAGGAATGTTTATCAAAATAGTCTATTTCTTCCACATACAACTTATAAGGTCAAGAAGCTTTCTTTCCACAAAGCAGTGGGACAGTGAACACATTTTAAATATTCTTATAATGTCTAATTTAGAACCAGAAAATACAACAAACTGAAGCTGGCAGTGTCTGTGTGCTCTCTGTAAAGTATAAAGAAGTTGATCACAAACCCTGAAAGTGGTAACAAATATGGTAGACATACTTATAAACACCATGATTGTGTAAACCTTCATGTTCTGCATGCCACTGAATTAAAAATTTATGTCAAAATTTGACTAAAGTTCTGTACCGGTTCTTTAACAATAGGAACTAGCCTCTCTCTTGGCTATTTCCTTGGCCTACACCCATTTAATGGGTTCATGGGTAGGGAAAAAACTAGTATTTTTCATAGATTAAACTCTTCTTTGAATCTCTCCAACTAATCTCCAGAGGAAATTCCCAGTAGGACCCACATAGGTATTTTAGAATGAAATCATCTTTCTACCCAATCATTTCACATCAAAATTCATTCCATTAGTGGGGGGAAATTCACCACTAAACTTTCATCCAGTTCAAAGTCTAAATTTGGGAGGAAGTGAAAGAGCACCCTGGTGGAAAATCAACTGCTTGCTGCTAATTAGGTGTTTCCACAATCCCCCAAGGAAGGCCGACTAGCCAATTAAGCTTAATTGCTGAGTGCCAGGGCCTTGGGCTCTGGCCCCTACAGAACTCACAGCTATAGCTGCAGGGACTTCTTCACCCAGAGCAGGGTTTCAACCCCATGCTTCTCAAACTAGTCTGGGTGACACTTTACCTTAACGCACTCAAGCTGAGGAAGAGGGCATATCCTACCTTTAGAATGTTGCCGCATTATTTAAGATTGATTTCCAATTAGTTTTCTTTTTATGACTTCAACATATTCCCTAGTTTTTGCTACTTAACTTGGTTTATGATAATCAAGAGAAGTGCTGGAGAAAAATTCCTCTGTGGGGAAGATGAGTGCAAAATTATCATTATAAAACACAAAACATGCAATTTAATAAAAATGAGAACTCACTAGTAATATATTTCTTTAATTTCATACACAAAATTACTCCTTGCCTCTAATTTAGAAAATATTCCCCAAACTGTCAGTTATACGAATGATGAACAGATTGCAAATATCCACCTTTGTAAAGATACCATTTTCTGATATTATTCTTTCTCTTAAGCTTTTATTCAGGATCTTGATAACTAAGGTTTTTCAGGATATATTCTCCATCTTACATTGACAGGAGTAAAATCACAAACCTGTGCCTGACTCATTCTCTTTTCAGATTTATTTTTATAAATAAGTAAGATGCTACGCCTCCTAGTCACCATGACAGCTTTCTGCAATGCCTGAAAACTCTCCCTTTCACACTGACACTCCTGTCCTACTCAGATTCTACTATTTGCATTTAAAATGAATGAATGCTGAATTAAATTCTTTATTCAAGGCTTTCTGCAAATGGGTTTGTATGAGGTTGCTGTTGGAGTGTGAATAATTTCCATACTGCATTCATTAGTCATAGAAATAAGCAAAGGCGATTTATAGGAAATTACTGAATTTGGAAGCTAATTTTTTTTCTTTCTGGGGGCATTATTGATTTCTTGACTTCCTTCCATTTTTCTTTCCTTCTAAAAGTACAAATGATAGGCAAGAAATTTACTAAAACATACTATCTTCCAAGAAAAATTTGTATATGAATTAAGACAAGAAGTGCATATCTATATAAGAGAAATCTAGAAGAAAAAAAGAAAGAAATACAATGCCTACATAGGGGAAAAAAGGAGTCCAAAAAAGAGAAAGTCACATTACATAAGTCCTATACCAGTTACGATTATAAAAAGTGTAATGGATTTTACTTTGCAATATTTTGATACAAATGTCACTGTAATCTAGTTACACATCATATTCATGCATGCTATATCCTGACAGTTCTCTGTAATGGCCAAGTGGTCCTAAGGTTTTTGATTTTCTAAAACTCTGTGGGGGCACCTGAGGCTCAGTCAGTTAGGATACAACTGCTGATTTCAGCTCAGATCATGATCTCATGGTCGTGAGAGACTGGTCATGAGACATCAAGCCCCAAGACAGGATCTGCACTGAGCATGGAGCCTGCCCTCTCCCTCTCTCTCTGCCGCTGCCCCATTCTCCCTCTCTCTCCCTCTCTCTCAAAATAAACAAATAAATATGGGGGTGGGGGGGCTGTGTTTGTGTAAAAAGAGAAAAGTAGCCAGAAAAGAAGATTCCATCATGGAAATTATTTAAAATCTGATCTTTCCAAGCTCTAGTCTAATTGAATAAATAACATTGTAAAGTAAATTCTTTTGGAAAAGAGATTTAAAAATAGATACATATAAAAAATTCTTTCTACTATGCAATTAATCATGTTAGAAAGTTTCCAAAATGTTGAACAAAGTACAGAGGAGCCTAGAGCTATATACTGTCATAACTCCATCAGATGTTGTATTAGTTTTCCAGTACTGCCATAAAACAGTCCTGGGTGGATATACCCACCAAACATACTACCACAAACTAGGTGGATTAATAGAGAAATGTATTGTTTTACAGTTCTGGAGGTGAGACCTCTGAAATCAAGATATGGATAGGATTAGTTCCTTCTGACCCCAGGTAAAGAGCATCTACTCCAAGAGTCTCTCCTTGACTTGTAGATGGACATCTTTAGGTTCATGTGGAATTCTTTCTGTGTCCAAATTTCCCTCCTTTTATAAAGACACCAGTTATGTTGGATTAGAAACCCATCCTACTCAATTATGACCTATTTTAACCAAATACATCTGCAACAATCTTACTTCCAAATAAGGTCACATTCTGAGGTACCGAGGGTTAAGACTTCGACCTATGGAATTTGGTGGGGATACACACAGCCTATAACAGGTAAGAACCTCTTCTGAAAGGAAAAAATATGTCAGCAGATAGCCACAATGATGATTTTTTTATGATAATGTTACCCGAATAAGTAACAAAATAAATATGTATTTTATACTTCACATAATACTGAATAGCCAAAACCAAAATTTTAAATGATATACAAATAAATTTAAATTAACAATACTAATTTAATGTAATAGAAGTGCCATTTGCTGCACCTATATCACACTTCAGAGCACGAATCTGCATTGGGAGCTGCAGTATGAGTTCTTTTGATTTCAGTATGTGCCATGGATAATTCTATTTCTCCACTAACTTCTTCTATTTGAACGTCCAAAGGCAGAAGTGGTCTCAGTAGTACATGGCTTCCCCTTTTTGGACATCTGGTATGCTTGAATTAAGAGACAATATTATCTCTTGCTCTGGATCTCTTTTGAGTTATCAATGTAATATGGTATCAAATATATTGAAATCATATTATCCACCTATTCATTCCTTTACCCTCAACTACTATTCCTACTTCACTTATGCCCCAACTTTCCCACATTTGGAAGGGACTTTAGGTTCAGTCACATTGCTAGTCTAGTAAATATTACCCTCAGTCCCCCTCCATTCATGTTAGAATAAGGTTACATGGGGACAGTGAGTGGGCTCTCCTGACCAACAGGAAATACTGCTGTATTCGCTCTCAGTCCCACCTTTGCCAGATGGGTGAAGGCAAAGTCCACCCCCTGAGGCTCTTAGGAATTCCAACACAAAAGGTTTAAAATATCATTAGAATGTCTGGCTTGGGAGTCTTCCCTATACCCAACACTTATATTTGCAGCGCTGGTCCTATGACCACTGCATGAGTTAGGAAAAAGAAAGCTGAGTGATATGGGAAGGAAGGAAGGAAGGAAGGAAGGAAGGAAGGAAGGAAGGAAGGAAGGAAGGAGGAAAAGGAAGGAAAGGAAAGGAAAGGAAAGGAAAGGAAAGGAAAGGAAAGAAGGAAGGAAGGAAAAAGAAAGTGAAAGAAAGAAGAAAGAAAGAAGGAAAAAGAAGGAGGAATGAAGGAAAGAAGGAAGGAAGGGAAAGAAAGGGAGGAAGAAAAGGAAAGAAAGGGAGGAAGGAAGAGAAGGAAAGAAAGGAAGGAAGGAAGGAAAAGGAAGGAAGGAAGGATGGAAGGAAGGATGGAGAGAAAGAGAGGAAGGAAGGAAGGAAAAAAGAGAGAGGGAGAAAGAAAGGAAGGAAGAGAGAGAGAGAGAAATGAAAACAAAAGAAATAAAAAGTATAGTCATACTTGTGTTCTCCTCTACCCCCTCTGCTACAGACCCACCGGAAGAACAGAGGAATCTATCCAGAGGGATGCTGGGAGCCACACTGGCCTCGCTGGATGACAGTCACAGTGAGGAAATGGTAGCATTTGCACAGCTCCTGCCATGAGAAACGAAAACTGGTATCTCCTTCTGCTACTACTGGCTCATGTTGGAAATGAGGCTGCTGGTATTGACCAGACCTCACAATATTCCAGATCAGACCAATATTCCCCACACAGATTGCTCATAAGGAAAAGCATGTCCCTGCCTTTTCCAAACAGACTTCTGATGAAAACATTGTGGATGATTGTCAAAAGGCTCTCCTTGCAGATCCAAGACTTACATAATAAAGGGGGCTTGAGTCTGGCCCTGAGACAAAGAGCCTAATTTAGAGTTAAGGGCAGATATCTAACCCCACCCTATTGTTTCTGCCTGAAGCACTGGCCGACCACCCCCCCACACCCACTCCCCCCACCCCCGCCAAGGCATTTGTTATCAAGTATCTGGAGTGACTTATTCTGGCCTTGAATATGCTGATTCTTCCCTGTGAAGGAACCTATTGAGGAACTTCTTCTTTTGTGATTATGGGAGCAAAGGTGTCTCCTTAAAGACCTGTTTGACCCCTGCTCACAAAGAAGTAACTTCACCTTGTCTGTGGCTGTTTATGCCGAAAACATTGTCTGATATGCTAAAGATACCTTCCTTCCCCATAGGATAAGCATCTAATCACCTACCTCAATCACTATTGATAAAGGTTATGCAGGAGTCTTCTACAAATCTATGTTCTGGGAAATTCTTGCATATAAAAGAAGTTTGTTATCAGAAATCATTGTCTAAGGCAAATGTCACTTCTGTGCCATCCCCTAAACACTTAATTATAAAATAAAGTTGAGCTTCAGTCAGGGTGGAGATGTCTGGCTGGGGACCAGAAAGACTCTCAGGCCTCTCTCATCCCTCCCTCGCTGACACTGTCCATCCATCAGGGACCCCTGGACCCAGCCAGAGCTGGTCTCCGACAGGGGGATACTCCTTTGGCCCCCATTATGTTGAATATGAGCACATACCTGTGAAGGTGTATAAGCTAGTCCTTCATGCAATGTTTCTTCCTGTTTTAGACAATGTCCCAAGTGACCACTCCAGTTTCCTATCAAACTGTTATTCTGAGAATATCTCTCTGGCTATTGTTGGACTATGGGCTGCAGAGGGTGTTCTTTGTTCTCAAGAAATGACAGAACCTGCAGCCACAGCTCATTTTATGGCAAAAAGTAGACGTAGAGGAGTTGCTTGAACTATGTCCTTTAGGAGGCCAGACAGAGCTGTTCATGAGGAGACCTCTTACCAGGCCCATTCTGCTAGGAAACCTCCCATGATGGAGCCAAGGGGATGCTGCTGGCTGTCCTGCAGGGTTGGAACTAGGCACCGAGGCAAGTGTGCACCACCTACTAGCAAAGATTAAGTGCCAGCTGGCAAAGGAAAAATATTTAAAGGGCCCCTGTCTATTTTCACATATCAGACAAAAAGGATTAATTTTGAGTTTAGAGGCTATTAAACCAATAAGCAACATACACTCTGTATCATTAACACCATAGTTGTGAGCACAAGTCGTTTGTATGAATATTAATTTTTTTTAATGTTTATTTATTTTTGAGAGAGAGAGAGAGAGCACAAATGGGGCAGGGGCAGAGAGAGAGGAAGACACAGAATCTGAAGTGGGATCCAGTCTCTGAGCTGTCAGCACAGAGCCCGATGTGGGGCTTGAACTCACAAACCAAGAGATGATGACCTGCGCAGAAGTCGGTTGTTTAACCGAGTCAGCCACCCAAGTGCCCCATGATTATTCAATTCTTTTCTCATTTGCCAGTGAAAACAAAGTACCACTGGTTTACAACCATTATCCTCACTTTCCACTCTTGAAATGATTTGAAAACCAAATGATTATAATTCATGTGATGGCAAAATCTGACCTGACCTAAGAGGAAGAAGATGCTTATAGTCTTTATCTTCCACTTAGTTGAATACAAAAATTTGTCATTGCAGAAATGTGATGGTGTGGATTTCAGGGTCCTGCTCCCCCTTCTCTGGGGGAAATTACAAGGCACTGCATTACCTTTCTCAAAGCTAACATTGTGGAAAACATCTGGCCTCAAGTGTTTCAGGTAAGGGATTGTAGACCTTACTACTTAGAACCAGTTTTGATCTTAAATACAAAAGCAGATATGGGGAGGTGGCATCAATAATTTAGCAGAATAGGAAGCCCTTGGCCTCATTCTCCAACAGAAACATCAACTCAGCAACAATATACAGCCTAAGAAGCCTTTATAGCTCCAGAAAACAGTTAAGAAGTTTCAATACCCTGCATGGAGGAGGGCACTTGTGGGGATGAGCATTGAGTGTTATGTGGAAACTAATTTGACAATAAACTATTTGTAAAAAAAAAAAAGAAGTTTCAATACCCTGGGCAAGATCAAAGCCAAGCCCAGTCACGCTGAAATGGGCAGGAAAAGCCATTTCATGTCAACTATCCCTAAGCTATCACAGCTCTAAATAAGGAGGAAAATCCACACTCTCCGCGATTCCTTGGGAGGAAGGAGAAGAGTGGACTGCATTTCAGCTTTCGGTGGGGGAGGGGGAGAGAGAGGACTGCCTTAAGGAATGGTTTTTGTCTTTTCTGGCTCAGAGCTCTGATAAAATCAGCATAGCTGGAAGTCGGCCTCGCCTCGAGGAGAACGGAAGAGCGTTCAGCCGCTTGATGCTCCGGAGGAGCTGCAGTACCACAGAGAGACACCAGAGGGAGAAAGAGCCCACAGACTCCTAAAGAAAAGCAATGAGCACATCCCTCTTGTGTGAAAAATCACAAAACAAGTCCAATGAAGACAGGTACTCATAAAAGGTTTGAGAGGTTCCCAGAATCTGTAGTCAGACTGATTGGTGAAGGTTTTCCTCTGTCTGAAGCCAATTCATAAGGACTAGAAGTGTCTGCATTTTTTCCAAATCCAAACCTCACAATAATAATAAAAATAACAACGCATGTAAAGAAGAAAGAAACATGGTCCAATCAAAGAAACAAACTAAATCTCCTAAAGAAAACTGAGACCTATAAATTACCTCACAAAGAATTCAAAATAACCATTTTAAAGAAGCTCAAGTACAAGTAGACAACCAAATGAAATCAGTAAGAGAATGCATTTGCAAAATGAGACTACCTTTGAAGAGATAGAAAATGTAGAAAAAAATGAAACAGGAGTTCTTGAGCTGAAGAATTTAGTAACTGAACTGAAAAATTCACTAAAAGGAATTAACAACAGACCTGATCAAGGAGAAAAATCATCGAACTTGAAAAAAAGTCAACATACTAGAACCTGGATGAACCTTGAAGACATTTGTATGTTGAGTGAAACCAGCCGGTCACAAATAGACAAATACTGCCTGATTCCACCGCTGTGAGCTCTCTAAAGAGTCAAACTCACAGACACAGGAAGTAGAACGCTGGTTACCAGGACCTTAGGGGAGAAAGTGGAGTAGAGTTGCTCAATGGATACAGGGTTTCAGTTTTGCAAGATGACAAAGTTCTAGAAATGTTGCACATTGTGCATATAGTTAACACCACCTTACCTTACACCTGAAAATGGTGAAGATGGCAAATTTTATGTTATGTGTTTTTGACCAAAATAAAAAACAGATGTGAGGTCTGAAATGGTCTAACTATGCTCAGTTACAAGATATTCATTCAGGTGATCAGAATATGCTTGCATTATTTTATAGGTATCTGTATAAACAAAATTTTTTTAAAAATTAATTTTCTTATGAAGAGCCAGAGTCCACTCTGGAATATTTTCAGAATGTGGGGAGTTGATGAGAGGGTGTGTGAAGGAGATGGAGTGGGCACTTTCATACCTCAATTTGAGAAACCCAGTGCATATGATTAATTCATACCTTGTATATGAAAGAGTAGAGCTTTATACATGCTTCCTTGTCTTTCCAAATGTCACATCACCAGGAGGAAGCAAACTTAGGGTGCCAGCTTCAATAGTTAACCCTAACCTGATCTTAACCTTAGCTGCAGGGAATTCTTAATATTTTGATAGTAATAAACTATTTTTAAATGATAACCTTGGTGTAAATGGAAGCAATGATAAATAAATCCATTTCTATTTTTTTAATGTTTATTTATTTTTCTGTGAGAGAGAAAGGGAAAGAGAGAAGGACAGAGGCTCCAAAGAAGGCTGACAGCAGAGAGCCCCATGCGCCGCTTGGAACTTGCGAACAGGGAGATCATGACCTGAGCTGAAATCAGACGCTTAACTAACTGAGCCATCCAGGTGCCTCTAAAGCCATTTCTAATAACAAGAAATTCAACTGCTCTTAAATTAATTTCCACCATTATCTAAAAATTTCTAAGCATTAAACAGTCTGCTAATAGTTTCTGTGTTTTATTTTCTTTGGTTGCCATTCATTTTCTTAATATACTAAATGCCAATATAGTTACATCATAATTTCCATGAATTTTAATTGAAATCAAAAGTGTAAAACAATACTATGTAGTTCATAAGTTCAGAGCACTACCATTTTACCACCAAACTTAGTGCAGAGCAGACATTGTTCATTTCCTTTATATATATTTTATCAAATCCATGGCTCCACTATTTCCTGTAACTGCTATTATAGAAAAGTATAACATGAAGTGTAACCTCTTGTGCAAAGGGAATCTGATAGATCAATTCAACAACACCAAAATCATTCAAGTCATACCAGACATTCATTAAACAGTAGATGAGCAACATGATACCTCACAACTTTAATTCAATAATTTTGTTAAAATGCCATATAAAATAAAGTAGTGGCCACAAACTTGGGAATAATGGAACATTAACAAAAAGATTTAACCACCATCTAAAGCAAGAACTTCTCTATCGCACATTTGGCAGGCAAACAAAGACAATGACATCCTCAGCTAATGCCCGGATATTAGCACATTGCTGCTTGCAAAGATGGCTCGGATAATTGTTATAAACCACCCAGAGTACATGCTGTCAAGCATTCATGTACTTGACCCCTGGCCATTAGAATGATTTTCTGCTCTTTGAAAATGGAACTGGCTAAGATTCTGTCCACCTGTAACAAAAGTACAAGTATGCTACTTGCAAATTAAAATACAACCCCACACATTGCTGTAAATTACTTTTACTGCATTTCATGAGAAAGTTTGAAATAATGGAAATCTCAAATAAATAATTTTAAAGTTCAAGTGATAATGTTAAACTTGCAAAGTTGGCAACCCACATGGATTATAAAGTCTGCTAAAACCTATGCCTCCCATGGAGGTAGCGCTTTGGCTGCTAAACAGAAATATTCATTTCTTGGGGCGCCTGGGTGGCTTAGTCGGTTAAGCGTCCGACTTTCGCTTAGGTCATGATCTCGCAGTTCGTGGTTCGAGCCCCGCGTCGGGCTCTGTGCTGACTGCCAGCTCAGAGCCTGGAGCCTCTTTCGGTCTATGACTCCCTCTCTCTCTGACCCTCCCCTGCTCACGCTGTCTCTCTCTCTCCTAGAAATAAATAAAACATAAAAAAAAAAAAAAAGAAATACTCATTTCTAAACTTTACTGTTTCTTGTGATCCAAGTTGTTGCTTATACACATAGGAACTTTTACAGATGATTTTGGTTATTGCTGTGCTATTATTTTAACATGAAATAACAATCTTTTTTTTTAATTCCAAAAATATCATGTAAGTATTCATGAAGTTTAAAATCAGTAACTTTGGAATGCAAGTTAATATTTAAAAACAAAAGAAGAAAACACTATGAGGATGGCCAAAGAGACAGCACAACTCATGTGCTATTAACTTGAAAATCTGCATTCTGCGATATTTTAGAGAATAAAGCTGAGAAAATAAATATACTATTGAGGCAGCCACACCTTTAAGCTAGACAGAACCACATTCCAGGCAAGTAAAATAGGGAACATGCAAGCAAATTATTGGAAACATGGTGGCAAGATGAACCTCTCACCATAAAGTGCCCCTAAGTTTAGTCCGAAGGGAAATTAAAGCATGTTTGGTGTCTTAACATTCTCCTCAGTTTAACTTAACTTTAGAATCCAGGCCCCTGACCTCCCTCTTCTTAGAGCATTTACTTGAGAAATCTTGTAATTATAACTCTAGTCTCCAGAAATAACTGTTTTTGAAAAGGCTCTTGTCAGTTGTACAACCAGGAATGTCTTTCTCAAGGACCTGAGAGTCATTCCTTTGAAGTATAATCATCATGGAAGATTGCACCCTGATCTCCCAGTCTCTAGGGAAAGTGGGGGACTAACTTTGGTGGACATCTTTCAAGTGGTGACACTATGTCCTGTCATGATGATGGGAGAAAGTTGACTTATCCTTCACGAAGGTCAACTAGCAAACACAGATGGCCTGCATTCCCTCACTCCAGTTCTTTTTTTTTTTTTTTTAATGTTTTTTATTTATTTCTAGGAGAGAGACAGAGACAGCGTGAGCAGGGGAGGGTCAGAGAGAGAGGGAGTCACAGACTGAAACAGGCTCCAGGCTCTGAGCTGGCAGTCAGCACAGAGCCCGCCGCGGGGCTCGAACCCACGAACCGTGAGATCATGACCTAAGCGAAAGTCGGACGCTTAACCGACTAAGCCACCCAGGCGCCCCTCCCTCACTCCAGTTCTTAAAAACTCCTGCCCTTTGTTTCGGTGGAGCTGGTATTCAGACTTGGTCTTGCTCTCTCTCCTCATGCCGGAAATGGGGTTGGAAAAAGTCAACTTCTGTCTGCTCATCTGCTTTAGTTCAATTTTCTTGTTTAGCAGGTGAGTTCATTGTTCTCCATAGAATGTGGCCTCTCTGCATAGCAGTGACAGGGGTTGGCAGCTGAGCAGATACAATGAGGGCTCAGACAGTGGTTCTGGAAGACAGTGGAACTTCTCAAGGGTTTAACTGTCAGCCCCAGAACAAAAAAAAGAAAGGAACCGAGAGTGGGAGGGAGACAGGGAGATGGTGGGTACCCCTGAGGGAACGCTGTGGAGAATGATGTGGCCATGATACTCTGGAAGCTATCGGGTCTCCATATTCTTCAGTATAAGAAGCACATTCAAAGGTAAACAAGACATAAATATCAAAAGAGGAGAAGGAGAGGTGCCTGGGTGGCTCAGTCAGTTCAGCCTAGGATGGACTTCAGCTCAGGTCATAATCTCCTCATTCAAAGTTTCAAGCCCTGTGTCGGGCTCTGTGCTGACAGCTCAGAGCCTGGAGCCTGCTTTGGATTCTGTCTCCCTCTTTCTCTGCCCCTCCCCCACTCATGCTCTGTGTCTCTCTCAAAAATAAATAAACATTAAAAAAATTTTAAAGGCAGGAGGGGGCGAGAAGGAGAACAGAAGAGAAGAAGAACAGAGTCTCATTCATTGTGAACACAGAATCTTTTTTTTTTTAATGTTTTTTTTTAAATTTATTTCTAGGAGAGAGAGAGAGAGACAGCGTGAGCCGGGGAGGGTCAGAGAGGGAGGGAGTGACAGACTCTGAAACAGGCTCCAGGCTCTGAGCTGGCAGTCAGCACAGAGCCCGATGCGGGGCTCGAACCCACGAATCGCAAGATCATGATCTAAGCGAAAGTCGGACGCTTAACCGACTAAGCCACCCAGGCGCCCCTGTGAACACAGAATCTTTAAGGAGGGTGCTTGCAGAACGGAGAGAATGAGATGGATTATGCACACAGCACCTCTCTGGTTTTATTAAAGGGAAAGGTAGGGGAAGAAATTGCTGTTCTCATTAGCAGATATTGGATCCTTCTTCATTTATGTTCAATAGGAGGAATTAATAGTATATGATTATCAAATCAGATGTCCTTTGAAGTCAACAAATAGAAAATTTAGAGAATAAAATAAAACACCGGTTTCAGGTAAATAGCTCTCCTCAAGCCTTGTTGAGCTTTAGAATTGCAGTGGATTTCCACTGTCACATCGAGGCCACTGTCACATCAGCCAGAATGTCTTGGGCCTGGGGATGGGTTACTAGTGGTCCCTCTGGGCAGCTTCCCTGTGTCCTTTGTGAAAGAAAAAGGTCATAGAAGTCTGATGAAGCTTATTTTTCTCTTTTTATCTAGTGGTGCCTCTTCTCTGTGGACATGAGGTAATTTCTTGTTCAAAACTTTTGTTAAGATTCCTATACAGAAACTGAATACACAAGCATCACATTTTTAATTTATTCCTTGTTGACTAGAATCTCAAGCTGCCTGCATTCTACACTGGGTCTGAGTGGGGAAAACTTAAATTTGGTCTCTTGACAAACTAAGCAAGAGCAGGAGAAGGAGGAGGAGAAGTAGTAGTTAGCATTCAACTCTCAGTTGAGAGAAAAATGTCCTCAGAATATCCTGAAGAAATCTGAAACTCCCAATCTCAATGGTGGGAGATTCATGTTTGCCCAGAGGAGGGAGACCTTCCCACAACTTAGACAGTGCAAATGTAATACCACAGCCGGCTTGCACTAGAAATTAATTCACCCAGCAAACATTTACTGAGCACCTAGTAGGCCAAAGCACTTGAGTAGGTAGAGAAGATACAGAAGTGAAGACTGGGGCGCCTGGGTGGCTTAGTCGGTTAAGCGTCCGACTTTCGCTTAGGTCATGATCTCACAGTTCATGGGTTCGAGCCCTGCGTCGGGCTCTGTGCTGACTGCCAGCTCAGAGCCTGGAGCCTATTTCAGAGTCTGTGTCTCCCTCTCTCTCTGACCCTCCCCTGCTCACGCTGTCTCTCTCTCTCTCCTAGAAATAAATAAAACATTAAAAAAAAAGAAGAAGTGAAGACTAACCAGGGAGAAACACTCAATACAACAAACAAGAAAATACTAGACAGTGATAATTGCTGGAGGAAAATTAGAATACAGTGATTTGCTAGTAAACAGTTTTGTAATCTTATAATAAGATTGGATGCTTGCTCAGGAAGGCTTAACGGGGGGCGGGGGTGGGGTGGGATACGTAAGGTAAGAACACAAGAAGAGATCACTTATTTGAAGATCAAGGATGCAACTGATATAAAGACCCTGAGTCAAAGAACTTGATTGGAGGAAGAATGGAAACATCAGTGGGCTAATCCATTGGGGGTGAAGTAACGGATATTACAAGATGGGGTGATGGAGGAACATGGGAGGGCTTCAAGGATAAGAAGACTCCTAATTCAAGGCATCTGTACTGTGGAGTAGGTCTGGACAGCCAGCTCCTGGAGTATTGGGTCCTTTGAAAACCCTGCTAAGTAGCAGTTACAACAACGATTACCAAGTCAAGTCATCCTTGTATTTACCACTTTTATAAATGTTTTGGCTATACCTGCAATTACCCAGCAATTTACACTTAATCCCATTTTACAGCTTGAAAACCAAAACCTAGGTAATGTGACCTTATCAATGCCTCAAAGCAAGTAATTGACAGAATCCGAATTTACTGGATTTGATTCCTTGGTGAAACTATGGTGTCATAGACTCTGGGTCCAGAGTTCTTTCCTGTCTAGTAATAAAGCAGGACTCAAGATAAATGAGAGAGATGGCTAATATCTGGGAAAAGACAAGAGCCCCAAATGAAATAAGGGTCCTTGCCCCATTTTTATTAGGATAATAAGAATTACAAACATGGTGATGGACATGTACAAAAAGACAATGAAACTGTGAACATTAACTCAGGGACATGAGGGAAAGGGGGTCTTGAAGATATTCGGGGTTAGGGGCTTGGGTTAAAACAAAACAAAATCCTGGCGCTGGGCAGCCAGGCGGAAGGTTGTTTATAGCAGACATGAGGCACCACCTGTTTTTATCTAAACTAGCCTAGGGTATGAGACAGGTAGGACATATGACCTCAGGGTGAACAAGGCACCTTTTCTTTTGTTAATCATCTCTACTCTGGGCCGCCACCACATCACAGTGCAGCAGTCTATAGCTCTATTCACCTGTTTGCCTAATGTGGTCCTTCCTTCCTGTGAAAGCAGCTTTCTGCTATTGTACTAAATTGGGGGGCATTTTTGCCCTGAGTGCCTAATCTTGTTTACCTAATATAGTTTGTATTGGGGGCCTTTACCCCCCTCTCTATTCTGAATGCCTCTGCACTCCCCTCTATCTTCCCCCACTCTATCCTGGGGCCCTAATCTTGTTGACCCAAATTCAGGTGTGAACACCCTATGACTTTGTACTTCTTTATGCCTTGGTAACCCATTGGTATAAATCCAGGGAATCACTAAACTTATTCCTCACAATATGGGGAGACTCGAGAAGGGTTTAGGAGACATTTCTTGTTTCTTCAGTTCCTTTTTCTCTTTGTTTCCTCCTACCCCAGGAAGGAGCTCCCATTCCAGATTCTTCAGTGCTTGCTTCCCTGACTTTGCTCTGTGTTACGCTTTAGTAATTGCATGGATTGAGCTGTAACTCACAGTGAGGCATCTGTGAGGCCTTCAAACAATTGCTGGAATGCAGATTCTGCCCCAGAGAAATCGTCTTCAGAGGGGCAACTCTTTAGGAGTTTACTTTTTGAAATTTGCTCCATAATCATTAATTTACACATATCAAAAGAAATAGAAACTTTAAATATAAGTGCATTTTCAATGTAACCTCAATCTATAACATGTAATATTTTGCATGTAAGTATGGCAAAAAAAAAAAAAGTCATCAGAACATTTAATCAGAACATGCTAACACCCCCAGTTTACTGGAAAGCCTTTTCATAGCATAAACTATCTTGCCGATTAGTCCACTTATCCAGGTCATTACTGCTTTTCATACTACACACAAAATGTAGCTTCATATTGCTATAGGACACACTAAAAGCAAGATTGCAAGTTTAGCACATTAAAGTCAGAAAACATTGCAAAGTAACTTTGAAACTGCAAGAGTTTCTTTAAAACCAAAGCAAGCTTATTAAAGTCAACTCCTACTTGTGATGAGACTGTAAGAAAAAAATAAATTGCTCTACTTTCCTTCTGAATAGGAAAAACTCATTTTATATAAGGAACATTCCACAGAGTTTTATTTAACCACACGCATTTGACTGAGTGTGTCTAAAGTACTTCAGCACCTCTTGGTATCTCATCATTCTGAACCCGTTTAGAATTCAGTGAAACATCACAGAGCATAATATATTCATTTGGTAGCCATTTGGATGTCACATTTATTTCTATAGGTGTTCAATTGTAATTTGACGTTACTGGGCACTCAGGGAAAGCATAGTCTTAATTTCTATAGTTGCCCCACTGTTAGAATCCATCCTCTGCATCCAAATCAGCACATTTGCATGCACAATTTATTCTTAATCTGAGTTTTATATTTTAAAGAATCTCTTTTTCCTGATTATCATGTTTAAATGCAAATTGTTTGATACACAGCTAGTCTGTTACAGCTGTGGAGAAAATCTTATAAAGCAAGACACCATAGTAGATATAGCAGCAAAAGTTATAAGCTTGTGTTGTTTTCTTTTTTTAAAAAAAAGTTATATTATACCTAAATACCATGAGCATATTTTTGCCACTTTTTCTCCAGCTCAACTGGACCAGGCCCTGTTAAAATATAAATATCCCATAGGAATTGGTCTTAAATTTTGTGAGTTTTGAGGAATGCTATCCCTCACATAGAATGTGACCTCTTTATATTTTAGTGAAGGGAGCTGAGTAATAATACGAGGGTCAGAAAATGTTTCTGGAAGGGTAAAATGCCTCTGGTCTCTGATTCTCAGAGGTCAGGTTTGCAAGAACTGAAAAGTAGGAGTGAAAAAGATGTGGATAAAAATGCTCTCATTCTAAAGATGGATATAAAGAGATATCCAATCAAAGTTGCAGTTATAATCTGCCAAACTAATTCTACAGGGTCATGGTAAAATATAAATATGTATGTATGAGATTAAAATGTTTCCATTATCTATCATGTAGTAATATTTTTAAAAAACCATAATAATTACAACTTATTGTAAATGACAATGTAAATTACAATCTACATGAACTAAACTCAAAAATATATGCAAAATATATACAAATGTTTATATGTGTGTGTTTTATGTAGCTAGCGTGGAATTATTTATTATTGGTTATATAGTAATATTATTCTTAATTATAAGATAACTAACTGTAACTAAGATCTAAAGTAAAATCTCAAAAATAAAATCTCACATAGCACTTCAATACAACACCTCTTCAAAGATGTTAGATAAAGTTTAAACCCCATTTTAGGGGCACCTGGGTGGCTCACTCGGTTAAGTGTCCAGATCGTGATTTTGGCTCAGGTTCATGAGTTTGAGCTCTGCATCTGTCTCTGAACTGACAGCTCAAAGCTTGCTTAGGGCCCTTTGCCTTCCTCTCTCTTTGCCCATACCCCACCCTCTCTCTCTCTCAAAATAAATTTTAAAAAATAAACCCTGCTTTATAGAAGACAAAGTAAAGGTAGATTTAAGGGTTTGTAATGAGGTAAGCACATAATTAATAATCAAAGGCTGATCTAGGGGCCTGGGGTGGCTCAGTCCTTTGAGTGGCCGACTGCTCTGGTCATGATTCTCCATTTGTGAGTTTAAGCCTTGCATAGGGCTCACTGCTATTGGTGCAGAGCCCACTTTGGGATTCTCTGCCTCTCCCTCTCTGTCTCATAAATAAATAAACATTAAAAAACATTTTTTTGAAGGGAGGGCTGACTCATCATATAATTTTCTACAGGTTTTAAATATGTTCAATTATCCCCAATTCTCAAAGGCAATATATTTTCTACTGAGAAAACAGAATGGAAGGCAGTAAATCATTGTTGAATCAAATTAATTTACTCATATTTTTGTTGGCTTTGTAAAGGCTGAATCATGAGTGAATGAATGAAGTACAGGTAATTACACAGCTCTGGCTTCAGATACCGGCAGAATGTGCAGTAGCGTGCCCACAGTGCCCTGGTCAACACTGGACCACTCCCCCTGAGGGAATCTCACCTTTTCTTAACTGACCTTCACCTTAAACCTCACCTTATTCCTGGGAATACTAAAAAGGTCTTAACTAAGAAGCAACTGAAGTGGGAAATTGTCCCTTTTAAATAGCATATCAGTCACATAATATAGAAAACAAATGTATGATCATTTAGCATGTATAATTACACCAGCTGAGACAAAATATTTTTGAAAAGAAAGTTTGATTTAAGAGAAGTGGTGAGAGTAGACTTTAAAAGAATCGTGGATTCTTTTTACGTCTACTATTCCTAACCAAAATGTCTGTTTTACCATATGTTTGCAGATCTAATTTTTAATTTTCTTACACTGTAAATCCACCAAATGGCATACAGTTATCACAAGTTCACATCATTCAATACATAAAAGAAAATTTTCTGTTTCACATCTTTCAGCGAGAGATCTGCAGGATTCTGCGATGCAGTTTCTCGTTTGGAATTTTTCTTGACAAACACCACCCAACAGTATTCCTAAGTAACAGAAGAAGAAATACATTGCAATGAATTTTATGTCATTTGGAATGTGTTATGACATGTATCTCTGAGTAACTAAATAATAAGCCAACTGTAGAAATAAAACATTTCTTATCTTTCAAGGAGGAATTTTAGTCTTTGACCTTGAGATGACTGTCATACCATTCTAAAACTTCCAACCTTATCAAATATATTGTTATTGGCCTTAGCTGCTGTTTAAAACCACTAAAACCTCCTTCAGGTGGTAGAACAGACAGGAGTTCTGGCAAACAGATATTAACCCCTTGCCTAATGAGATTAATTTGTTTCCCTGTGGGTTGGAGATATCTATCCAGAACAATTTCTTTTCAGAGGATTTCTGCTTTATCAGAGATGGCAGACAAACATTTAATCACCCCTCATCTCTTCTCCTTTTCCCTGACCTGTTTCCTAAGAGGAAAGGACTGGTTGCTGAGCAACAGACTTCTCTGAACAGCACACAGCTCCCTACCTCCCTTAGTTGGTAAAAGGCGGGCCGCTGAAACCTAACTGAGGCGTGGACACCAGGAAGGGGCTTTGGCCCAGCCACCTTTCTCAGGCTGCGACAACACTGCAATCAGTCGTGGAGTTTGGCAGCCATCTAGTTTCACAGCTGCAGAATATCAAATGCCTTGTAATAACAGTTACTAAATTAGAGTGAACTAAACGTTTGGGAACCAAAAAGAATCAGCCTAAGTCACAACATGGAGTCTATCAAAGCAGTATTGTTTACTTAGAAGACAACACCCATGTGTTCTCATGTGGGTTAGACTGGAAAATAGAGCAACATCTACTCTACACATGTTATATATTTACTTTTTTACCTATGTGTCTATGTATCTATTTATTCATCTATACCAGGGAGGATATTTTGGTTTGTTAATAAACACATATAACAGATTTCATCTGAAAAGTATTCATTTGATTTTCCCTGACTTCAATTGTGCTGTCCTGTAATTAATATAATTGATTTTAAATTGAAAATTCACTTAGTGTTCCAGTAATGAAGATATTTCTTGCAGTTCTCTATGAACCGGAGAGTAGCCTTGTCTGTATTACCCCTAAAATCATGTGCTTCTTATGTTTCCTGCATTGTATGGGTGCTGAGGATACAGAAGTAAATACAACAGCCATAATCATAGCTC
Organism: Hyaena hyaena; assembly: GCF_003009895.1. Taxonomy (NCBI): domain Eukaryota; kingdom Metazoa; phylum Chordata; class Mammalia; order Carnivora; family Hyaenidae; genus Hyaena; species Hyaena hyaena. The sequence goes on along the minus strand of NW_024081253.1, from coordinate 1,085,677 downwards.
TCAGGAGCTTAAATTGCAGCTGGAAAAGGCAAACAATAAACAAAGTCACACTCGTATGTTAGATTGTGACTAGTTCCATGAATGGGAAGGAAGGAGGGAAGAAGGGAAGGAGGGAAGGAAGGAAGGAACAAACGAACGAATGAAGGAGGGAAGGGAAGAGAGTTAGACAGATGACAATGCAAGTGGAGATGAGAAACATTATAAGGGTCTGGTTTAAAAAGGTAGTTTTCACTGCTGTTGTAATCAAGAATTTGACTCCATTTTTCACGTTTAACCACTGACAGCTTTTAGGCCCCATATCTTTCTTTCCTGCTTGCCCCACATCTGGGCAACCAGTAAGAAAGCCCTGTGCATTCCTTCCCTTAGCGCTAGTGGAAAGTTCAGGCAAAGTCGCTTCCTCCTGCCTCCTCCACCACAAACCCTCACCTCACCCTCCTAACTGCACCCTCCGACAACCAAAGCCGTGTGCCTCTCCCTTCCTTCAAGTCATTTTCAGACCACCTTCAGGGAATCCCCTGCTTTCCCCAAAAGTCTCCTTTATGTACGGAACACATGTCGTCACACGCTCATAATGTTCGAGTGGTTCCAACAGTCTTCACATTCAGATAAAGTTTTGGGTGGTAAGGTAGATCCCACCCTCCACAGGCAACAACAGAAGAGCCACTTAGATTTTTTGGTTAGCCACAGGAATTTATGACATTTAGAGAAATGATTTGATTGCTGTACATGAAGTAATCAAGTCATTACTGTTTAGTAGTTACTAGCATTTTAGTGGCTACCAAAATATTAACATTAAAAAACAGACAGACACAGAGAAGTCTAGAATTTCCCCTGAGCACAGCTAGTATGTCCTAAACTCTACCTGCATGTCTTCGTGTCTGGTGTACTAGTTTCTTGTAAGCCTCTTAAAGTTTTCATGAAATGAGACTAAATAAATAGTTTTCCTGGCTTATTCAAGCAAAACATTTCTGTAGAATACTAACTCTCGTGCAAGAGATGCCTGAGAAGAGAGAACAAAATCACAAATATTTATTCCAGATGCAAAGCATTTCAGACAAGTGCCCATTGTTCATGTTTTGTTTTGCTCTCCAGTTTTCTCTTGAATTTTAATTCTTCTGATTATATAAAAAGAAAGTCTAATGTAGATGCTAATCTAACTTTAGCCTCATTCTAGAAAGTGTGTGAATCTCACGTTAACAAGGCAGGCACACTGCCCAATCCACTTTGGAGTGAAGAGTGCTGTGCCTGAAATTTGGGAGGAAGATGGAAAAGCAAGGGAGAGAATGGTGAGCAAGGGACCCGCAGCAGTCACGGCTCCAGGAATAGGTGGCACTTAAATCCACGGGGCCTTCTGAGGTAAAGAGCAGATATTGGAAACCTCAACTCCTGAATCTAAAGATCAAGGATATTTCCTGAATACTATCACATTACATAAAACAAATTGACCTCTTTATCTATAGAAGCTGTAAAGTACAGCTGTTTCAATAGAAGACACACGGGGTGAGAGAGGTTGCCCCGAGGTAGTCACTTCATGCATTTTTTAAAGCAAAATCAAAGTTCTAAAATAAGAACTATAATAAGAGGGAAATGTGGCAGAGCCACTGGGAGTTTCTCATGATCCCCTGTGTAACTGAACAGCATGAATACAAAACCAGCTCATATTAGTTGTCCTGACAAGACTGTCTTAGCATCTTTCAAAACAAAATGAATATTCCCCATTATTACTTTACCTTTTTCTGCTGGTTTTATTCTGATTTAACACTTTCATAGTATTTTTTTTTCAGGCATCTACCCTGTATTCAGAGCTTTTCTTAACTTCAAAGCAAACTCTAAGCGAGGCGCCTGGGTGGCTCAGTCCGTTAAGCGTCCTACTTCAGCTCAGGTCATGATATCGGAATTTGTGGGTTCAAGCCCCGCATCTGCTCTGCGCTGACAGTGAGCTCATAGCCTAGAGCCTGGAGCCTGTTTCAGATTCTGTCTCTCTCTCTTTCTCTCTCTCTCTCTCCCTGACCCTCCCTTGCTCATGCTGTGTCTCTCTCTCTCTCAGAAGTAAATAAAACAAAAAAAAAAAAAAAAAAAGCACGCTCTAAGCATTACAGTGTTCTAAGGAGGTCTCAATATTGAAAACATCCTTGCCCCAAACCATAATTATATAATATATGATCATTGTAAAAACAGAAATCTGTATTAAAATTATAATCTCCTGCTTAGCTACACAAGATAAGGGTGAATTTATTCTCTTTTTTCCCCCGTACTTATGATTGAAAAGTAACCCTCAAGTTATATCAATTCCAAAGAGTCTTAAGGGTCCTGGAAACAGAATAGGATTTAGACATCAGTGTAATTGTATTGCCTGAAAGTAAGAAAAAGCACCAGATTATGAATTTATAATTTCTTATTTGAACCAAGATACTATGTTTCTATACATCACTGCTTCCAACTCTATTCCTTTTCTATTTGGTCCAAACAAAATAAAGAAGCACAGTAAAATCTATTAGCTTAATATATGAAATCACATCAAAGAAAACAAAAAAACATGAAACCTCCCTGTCTCCTTTACCAGGCTTGTGCACATAGCTTGATGTACAAGGCAATTAAAATCTCAATGGGGATATTGAAATTATGGGCAATTATCCCCTTCTCCACAGTGAGACCACTAGAATGCTTTTGTCTTATTATTACATTTTTTAACTCTGAAAATCCTCAAGTAGGCTCTAATGTTTCATAATGTCTTTTTCATTGAATGTTGTGTCCTCCAAGGAAATAATTAGAATTTTGTGTTGAAACTTTAATTCGTCACCCTTATTCTGACCCCCATACAAATATACCTACACCGAGGGTCTCCATTGGTTTTCAACAGACTCAAGCATGTCTTGTACACACTAAATTTGACAACTGCATAAAAGATTATTACAAATGAGACACGCAAAAAGAAGGTGTAGCATCACAGAACGCTACCATATGGATTAACATATTTTTCAAGACATAATCTATTTGATGAGAATAGTAATCAATTAATAAAGTATGGAAAACTCAGTCAATGTGAGTCTATGTCGGTAAGGGCTCGAGGACTAAATCCTGCTCCCCATAATCATTTAGTATGCTTAATTGCCATAAATTTATTTTACCTTGCAATTAGAATACATTCTACTACTAAGGTAGTTGATAAGCAGAATACAGCATCATATGGCCATGAACTATAAGAATATTAAGATCAAGGGGTTTTTCCCAGAATGCCAAAAATCTCTGAAGTAGAAATTCAAAATGGTAGTTTAAAAAATACTCTCTCTTTTCTTAAGCTAAAGGATTATATAACAACAACAGCAAATCTGAATTTTCCAGAAAATGATTTTTTCACTAGCAGTATATGAATAGAAGACTTTGTCACAGTGTGTAGACGCAGGGCATCCATGATCAAAAGTAGTTGTCTCTCAGGCATGATCACATTCAGCACTTAACAGTCATTACATAATCATTTAAAACTAATTTTGGAAATTAAACTAGAATGGTAACATTATAAGTCATCATTTCTTTCATTCTGATACCTATTGCACTTTGGACAGATATAATATTACCTATTGTCTTCTTAGTATTTAGAGTTTCACATTTCTGTTTGAATTTCCTATAATAGAAAAATATGCCATCTAGAAATGCATTAAACTCTAACAGATCATATCCATTCACCCTACACACTCCGTAACTTTTCATATGGTATATACAAGAAAGAAATGTGATATCTCTAAAGGAATATTTAATTACCTACTCTTTAGTTAGTTATTTTTATACACACACACACACTTACACACACATACACCCCACATAAATACACAAATGAGGATGTCAAGAAAAGCAACATTTTTTAATGTGAAAAACTGGGAGCATTGTTAATACCACAACCATTTCCCAGACCTTTTAGAATTCCTCTAGGACAGTTTTGACAGAGATTTTAATCTTAATGACATAAACAGAATTGCTATTCAATAATTTATTTCATAAAACCAGAGGAAAAGAGAGAAACTGCATGACAGTAAATCACTGCTTGGATGGATCTTAAGTACTACTCACAATAACCTACTTGGCCATTCTTTATGAGTGCATGATTTCCTTTGAGAGTTGTAAATTTTAATTTCACTGGTCTGGCAATCCTTTCTTTATAAATCTGCAGATTTCGTGGAAATATATATATTTTAATTTTAGATGTATAGAGAAAGAAAGCTGTGTACATATTTACTCAAACTCATAAAGATTTGTGAAATCTTTTAAAACATTAGCTCTATTAATTCAAAATTTAGGGTAATAACCTGGATGGAGAATGAACTAAAATTCATCTATGTTAAATCTAGGGAAAAAATTATGTTAAATAAAATCTCTATAAATAAAATTTCACCAATTGATGGATTCAATTGTTTTCCAAAACCTTTACGTATTTATGTTTCATATTCAATACATTTCATAAGGCATTCATAGCAATACCCATTCACATGTGAATATAAGACCCAGAGAGTAAAAATCATTCTTAGCTAACAGATTAAAGACAATGATGTGAATTTTAGTTGAAATACACATGAAATAATATTTCCTCTGGCTCATTGTTTATAGCACTCATTTCACAATTAATCATGTGCTATCTTTCAAAAAACAATTTTTATTTCTAACAAAATTTTCTGTTATCTTTAAACTTTTTGGTTTTTTTATTACTTCTTGAGGAAGGAACTAATTTTTTTTAGTTTTAACAGAAACTAAATTTTGCATATACAGTCCACGACACCTGGATGGCTCAGTTGATTAAGCGGTGGACTCTTGGTGTTTGGGTCAGGCCTGATCTCTTGGTTCCTGGGTTTAAGCCTACCATCAGGCTCAGCACTGTCCCTGCTTGGGATTGTCTGTCTGTCTGTCTCTCTCTCTCTCTCAAAAAACAACAAACAAACTAGAACAAATGCTTATTGATTTAAATCTGTTCTCTTAAATTTTATTAAAATACACAATTGTATAATTATAATTTAATTTTTATAATTATCATTTAGTTAATTATAAAGTTTTGTATATAAAAGGGTTTTTTTTCCTATACATATCATATGTACATGGTTTATCTACATATACAATGACTCACCAAAGTTAGTTTTTTGGTTCACTTTTCTTTTAAAAAACCGGAGTATCTTGACTGTTTAATTTGTAAATAGAAAGTATTCAATGACTAAATGGACTCTCACTGAATGCTAACCGGACTGTCATTGCTAACTAAACTCCATTTTAAATGGAAAGGTGGTGCTTGTTAAGCTAAGAGCCCAGTGCCAGTAAAATCAGGAGCCAAACCTACCGCTTCCATTAACCCCACTTCCTGCAACTTTGTATTGGTTGTTCTCCGACAATAAGCATCTGACAGTTTCTTTTGTTTATGCCTTACACCCGGGCAAATCAACAATGATCAACAATGTTGACAATTTAAAGTCATTTGCAGCCATATTACATATAAATAAAACAACCAGTCCTTCTAATGTTGACAATGAACTCTAATTTTTCAGACAAGCTCTTACTTAATTGATTCCTTCTGGCTTTCTATATTTCTCAACATGTGCAGCAAAAGGCAACTTTGGGTCCCCACTTGAATAGTAGTTTCCTAACAGTACTATCAAGCACTGATGATTGTCATTTAAAAATAGGCAATTTCTGTTACATTTTGATCAAGACATTCTCTCGGTTTGTTTCATGCAAAATGACCCAAGCCAATAACCACAGTTGAGTTCTGTCTTCACAAGAAAAAACAGGTATAATTTGAGATTCATCTAAAACCATATTCCATCTACAGCACAGTAAAATTTCTGAGAAGTAATTTTAATAAGATAATTACAAGTTTTCAAAAAGAAAAAATTTAGTGGCACCTGGGTGGCTCAGTCGACTGAGTGTCTGATTCTTGATTTCAGCTCAGGTCAGGGTAGAGCATGGAGCCTGCTTGAGATTTTCTCTCTCTCTCCACCCCTCCCCACTACTCATGTGCTCTTTCTCTAAAACAAAACAATACAAAACAAAAGAATTAACAATTATTGATTGTCCGCAATGCAGTTGTTATAGAATATGTAAAGGACTATAAAAATTATTGTTTGAACCCAGGAAAAATTAAACAAACACTTTAAAGTTGGTAGAAAAGCTTGAAGGAAATAAAAATTATAAAAGAGATGTCACAAAATAGCATGATTAAATGCAAAAGCGGAAGCATAAACAATGAGTCAAAAGAGATATTCTTTCATATATGTTCCATAATTAAAATTCATGACCTTAATGTTAGCTGAAAATGATTAGTAATAAGTCCCGTATTCACATATGAATGGATCCAGAAATGTTTAAAGTTTTCTGAAAACTAGATATTTATATATAATTATATAGCTTTATAATAAATATATAACTTTGCAATTTATATATCTATTAAGAAGAATAAATAGAATGAATAATTTTTAACAACATTTTTCTTACTGAGATTATTTAGTTGGTGTGAACACTGATATTTTTGGTGAGTTTTTTCTACAGGGTTTAAACCAAATAATTTTTTACTTAATATTTATTAAATTATTTCTCCTTAAAAAACTTATTTTGTGGAGGTGCCTGGGTGGCTCAGTCGGTTGAGCGTCTGACTTCGGCTCAGGTATGATCTCATGGTTCATGAGTTGGAGCCCTGCATCAGGCTGTGCGCTGACAGCTCAGAGCCTGGAGCCTGTTTTGGATTGTGTGTCTTCCTCTCTCTCTGCCTCTCCCTCCTCTCATGCTCTGTGTGTGTTTCTCTTTCTCTCTCTCTCAAAAATAAATAAACATTAAAATAAAACTCTTTTGTGGAACTTAATTCCATTTATTTCAGCATATTTTTTTTCCAAATAATCTAAACAGGAATTGTTATATTTAGCCTTCTGGGGATTTTACATGTATTTGCATTTTGGAGCACTAAAAGTAACACTGTAGAATATGGTGTTCTCCTTGACAACAAATCACAGATTCTGTAATAAGTTATATGTGACTTTTTTTATTGAAAGAAAAAAGTCTTTAACCCTTTTTAAGAAACTAAATTCTCTATATGAACCCATGGATTCCGATTCTCTCATCTCTGCTATTCATTGTATCAAGTAAAATTTCCTCCTTTTTCTTCATTGCTAGAGGTTTGTAATATGTGCATTTATGCTAGCATTTCAAGATTTTTGTAGAAAAAGTTGTTTGTCTCATCCATGCCATTCATGTTTTTATATATCTAAATTTGATTTCTATTCAGTTTGGGGTTTTTGGACTTCTGAGCCTAAAAGTTGATACCACTTCTGTTCATTTTATTGCTTAAGCATTTGAAAATAATCTTTGTGAGTAAGTGATTTTTTGTTTGTTTTCAAGAATTATACTAGCTCTCTTGGTTGCTGTCACTGTAAATTAATTCCTTAGGACACCATTTCTGAATCTAAGATGCTTTCCACTCCCGACATCAATAGCTATTAAATATTTAACTACTTTAAAAAATCTGTAGTTTTACCATTTTACCAAACATAAAGCTAACTTGATACTTTTCTACTGATACAAATGTTGGAGTATCTCTTTAGCATAGCCTAACAGTGTCTTTGCCCTTTGTTTTCCAGCTGTAAGCTGTTATCTTAAAAGTAATAACTATGCGGGGTGCCTGGATGGCTCACTCGGTTAAGCATCCTACTTTGGGTCAGGTCAGGATCTCACAGTTCATGGGTTCAAGCCCCATGTCGAGCTCTGTGCTGACAGCTAGCTCAGAGCCTGGAGCCTGCTTCAGATTCTTTATCTCCCTCTTTCTCTGACCCTCCCCTGCTCATGTTGTCTCTCTCTCTCTCTCTCAGAAATAAATAAAACATTTAAAAAATAATAATAACTATGTTACACCAATATAATATATTAAGTCCTAGTTCTTTGTGGAACTCCAAAGTTACTCTTTGGGAATACAAGCAGCTTATATAAAGTGAGTTCTGCCTTATTTATATAATAAACCTAAATTAGCATGATTTGTCATTGGAGTGAAAAATCACATAATCTATTTTTTCTAATTTGTCTTTTTTTAATATTCAGGTTTTTTTTAAATTTTTAGTTCATTCACTGTGAAGATGATGCTAAATACTTTCTCATGGTGACTTAAATTGATGATCAAATTTGAAATGTCATTCAGCTTTGTATAAATAGAAATTACACATGTTGTTTTATAAAGCCTGTTTTCTCCTTAGATGTCTTTAATTCTCTCAGAAAGACAGCATCCAGATATATTGACTTTCTATTTTTGGACTTTTATAGGTTGGCTTAAAAGCGTCTTGTGAACTGGCCACACCAAGCCAATTTAAGAAATAATTTTGAAGAGAGGTTCTATCTATTACACACAGCAAATACAGATATATTTCAGGTAATTATAGCTCTAGGTCTGTTCTTTCTCAAGAATGTAAACTTTATTCTCATTTCTAATTCCAGTTTTATATCAGTTATTAACATAATGAAGATTCCTTCTCTCATCTCCAGATTTCTAGATTATTCCTGAACAAAATGACTGATTCAAAGTCTATAATAATGTGTCTCCTGGGATGACTTTAAACTAGTATACAATCATCTCTCAATTGTGTTTAATTTAAAATTCCACTGTCTCTTTAGATGAAAATGTTCCTTCCAATCTTTTTAAGAGCTTCAAGATTTTTCCATCTAAGCATTTCAGGTTCTTCCAACACAGCCTCCGTAATTAGTGGCTCCAGGCCAGTAAATTCATCCTGCGTGTCAGTGCCTCTGTTTCTACTAGCTTCAGCCCGTGATGTGAAAGCAAATCATTACAACTGGGTTCCCAGACTTGAAATTGAATTTGACAAACACTCTTTTAGGAGTTATATAGGATGAGAACATGAGCTACATAAATAGCAATGACACCTGTTACAAAGGCCATATTTTAACCTCATTACACATATTCAGTTCCCACTGACTTCAAAGAGGGTCCTGAGTACATAAGAAAAAGCAAAATTTGTCACTGGATTCCTAACATGCCTCTAATGGCATACAGAAGACACTATGCGTCTCATTGAGCACTGGGAGTTCCGGGTTTCAAGTGATTATATATCTTTCATTTGCTATTTAAATAACGTCCATTGTGGCAGGTTATTCCAAATAGATCTCATTTCAGTCTACAATACCACAAGAGCATAATTTCAAAAGCATAATTATGAAAGATAATACGTTTGTGAATATGGTACATTGTGAAAGTCAGAAGTAAAGTCAGCAGAAAATGACGAAACAACCTCAGAAGATGTTACAACAAAGAAACTTAGAGATCTTTTAATACCACACCTTCATTTTACCTACGAGAAAGCTCTGGTGTCAGGAAGAAAATGAGGGCCCAGGACAAAGAAATACTTACTGACCTGGAATGAAAATCAAGTTTGCTGATTTTCATTTTGATGGTTTCCATCTCATAGTAGTGATTTGCAGAGGAAACAAACATACAAATGAAACTTTTCTAAGTTCCAATCTCCTCTAGTATAAATCCCAAGATACACAAATTTCCCCCAGATCATTATTTTATCAACAATGTTTTCCTTCTTTAAAGTTATAAATTCCAAATGATTGGCATGTTAATGTGGATTTTGAAGTCCAAGTTAGTTACTTTGAAAAATTAGCCCTACTACTATGTTTTTTAATTTACTCAAAGTTACTGCAATGGTCACTTTATAAGTCCTGTTTAGAACATTGTAGGCTTCCTCTTGCTCTTTCAGAGTCACTAAAAAGTTCAAAAACTTACAGGCAGAAATGCGTTTACCTTGTTATATGAATGGTAAGCGTGGCCATATGCTCCCTCCAGCTTCCTTGTCATGAACTCCTCAAGTGGGAAGAGCTGGCGAAGCTGCAGCCAGAAGACCCTGGGATGGTGTAGCCTTTGGTCTCTAATTAGTTTCATGCCTATCATTCCAGCATTCAAATACAAATGAATTTGCAAACCTCCGTGGACTTCTTTTAAAAATGAAGACACCGATTGACTTTTGGCTGTTGCTTAAAAACAAAAAAATCCTGAGGAAATGTTTCATCCTTTAGACTGCACATTCCTGACCTCATAAAAGAACAAGTACTCCCAATAGCTTGCAAGTATTGTTTATTACTTGTAAGGAGAATAAAGCGTCTTGAAAATGTACGCATGCCCATGATATCAGGACTCCCAGTGATATAAAATAAAATGAATAAATGAATAATAAATGAAATATCACAAATGCATTTGCCTGTCCTCTCATATAAATTAAGACGGGACAACAAAGGTCTCATAATAAATTCAAATAATTAAAATCAGTGTTAAAAAATATGGATGCAGGGCGCCTGGGTGGCTCAGTCGGTTAAGCGTCCGACTTCGGCTCAGGTTATGATCTCACGGTTCGTGGGTTCCAGCCCCGCGTCGGGCTCTGTGCTGACAGCTCGCTCAGAGCCTGGAGCTTGTTTCAGATTCTGTGTCTCCCTCTCTCTCTGACCCTCCCCTGTTCACGCTGTCTCTCTTTCTCTCTCAGAAATAAATAAAACATAGATATAGATATATGGATAATGATATAGATATATGGATATAGATGATATAGATATAGATATAGATAGATATAGATAGATATAGATATAGATAGATGATATAGATATAGATATAGATATAGATATAGATATAGATATAGATATAGATAGATATACATAGATGCTATAGAGGGCTACTTCTAGAAATGCAAGGATTATTTCAGCTCAACATCTACCATGACTCACTGATTAATTCGCCTATGACTACACCAATACAAGGGATTTTATGGCACCTGGTATATTTTTTCACTCTTTTTCAGTTCAAACTCCTACTTCTAATTACAGTTGGAAACTTGGTAGCCACAATGTTTAGATTCCAGAAGCAGAACAAAAATGGTGACTTCACATCTCAGAGGGTCACAGAGGATTTGCCTTAATATGGAAACAGGAGCTAAATAATTTATGAAATGGGAAGGAGTAGTATCATGTCAATGACATTGCTTCAGATTATCTTTTCTAAGCAGCTATTGATAATCTACATGTACGAGGCCGAGTGCTAGGTGCTTTCATTTATATATTGTTTACTCTTTACAGCAACTATATGAATAGAAAATAGTTATAGCTATTTTATAGTTTATTTTATTAAAAAAAATCCCTTAGAGCCAGTGGGATTAAGTAACATGACCAAGGTAACACATCTAGTGAGAGCAGAGATATTTTCTGAAAATTGTCTATTATTTATTTATTCTTCAGCAAAGATAATAGAGTATGTTGGAGATTCACTGTCATGAATTCAATCTTTCAAGAACTATAATTTCGTTCTATAACTGAATGGGATTTGGCCTAGAATATATATTTTTTAACCAGAAGAATTTATCTTGCCAATTCAAAGCAACACAGCACTTTCCAATATAAAATGGAATCAAATCAAGTTCTCTCTCTCCCTTACTCTCTCTCTCCTCTCCCTGTTTCCCTTTCCCCTTTTCCTTTCTTGGCTTTTTCTTTTCCTTTCCTTGAGGTAATATGAATTCCAAGTGGCCTTATTTTTCTGGAATTGAGGCAAGGACATCTTAGCCATGTCATGTCATGTCCCCTGAGGCCAGCTGAACCTCCTTTGCCTAAATATTGTCTTCTGTCTCTTATTGCATCTGTTCTGGAGGTCTCTGATCCACCATGACCTCCAGTTGACAGGTCCATAGTCTACATATCCATTCTTCTAATAGGAAGGCCCTCACATCTATTTTCTACCTTTCTTGTAGACAGAGTAAATTTATGAATCTCAACATAGTTGGCCTAGGTGTGCAAAACTCCAAAAAGTACCTCAAGCAACCATTGATAGCCTATACCTTTGATATTCTGAGACACTTACCATCTTGCTTAGCTGTGTCCTGAGACTCATAAGCCATGGCATGCTCAGCTCTGAGATACCTCCAAACTTATCTGGTGTTTCCAGAGACATATACTCTCCCTCGACTCAGCTGAGAGTGTATAGCAAACACTAAATCTCTTTCCGAAGACCCAGAAACCACTAAACAGAATGCACTTTTCCTCCAGTCTCTTTCCCGCCCAGTAGTTGAACCCATCTTCAAAAATGGCTCCTGGGGAGAAATCATTTAGCAGGTTGTCTGCAATCCATAAACTCCCTGGTGGCAGGAGGAGGGAGATAGGAGAGACACCTTGAGAAACAAAGAAGCTACCCTAGCCAAATCTCCTTGTAAACATGCTGTTGACAGTTCTGGTATACAAACTAATGATATTCTCTCTCAAGAGAGTCCTTATCTGTGAAAATATTTCAGCATGCTATACTTGATTTGTCTAGGATTATTGGTACTAAACAAACATGGAGTCTATGAGTTTGTAGCACATGTCTCTCTGGAAAATGTCACATAAACTATACACCATCTGGAAACATGACAATGTATCATAGCAAAATGGTCCTCTTCTGTGTCATTTAGGTAATCATGAATATCACGTAGATATTCAGTATCTACATACAGTAGCCTGAGCCAGAGCACAACCTGACTGGCAAGAGGTCACCCAGGTAATTACATTGAATGTCCTGGTCTCTCTGTTTCACCTATGCCTCATGATTACATATCTTCTTGAAATTATTAGTAAAGCTTGTTATTAGGTAAGATTTCTCATTTGAGTGAGTCTGATTTGACAGCACAGTCCTTTGTGTTATATCAATTTATTAGCATCTTCTCTCACTGGTATAAACCCTAGGTTCTGAGTCATCCGGATCTGGGCTTTGGTATTTTTAAACAAGATTATAGATTTCACTAAAATGCTTTTCTCTTTAAAGAATCTGAGTCTTACAATTAAAAGTAGGAATATTTGTGACTATTATATGCTTGAGGCCATGGACATAAAAGATCCTGATTGATTCTTGAATGATGAGGACAACTGTAAGGATAATGAGAATATTGAAAATACATAATCCAATATTAAAATATGAACTAATGCTTTTATTTCAGATGATTACTATAGCAGCATCATGACATCATCTTTAGTACATTACAGTCACAATTTTGTTACTCTTCTCTCCTGAAATCTTAAGTGAAATGACTACTTAACTATTTTAGCTAGATTCCAAGGAATTATTAATAAAAATTATATTAATAATTTTTGTTAAAATGACAAATAAATTTATAAATTCCTATGTTCTCTTTTTTCAAGTATTGTTTAAAAACAAACATGAAGGATTAACAATCTCTGCAATTGTGCCTTAGATACATATAGACAGATTGAGCAAAATATTCAATTATAACAACAATCAAACTGTAAGAATTGAATTTGTTGAACTCTTATGAAAAAGTTTCTTAAAAAGTTTGTCAGATATTATTTGAATACCAGAAAAGCCACCTGCACAAATATATTACTAACTTTGCCACAAAATGATCGACTATTTTATAAACAAAATATGTCATATTCAGTGATTAAAACCCAACAATGTAAGATTCTGAAGTTTACATAGAACAAAATTTAACTCAGAAAAGTTCTTAGTAATCTATATAAATTAGGTACTTGCCTTATGATATGAATAATATTTTCAACTATATCTGAAATTAACTATAAATGAATAAAGACATTATTATTACAGAAGAAAAAGACCAAACTATATGCCAAATATTTACATTTTAAATTATTTTCATAATTAAGTTAAGCATATTTCAACCGATAACTATTAGTATATTTTTAATGTCTCTTTTTGGTATTTTTCTTTATCAGTGATGTAAAAGAGTTAACACCATTTTATAAACATGGAAAGAGAAATACAAATAATTTATTTTAAAGTAAGAATTAATGAAAATAGTTATATTATTTTCTATTATTGAAAAATTTTCCAATTTAAAACTTAGAATTCCTGTGAAGTTCTGCAAATGTGCATTGCTTATGAAAAATGGAATTTTTATTACTAGAAGAAAATGTCAGAATATAAAATTTTTAAGTCTGGAGATTTCTACAGGACCTTGAAGAGAGGTATTAGGATAGTGTTTCTTAAGGCAATATATTTTAGCAAGTAGAAGTGGCAATGTGGTTCTTGGGCAGATCTATACATTTAAATGAAAAGTGCAATGATGGTGATTATATACAAAACATTTTTTGTACCAATGATATTTTATTATAATGTGCAAAGTGGACCTTGTATACTATTTATCTTCATGACTCAGATTTAACTATAATAAAACCAAACCAGCAACTGTTCAAATTTACATTATTTTGTGTCACATTATTATAGAACACAAAGTACTCCAAGCACCATTTAGACAAGATACTTCACTAGATAGAACCTGTTCTACTTTTAAGGCAGAGCTACCCAGGCAAAATCAAAACCTTCTCAAGTGAAATAATACACCAAATGTATGTTATTAGAATGATATTTTTTTGTGGAACTATATCACACAGTATAGTGTACAATTTAGACTAACTTCAAAATAGTATTATGTGTCATAATATGGTATATATTAGGTTTTTGGCTCTTTTATACATGATCTTATTTACCAAGAGTTTTTATATTGTATATATGACTATAAAAAAAACAGAGAAGTTTTTCTTCTTCAATGCAGTTAGATACATAGTCTAAATGCAGCACCCCTTGGGTATAGCACAGAAAAACAAACTTACAGTTATCAATTCAAAAAGTGAAAAGGAAACATTGCTGGAAATTAAAAAGAAAAGTGATTTCTGAATAAAATAATGACAATTCCAAAAGAAAGATACATTTTCAGTCTGTGGATGTCCCTACATGGAAGAGTTTTCTGTGTTTAGGCAGCAAATAAGCCTCATTCCCTGATGAATCTTTGTCAGTTCAATGTCAAAACAGAATGGGGCATACTTTGAATTAGCCATTTAGACCACATATACACAATGCCTAATGGTCTGTAACTTGTCTGATAAACACTGAAAATCTTATTTTACAAATTTTTGTTTGACTAATTTTAATTATTTTTCTAAATAAAAATTCAGTTTAAGGAGTTTATGAGTTTAGATTAATAGTTTTCAATCTAGAATCTCTGACCCCTGGGTTCATACAAAAATAGGCTCAAAAATGACAGTAATGATGCTAATGATGATATTGATAAAATAGTCAGAAACAACATTTATTGTGTGCCTACTGTATTCCAGGAACTGTTCCATATATTTTACATGTATTCAATATTTAATCTTTAACAACACAGCTGTGAGATTAGTATTCTTCATTCTACAGATGAGGAGATTAATGCAAAGGTAGATGAGGTAGCTTTTCCCAAGATCACTTAGTTACTAACTGGCAAGTTAGGATTCGAACCCAAGCAACCTAAATATTTCAATCATTATGCATACTACGTTTCAAGATAGACATTGGAAGTCCATGAACTATTTTCAACTCTAAACCATCTTATAAATATTGCATATTTGTCTATTTTGGATAAACTAACTTAAATACTATTTCTTTGACTTTGGTCAAAATTATGTCAAATCAGAGTGACAACACTAATTGATTACAAATGATGATAAGAAGTCCATAGACCTCTTGAAGCATAAGGAAGATCATGACTCATGCATTGTCCCACAACCATTTGATAAGAAAGTTAAAACCTAGATTTCTTGGTTTCTTCCCAATATGCTTCTGAACTTCTATCTTTCTTTAATATAATAGTATATCAGAATTTCCTTCACACAATGTTTTATATTTTTCCTGCACTTTCTAACCTTAGCACATTTAAAATATCTGGAGCTAATGCTTTAAAGACTTGCAAACTTTTAAAGTGGCTTCTATGCTCAAAAAATATGAAACAAGGTATAAAACCCACTTTTTATCCAGTCAGCACATCCTTTGGTAACATATTCTGTTTCTTCTATCTAATTTTAAGGTGCTTAGTTGCAATGGTGTATAACAACCTGATAAGGTTTCATTGCAAAATTCAGTCACAGGATAGGTCAATCTGAAAAAAATAATGTTCACATAAATCCAACCTGGATCAAAATTTTTATTGCAGACATGAAAGTAAGCTAGGGTTGGGGTAGAAATGAAAGAGCTATAGAAATGTAGCACACTCATAATCTTTCATTTCTGCCCTGGAGAGGCTTGAAATGTTGAAGCCAGGAAATAGAATATGATCAAACAGCCCTGCTTGTATGTGACTAACTTGATAAAAGCCATGAAAACCTAAATCTTAATTATAAAGCACATTTATGAAGTCCTATCAAACCGAATTGTTATCTTTATGTGTTTTAAACAAATTCTGAACACTGAACAATAGACCAATAAATGCTTAGTGAAGGAATGAATATATGGTTCTACCAATCCACACTTTATCTTTTGAGATCCTTACTTTCACATCTCTAAAATCCACATGAAGCCAAGACTTGCAATCTTTTCTGAGTGATTTGTGGGAGAAAGAAAAGGTGTTGTATTACTAGTAGAAGAAATCCTATGCATTTTGAATATTAATAAGTTCTTTAAATATGAATAGAAATGAAATATGTGTCATAACATTTGTTTCTGGTAGTGAATTGTCATGAAATCCCCAAAATTATCCTGTAATCAAAATTGGCAAAGCAAAAAAATTAAAATGGTGACAGATCTGACATGCAAGCAATTAAGTTAATTTTAAACTCAAACTCATTTGATAAGTTTTAAGAAGTAGAGACATAAATTCTAAATGCAATAGCCAATGTGTATAACCATTTCTAGTTTAAATGCTTAGCTTGAAAATGGTTATACAGTACAGGAAAAATACTCAATTGTTCAGTTTCTGAGAATTAGGAACCTTTGTTACATATAGATAAGGACAGAAAAAAGAAGAACATAATCTCTTATCTTTACATGCTTAAAATTTTATGTCTAGCATAGTTTGAAGAAGATTGGAAATCTAGAACTACATCCATAATGACCGTTTTAAATTATAGGTGTTAGCTTGCAAATTCATGCACATATTATATGCCCACTGCTCAACACTCCCTTATATTACCTAATTAATGAAGAGAAACACTTCACATGTACTTATCATGGCAACATATCATAACACTTTAAATTCTATGTTTTTACTGTGAATAAACAAGCAAATTGATAAATGAATATGTTTCAATTTTATCTAAATGTCCTTTCTGTTACTACTATTGACATAAAAAGTTAAAATTAATTATCACCCAATAAGTATATCTTTTAATAAACAATTTACAGTAAAAGTTAAAGATTAAACATTGGTTGTCTTTAAAAAGAAACACAAGATGGATATTTTTTGAACTGAGGAAGTGAAGGAAATGAAGTGAGAATATCCGTGAGTGCTAAAGAGATAGCTCTTCCACAGCTGCTAGAGAAGTAAGTGACCCCTAACACAATTCCTGTTTTTTGCCTTTCATTTGAGCCAGAGTGCCAACGATAACAACAAAATAAGTAGCAGAAAAGGGATTTTCTACGTTAAAAAATGAATTTGATGTAATGATAAATTGAAGATTTTAGAGACTGCTCTATGAGAATAAGCTTGAGCAGTGATACTCAAAGTATACTCTGTGGAACAATGTTGGACAGAAAACTCTTCCCAGTACATGGTGAGATAAGGAGCTTAGGACATCTTATAAGCCAATTATATAGTCACTAAACAATATTTAATTCAACTGATATATTTTTATAGTAATGCTTCCTCAATGAAGAAAGTACTGTGTAGATTTACATTTGGGTACAAACTCCTGATCTTATTCTAGACTGGTAATAACTACAAATAGTAATGAACTAGAGCAAGGGTCAGCAAATTAAGTTCTGCAAGCCAAATCTGACCTGCCACATTTTTTGGCAAATAAAGTTTTATTGGAACACAGTCATGAGCATTCTGTTTTTCTTATTCCCCATGACCCATGGAGATCACACACCCATGACCTGATTTCAGCACAGGTCATGATCTTACAGTCTATGGGTTCGAGCCCCATGTGGGGCTCTGTGCTGACAGCTCTTGCTCTCTCTGCCCCTCCTCCACTTGCACTCTGTCTCTCTCTCTCGAAAAGTAAATAAACATTAACAAAAATTTTTAAAAACTGAATAACCACAGATAGCTTTTCCCCATTAGTTTGAAATATTTACTTAAATTATGAGATATTTTTGCTTTCAAGCCACATTATAATATGTGGTTCTTTCTATTTTTTACCTAAAAAGAAGATACTATGAGAGAATTTTTAAAATTGTATTTAATTTGAAGAAACAACTGTTTATGTACATAAACATTCATATGTATATAGAAATGTATCTAGGAAAATAAAGAAAAAAATCTTCAAATCTTGATTAGTCAAAATAAATGGAAAAGAAAACTTAATACAATTTCTCACATACAGAATAAATGAATATGTTAAATGAGCACCAATTTACATATAACATCTGCTAAATGTTTAAACAATTTAAACAGTTTGATTATATTTTAGATGTGACTTTTAAAATATGTAGGCCAAAGCAATTATAGCAAGATTGTAGGATATAAAGATAATATAATAAAGTTCAACTTCTTTCCTACATAACAGCAATGAATAAGTGGAATTAGAAATTAAAAATGGAGGGGCACCTGGGTGGTCCAGTCGGTTAAGCATCCGACTTTGGCTCGGGACATGATCTCATGGTTCATGAGTTCAAGCCCCGCATGGGCTATGTGCTGACAGCTCAGAGCCTGGAGCCTGTTTCAGATTCTGTGTCTCACTCTCTCTGCCCCTCCTCTGCTCACACTCTGTCTCTCTCTGTCTCAAAAATAAATAAACATTGTAAAAATTTTTTTAAAAAGAAATTAAAAGTGCAATACAATTTACATTAGCATCAAAACACTGAAATACTTAGATATACATTCGACAAAACCTGTACAAGATCTCTATGGTGAAGACTACAAAACTCTGATGAAAAGAATCATAGAACTAAACAAATGGAAAGATATTTCATGTTCATGGATAAGAAGACCCAATATTGTCAAGATGTCAATTCTTCTCAATTTGATCTATAGATTCAATGCAATTTCTATCAAAATCCCAGCAACTTATTTTGTGGATATTGACAAACTGATTCGAAAGTTTATTTGGAGACAAAAGGCCCAGAATAGTCAAGACGATGCTGAAGAAAGCAATTAGGAGGATTGATACTATTCAACCTCAAACTTATGATAAAGCTACAGGAATCAAGAAAGTGTGGTACTGACAAAAGAACCGGCAAATAGATCAATAAGACAGAACAGATAGCCCAGAAATAGACCCACATAAATATAGTCAACTGATCTTTGATAAAAGAGCAAAAGCAACACAATGAAGCAAGGATAGACTTTTCAACAAATGGTGCTGAACAATGAGACATTCATATGAAAAAAAATCTAGACACAAACCTTATATCCTTCACAAATGTAAACTCAAAATGGATGACAGATATAGGTATAAAATGCAAAACTTTAAACTTCTAGAAGATCACACAGGAGAAAATCTAAATGATCTTAAGTTTTGGCAATGGCTTTTAGATATAACACTAAAAGTATAATTCATGAAGGAGATGATTAATAAGCTGGACTTTATTAAAATTAAAAATTTTGTTCTGCAGGAGACACTGGCAAAAAAATAAAAAGACAAGCCACAGACTGGAGTAAATATTTGCAAAAGATATCATTGATAAGTAAGTATTCACTAAAATATCAAAGAACACTTAAAACTCAACAATAGGAAAACAATCCAATTAAAAAATGGACCAAAGACCTCACAAAAGAAGATAAACAAGTGGCAAATCAGCGCATAAAAAGATGCTTCTCATTTTATGTCATAAGAATGCAAATTAAAATGAGATACTACAGCACACCTATTAAAATGGCCAAAATCTAAAACATTGACAACACCAAATGCTGACAAGGATGTGGAACAACAGAAACTCATTCATTGCTGGTAGGAATACAAAATGGTACAGCCACTTTGGAAGACTGTTTGGCGGTTTCTTACAAAACCTAAACATATTCTTGCCATAGAATCCAGCAATCATGCTCCTTGGTATTTACCTAAAGGAGTTGAAAACATGTCTACACAAAAACTTGCACATGGATGTTTAGGTCAGCTTTACTCATCACTGTAAAAACTTGAAAGTAACTAAGATGTCCTTCAGTAAGTGAATGGATAAACTATGTTCTGTCCAGACAATAAAATATTAAGGACTAAAAAGAAATTAGCTATCAAGCCATGAAAAGACACGAATTAAATGCATACTACCAAGTAAATAAGTATGATTCCAGCTATATGAAATTCTGAAAAAGGCAAAACTATAGAAATCTAAAAAAGATCAATGATTGTCAGGGGTTGAGAAGAGAGACAGATGAATAGGCAGAGTAAACAGGATTTTCAGGGCAGTAATACTACTCTGTAGGATATGATGATGTTGGATACATACCATGATACATTCGTTCAAACCCGTTGAATGTACTATACCAGAACTCAACCCTAAGTAAACTATGGATTTGGGTGATAATGTGTCAATTTAGGTTCATAGGTGGTAACAAATGTACCACTCTGGTGGGGGAACATTGATAATGAAAAGGTTTTGCATGTGTGGGGGCAGATGTATATGGGAAATCACTGTACGTTCCTCTCAGTTTTGCTGTGAACTTAAAATTGCTTTTAAAAAATGAAATCTATTTAAAACTATGTAGGCCATTAGAAACCACTAGTTATTGTTATGAAATCCAAATTTGCTGAACCCAAACACCTTTCTTTCAAATCACCAGAGACGTGAACAGAGGATGGTACGACTCAGTAATCAATAATTAAAAAGAAAGATATTCTACTTTGTTTTATAGCTTACTTTTGAGTATTGGAGTGATCAGTCTATTGCTAGGAAAGAACATTTTGCACTGCAACAATATGAGGTCAAAGGATAAGAAGCAAGACCCCTGCAGGGTATTACAAATACCACCACATTCGCTGTTTCGGTTTTGAACATACTCTTCCAGACTGGTGGAAAAGTAAATATGATGAATTTAAAAAGGCCAGTCCTGCAGAGGACACCTTGAGAAAAAGTCAGCCTGTAACCAGAGGGATATGGAAGATGGAAGCTAGGTATTGACATGGAAGGGATCCATTATACATTTTGGAGTAAAAATAATAATTTGCAGAATTAGCAGAATAGCATGAATATATCATATGTAAGATACATATGTACTCTTTCACATCTTAAAAAATATAACCCAGTATGTTAACAGTTACTATTCATGGAAATAATAGTAGAGGAGCAATGGAAATTTTCACTTTGTTTTATGTTGTTCAGTGGTGTTGGAAAATACACACATATACACATACATACACATACATACATACATTTTACAAACACTACTTCTATAATTTAAAAACAAACTACAATTACTATGAGAAAAGATTAAAATCATATGTCACGATTGAGAGGGAAAAGGGGGCCTGTTCATTAGGGTTTTTTTTTTTATTTTTTAAATGTTTTATTTTATTTTTGAGAGAGAGAAAGAGAGAGAGCGCATGAGCAGGGGAGAGGCAGAGACAGAGAGGGAAACACAAACTCCGAAGCAGGCTCCAGGCTCTGAGCTATCAGCACAAAGCCTGACATGGGACTCAAACCCACAAACCATGAGATCATGACCCGAGTCAAAGTTGGGCACCTAACCGACTGAGGTACCCAAGTGCATCACGTTCATCAGTTTTTGATATACCCTGACTTTTAAGACTTGGTCATAACCGGGGCACCTTGGTGGCTTAGTCGGTTAAGTGTCCGACTTAAGTCTGTGCTGACTGCCAGCTCAGAGCCTGGAGCCTGTTTCGGAGTCTGTGACTCCCTCTCTCTCTGACCCTCCCCTGCTCACGCTGTCTCTCTCTCTCTCCTAGAAATAAATTTAAAAAAAACATAAAAAAAAAAAAAGACTTGGTCATAACCTCCAATGACATATTTTATCTAATCATCAAGCAGAACACAGGAGACTGGAAAGATAGAAAAAAATATTGGTCAAGATACAAGCAGTAATTAGCTCATGAGTTCCCCTTAATTTCAGTCAGAATCCGTTTTCTTATAGATCATTCGCGCTGACAGCATGGCTCTAGGGGGGGAAATTAAAGATATGTTATATATAAAGAATTCTTAAGAGAATGAATTAAGTCAATATTTAAAATATTTATACAGGCAAATGTATAAAGATTATCATCAATCATCACTCTTTATTTTGGTCAACCGGTTTGTCCCTGAATATACACGGATGGTTTTACTGACTTCTTTGTAAACTAGGGAATTGTTCTCATGTGAAAACAGAAAGAGGAACCTATGTATCTAAGAATGACCTTGGCCTGGCCAACCTCAGCAAAGTCTCTGGTACTGGGATGGAGAAAGAATTTGATCTTCAATCTGCTGTAGGTGACTCAAAGTCCCAGCACGGTGAAAATTTCTGTTGACTACCTCAGATACCAATACTGATAATCAGGTAATATTAAGAAAATTAGCTACAAATGTCACTTGTATTTAGTTTATAAAAATACTGGTTGAGCCATGTACTTGGCTGCCTAGAGACAAACACACACAGGCCCTGCGCAGGGAGGGCAGTACATCACTATCACTTAGTGATACCTGAGCACGTAACCAAAGGAGAGCTTGGATTGGCTAGATGCAAACTGGAAAAAGAAGGGCTTTTTCCATACAAATATAACTTGTCTCATTAAATACAATGTATATGTTACTGAACCCTTCATCTCTGTTCATTAATTAAACATAACTGAAGGAATAAAGAGTGTTGGGAAGTTTTTTAATTGAATTAAGAGAAGGAGAGCCTGGGTGGCTCAGTTGGTTGAGCATCAGACTCTTGATTTTAGCTCAGGTCATGATCTCCCAGTCAGGATATTGAGCCCTGCATGGGGCTCCATGCTGAGTGTGGAACCTGGTTGGATTCTCTCTTTCCCTCTTTCTGCCCCTCACATGCTTGTGCATGTGCTCTGTCTCTCTCTCTCTCCCAAAATAAATAAATTAACATTTAAATTAAGAGAAGTCCCTTACTTCAAGGACTTATAAAAGAGAATACACTACAACAAAAATAATGTTTAAAATGTACATCAGAATTGAATAAACACTGCTACACTAGAACAGGCACAGCATTGCAAGAGAGGCATGTGTCTCTGCACTAGACTTGGAGCCAGAACATTTTGCATTACAGCCCTGCCCCTGAAAAAGAAGTGTGCTTTAGATAAATCACTTAAATGATCTAAGTTAATTTGCTCTTTTGCAAAACAGGTGTACTATTACCTATTTCAAAGGATTGTTTTAAAAGTTAAAGAATATAGGGGCGCCTGGGTGGCTCAGTCGGTTAAATGTCCATGATTTCACAGCTCAGGTCATGATCTCACAGTTCGTGAGATCGGGCCCCACGTCGGGCTCTGTGCTGACAGCCAGCTCAGAGTCTGGAGCCTGCTTCTGATTCTGTGTCTCCCTCTCTCTCTGTCCCTCTCCTGCTCATGCTGCCTCTCTCTCTCTCAGAAATAAATAAAAATATTTTTAAAAAGTTAAAGAATATAATAAATACATAAAATATTTGTGAACTATTTAAAAAATCTACATATATAAAAGCATTACCAAAGATAAGGTACATTTAACTAGGAAAAACAGCCTTCGGGCTATCTGAATGGACAAGAGTAACAGAAAGTGGAGAAGGATAACATCCCAGAGGAGGGAAGAATAAGCGAAATGCATCGAAGACAAGTGGGCTGAGATGTTTGGAGAATAGATCTTCCTGTTAACTCACTAGTAAAACATGTGTGGTTAATAGTTACATTTTTGGCTGAAAGGTGACAAAGATACTGTAGCATGAATGCCAGACTAAGGCGTTAAGACTTCATTTGGTCGACTCTAAAGAATCATTGAAAGTTTTAAGGTTATTTTTTACATGATCAGAGACATGTTAGTGAAACACTAAAACTTTGTGGGATGGATGAGTGAGAAAGATCTGGAGATGACATGATCTCTTAATAAGTTATTCAAACAGCTCAGGCAAGGCACACCACTTTTACTCCAGCAATTCCATGTCTAGGATCCATTACACACTAATACCGATAAATGTACATTTAAAAATGTATGTGAAGAAACAATTGTGCAACTGTTTCATAACAGTGATATTGTTTTAAGAAATGGAAACTACTGGGGCACCTGGGTGGCTCAGTCAGTTAAAAGTCCCACTTTAGCTCAGGTCACGATCTCATGGTTCATGAGTTTAAGCCCTGTATTGGGCTCTGTGCTGACAGCTTGAAGCCTGAAGCCTGCTTTGGATTCTGTGTCTGTGTCTCCCTCTCCCTCTGCCCCTCTCCGGCTCACACTCTGTGTCTCTTAAAAGTAAACTTAAAAAAAAAAGGAAACTACCCAAATGTTATCAAGGAAAATATTAGATGAGTTACAACGCATGCATTGTATGCAGTGCTATTCAGGAATTAACACAAATTAAACTCATGTAAAGTGACATGGAAATATTTCTAAAACATGTTAAATGAACAGCAAGTCAAAGAATGAGGCATAAAGTAAAATCACATTAAAGTGTTTTAATGTACATATTTTGATATGTATATACCTGAATGAATGAAACTAGAATGGATAGAGTATACCAGAATATGAACAAAAGTGAAGAAAAGAGTCAGGGCAGAGAGAAGTATGAAGGAGATTTTCATGTATTTTTTTGGTACATTTCTACATGTCAATCAACACTGCTCTACACACTGAGAATAAAACTATAAATAAGGCAAACAAGATACTGTCTTCATGTTGCTTCCAACATTCTATGAGAAATGGATAATGTGTTGATAAACAAGATATCCTATAAATCTAAGTATTAAGCAGAGAATTAAAACAGAGAGGTGTGATAGGGAATAATTTAATGTATACTTCAGATTGCATGATTTATTTTTAGTTTTCTATTTGCCACAAATTTAGTGACTTAAAACTGTATCCACTTATTATCTCAGTTACCGTGGGTCAGGTTTTCTGGGTCCTATGCCAAGTCCCACCAGGCCACATGCAGGCAAGGTGTTGGCCAAGGTGCCTTCTTTTGGACATCCAGGGCCCTTGTCTAAGCTCACCAGATTGTTAGCATAACCCATTTTCTCAAAGTTGCAAGACTGGGGGACCTGGATTCTTACTAGATGTCAGCTGCTGGAGATGAAAACACTTCTATGCCTCATGGACGTCTCCATAGGCAGTTCACAGCAAGGCTGCTTGTTTCTTCAAGGCTAGCAAAAGTCTCTTACACTTCAGTCTGCTAAGGCGAAATCTTATAGAACCAAATGTGGTCATGGCAGTGGCATCTCATCACCTTTGCCATTTTCTATTGGTGAGACACAAATCGAGGGTGATTCAGTGGGCATGTCTGCCACAGTCCTTCTGCACAGGAAACATTTAAGCTGAGCTCTGAATCACCAGAAATAGGCAGCTGGATTGGATTCTGTTCTGGACCACCCAGAGTTCTGTGAGAATGGACAGATATTTTTCCCAGCTGCTACAAGTGTTGCTGGTTGAGAGCTTTTATTTGTGTTAGATTAATTAAATAAGGAGACCATTAGACTGAGGTAGCTCTAATATGGCAGCTTATGAAAGCAAAACAGAATTAAATCTATAAATGTCTCAAAGTTACATTTAAACCTAAGAACAAACAATCACAAATAGGCAACTAGGCTCTAAGCTAAAGCCAGCTAATAATTTCCCTACATTGCTTCTGCCTTTTCTTTATAGAAGTCTCTCCCCAACTCCTATCAGTAGAGCACTCCCAACCACTTCCAGTTTGGCATTGCTTGATTCAAATTGATTCTTGCTCAAATAAATTAATTTTTTAAAATATGCTTCAGTTCATCTTTTAAGAGTAGTTAGCCCTCTCTAGACATCTCCAACATTGTTGAAAGCAGCTTTGCCCCAAGATTACACCCCTTCTGAGAACATTTTTCATTCAACAACTGTTAATAAACAAGAATAAAAGCCAGGTCCCCTCAACCCAGCTCCAGACATTCTGGAAGAACCAACCCAGCCTCAAATTTCCTGATGGGATCACTTGAGGCCTTGATTAACACTGTGTAGCAGTCCAACTTCTCCCTCTGTCTACCTTGCTTTCCTCCCTTGCACAGTCTTGATCCCAAGAGCATTCCCTAATAAACTCCTTCCATCCTAATTTCCACCTCAGAGTCTGTTTCCTGGGAAACTGAACCCCCATCCCTAGCTCTGGCACAATTAGCGCGATAAATATTCCAGGAAGAGGACACTGTGGGGACTGCCAGTCGTCAGACTTCTCAAGTAGGAAGGACAGGCAAAAATAAAGTGATTGAAGTTAGAGTTTAACTGGTCAAAAGAAGGGCTCAAGTTGAGGTTGGAAAATTAGGCCAGAAGGAGAAGCCAGTGCTAGATCATGCAGGACTGTGGAAGGCAGGGTATGGTGGTTTGGTCTTTTAATGCAATGGAAAGCCATTTTTATTGTACTTGTAAAATTTAAAAATTTTTTAAGTACAATAAAAATCAATCCAAAGTCAAGATTAAAATATGCAAAAATGAGATAATATATGATAGATGAATTTGATATGGATCAAATAAAGAATAAGAAATGAGAAACCTTGAAAAGGGAAAATATGGAAGTTTCTCATCATCGCAATGGACAAATAAGAGGGATAATTAGGTTATTTATTATCAATTATTCTGATTTAATTTTTAAGTTTATTTATTTATTTTTAAAAGGGGGGAGGGGCAGAGAGAGAGAGAGAGGGAGAGGGAGAGAGAATCCCAAGCAGATTTCATGGAGCCTGATGCTGGGCTCAATCACAAACTGTGAGATCATGACCTGAACCAAAATCAAGAATCAGATGCTCAACTTAATGAGCCACACAGGGACCCCAGTTCTGATTTAGTTTTAATGAAAGAGTAATTGAGGCAATGATTTTGATAAACTGTATTTGAAAAATTCTTATTGATGTCTCCATGTATCTTTAAATTCAGGTCTTTTGAATGAGCATATCCTTTGCAAACAATATGAAGACTGCTGACCCACTAAATATGGCATCCTATCAGGAAATAATACTTAAATAGACCTTAAAATCTATGATGTTCAACCTCTCAAGCTGTCAATGTATGCTTGCAAAGAATAAGTCTTTTCTCTGCCATACACAAGACGAATAAAGGTCTGCACTAGAAAGCTCAGATGGCTTTATCAACAATGGAGCCCATTCAAAAGCAAAGGAATCTGACAGAAAAGATGTTTGAGAAAGGAATTTGAAGAATTTCATAAATTCCTCTTTCCATTTCTTTCCACTTAAAGACAATTCAATAGTTTGCTTCTACCCTATAAAACAAGATAGTATTGAGCTTTTAACCTTGACAGAGAGAGAAGCTGCAATCTCATTGTGTAGGAGGCTTCCTGCAGAGTGCCACCAGCAACTTAAAATTCTTTCTCAAGTGGAAAGATGAAGGTTCTTGGCAAATTTCATTGGGAAGGGTCAAACATTAGATTTATGAGACTTAAAGATAGAATTATATTAAAATTCCAACAAATTCTCTCCATGCACTACTAATATTAAGATTTCAGTCATTCATGAGATACAAAAATGTATTTCAAATGGATACTAATTATGTTCAACCCACGTAGCTAATGAGCCACACAGTCTATAAACACACGGATGAAAAATAGTTTCCTTATTTGTTTATCAACTCAGTTTTAGAGTTTTGGTAAAATGAGTTAACTGTAGACACAGTTGGCCTTCACTGTATTAATTGATAACGAAGGAGAAAATTAACTTATGTGTAGGATTTTTTTTTATCTACAAGGTGCTTTCATAGATACTCCTTCACTGTTATAACAATACAGTGAAGTAATAAATGAAAAGTAAATATTACTCTCACTTTACAAATGAGAAAAGAAGTTCAGTGACACCAAATACCTTACCCAATATCACACTGTCAGTAAATGACAAAGAAAGGGATAAAATCTACTTCTGTCCATGTTACATGCCCATGAAGACTTCATAACAATCCACACTGGTATTATTGTTGTGGTGGTTGCATCCTCCACAGCACTACTGATACCTTAGATGTAGGCAATGAGCGAAAGGTACCCCTTAGATATCATCAGGAAAACTCTGACATTAGACACTTTTATAGCTGTAGTACTGTGAAACATTTTAAAAGAGTAAGTCACTACACTATCCGATTTCAGCCTCTTCCATTAATGACCATTTATTTTCTCAATATTGCTTCTTTAATATCTGAAACTTTTTTAAAAAACAGGATTAAAGTAATTATCAGTGAAAGATGTAGCGTCTGTGCTTAAATGTATATTGCTGACTAGAAACATGGATTAACTGCAAACAGGCACAAGGGAGCTTTAGGAGAAATGGAAATGTTTTAAAAACTAGAACTTGATGAAGGTTGCACAACTCTATAAATTTATTAAAATCAAGAATTGTACACTTATAATGGTATATAACTTACACATAAGTAAACCTGTTTTAAAAACAGTAAGAAAGAATGAAGGGAATGTATATTACTGTTAATATAAAATTAACATTAAACTAAAATAATATTAAATATATTACTGTTAAATATTAGAATATGAATATATTAACATAAATAAATTAATATCATATTTGAAGGAAAGAAGACTACAAAGTCACTGAGTACCTGAATTTAAGAGAATGAGCATTGGGGGCCTAAAGAAAGAACACAAAGGGGAAATAATAACATCAAGCATTCCGTAGCGCTTTCCCTCTTACACTGCACCATGGCAAAATTATCTAATTTGATCATCACAAAGCCTCCATTTTATATTCCCATGAAGAAAAAGAAGTATGGAGAGGCAAAATGATTTGATTAAGATCACAAAACTAGTGTCAAAGCTAGATTTCACACTCAGCCCCTGGAATATAAACCTTACATTCCAAAGAAGTTAGATTTATTCAGGAGCTTTCTGGTACTCTTTGATCCATTCTAAATACTCATTCAATCAACTTTGCCAGACTGGCTAGCCATTTCATTGTCATGTATAATCTGATGAGGCAGAGACTGTCATTGTGATTTTAGTGTAATGTGACTCTCTGGGCCTGACCAACCTATGGTAATAAACAAGGTCTTTTGAACATCAACCCAAATTCCCCTGGCACTTACTAACACCTCATAGAATCCCACACACTGGAAAAGTTTGTCTCTTCAAAATGATTCTGAAAATCCCAAGGATTGCAGTCACATTGAAGCTCTCACAGGCTGCTCTGTCATTCTCCTGGGGCAGCAGTATCTCCATCTAGGCTTTTCAGTGCCAGACAAAGATGTGCAGGGGTCTCTTGAATGTCTCAATGCCTCTCATCCCCTTTGTGTAAAGAATCCAACGCAATGTTCCTTGTCCATCAATATTTTTAAATATCGTTAGTAAAACAAGTGGTTCTATTTATTATTATTATTATTTATTATTATTATTATTCTAGTCCAGGCACAAGGCACTGGCCTTGAATGAATTCATGTGCTAGTCATCAGTTTGAATTCAGGACCACTGCTTTTCTAAAACAACCAAGGTTTTGTTGCTGAGCGCAGCTCACCATGCCTGGCTTTGTCTTGGCTTATTATAAGGCAACAGCTTTCACTCAGTGGGACTCCTGGTAAAGTCATTCACTCCCATCACTTCTTCAACTATGTTTATACAGTTTGAATCCCTGTTAGACTGTGTTGCAGCTCTGCTATGTGAGGTATTCTGGTGTGCTGGAGCCCATCATCTGACTAAAGAACAATACACTGAACAGGGCATAATCACTTTGAAGTAGCACTTTTGTTACATTAACCCTGTTAAATAAATCACTTTAAAAAATTTTATTTATTTATTTTGAGAGAGAGTATGTGTGCAAGCAGGGGAGAGGCAGAGAGAGAGAGAGAGAGAGACAAGGAGTGAGAGAATCTCAAGCAGGCTCCATGCTACCAGCACAGAGCCCAATGTAGGGCTCGAACTCATGAACTGTGAGAACGTGACCAGTGTTGAAATCAAGAGTCAGATATTCAGCCAATCAACTGAGCCCCCAGGTGCCCTTAAATATATCATTTTAAAGTACTTTTCTAATATCACAGAAAATTATTGTTTGTTATATTCTATAAATATCCATTCATATATAATTCTATAATCATATGTAAGCTTTGTAATTATAAATAAATGAGTCAATAAATGTTTACTCAATTCTCCATATTCCTAATTTTAACCCATCATGTTTAACAACTCAAAATTAAATTTGGCTTTTTCAAATAATATATCACAAATTTGATGACGAAATTGAAAGTCAAGCAAAAGTGATAGAATCAAGCATATGCCTTTTAAATAAAGCAAAACAGTCACCTTTAAAATAAAATGTATATTTTAAATCTTTTCTCTGGCTGTTAAAAGAAATCTAGAGAGATAAAGTAATTCATTTGTTGGAGACCTCAGTAAACAACGGCGATATTTTACATGAGCCTTAAAAATAAGACTTAAAAAAACTGAGCACATAGCCAAACTACCCAGCTAAATTTCAGGACCCATATAATTCACAATTGTTACTAGCCTAACTTTAAAAGATTATTAAGTTATATTTTTTATCTCATTTTTATGCCTGAAGAATCAATTTATGCGTGGCCATGTATTTTTGCACTAACCATATTTGTTTAATAATAGAACATTTACAATTTAATACTATTTAGTAAAATTTTAACCTGGATTGGTCTGTATTTGTCTTAAAGTTGAAATTACTAAACTTTCCTGTATTTGTTTAAAATAACTTACAAAATAGGATCTTAAAAGTGCATGGTAATATCTCCCATAATGATAAAGGGAGTTTTTGTTTTTAAGAATAATGTATTTTTTTTTAATGGTTTACTTATTTCTGAGAGAGAGAGACAGCGTGAGCAGGGGAGGGTCAGAGAGAGAGGGAGTCACAGACTGAAACAGGCTCCAGGCTCTGAGCTGGCAGTCAGCACAGAGCCCGACGCGGGGCTCGAACCCACGAACCGCGAGATCATGACCTAAGCGAAAGTCGGACGCTTAACCGACTAAGCCACCCAGGCGCCCCAAGAATAATGTATTTAAAATGAAGATACAAACTGAGCCAGATTGTCCTAGGATCTCAAATGACTCCTCATGTGTAAACTATTTCACTGGAGAAGCTGTATCAATGCACACAAAACAGTTAATAAAGGACCTGCAGCCTGCTGAAGCTCTGGGAGAAGCAGAATAACCTGAAATAAACTTTAGGGTACTTGGAAAATGTAGCTAATGAAAAAAAAGCATATTGAGTGTTTTTGACAGGGATTATTATATATTTTAATTAAAGTATAGTTGATACACAATGTTGTCAGTTTCAGATTTGCAACATAGTGATTTGACAATTCTGTTATGCTATGCTCACCACAAATGTAGCTACCATCTGTCACCATGCAACACTATTACAATACCACTGACCTTATTCTCTATGCTGCACCCTTTATCCCTATGACTTATACTTTCCACAACTGGAAGCCTATATTCTCCAATCCCCTTCACCTACTTTGCCCATCCCTTTGCCACTCTCCCCTCTGACAATCACTAGTTTGTCTTCTGTGGTTATGGATCTGTTTCTGCTTTTGTTTGTTTGTTCATTTGCTTTGTTTTTTGAATTCCACATACAAGTGAAATCATATGGTCTTTGTCTTTTTAGGTATTGTTTTTGATAAATGATAGCAAATTATTATAGATCGTAAATTATTTTAAGTTTATTTTACTTTAATAGAAACATATTGCAAAACTTACACATTATTAATTAATTTATGCACTGTTTCAACAAATATTTCCTGAATGCCTGGGAGAGGCACTTTGCTATGAGTTGGCAGGAAATAAGAAAAAAAATACAAAAGCCCTTGCTCTCATAGAATTTGCTTTCTAGAGAAAGAATAGAGAATAAAGCCAAATAAGTGAATAAATAGTCTGTTAGATGGTGAAAAAGTGCTGTGGAGAAAAATTAAGCAGAGAGGAATGATGGGAGTCATTGGCGTAGTTGTGATTTAAATGGATAGTCATTGGAAAGGTGACATTTGTACAGTGGTCTGAAGATGAGCAAGCCAGTCTTGTAGCTAAGTAGAAGGAGAGAAATCCAGGACAAGGAAACAGCAACTGCAAAGCACCATAGATATGGTGAAGAGAACAGGGAGAAAAAAATAGTAATGAAGTCAAATGTGTTAGTAAGCATGTGTATATATGTTAGTGTTTATAGGACTCTTTAGGCCATTATAAGAACTTTGCCTTTTGTCTGAGTAAGATAGGAAGACACTGATTAAGACAGGAGAGTTTTGAACAAAGAAGCAACATGAACTAGTTTATATTCTTAAAATAATTATCCTATTTCGTTGAAAATAGACTAGAGAAAGGTACACATACATAAGCACTAGACCAGGAAGGAGGTTATGAGAATATAATGCAAGAGAGATGATAATGGAATGAATCAGGGCCATAGAAATGGTGACAATGCATTTCAAAGGCAAAGCCAAGAGAATGGTCTTCCATACTGGATTAGATGGTAGGAGAAAGGGAGGGGCCAGAAATAATTTTTAACTGAGCAATTGAACGAATGGATAATACTGAAGGGGAAAAGGATTGCTGGATGTAGGTTGACAGATCAAAAGGGCAATGGAATGTTAGGAATTCAGTCTGGGCCATGTTAAGTTTGAGATAGCTGTTGGACAGTCAAGAGGAGATGTAGAGTAGGTAGGCTGGACCAGAAATGTTGTGTATGTGGAAGCTTTATATGGATAATAGATAACAGATTGATGGTTTTTTAAGACCACGGCACTGGATGAGCTTGTTAACAGTGGAGATTTTAGGTAGAAAACACACCAGGTACAAGGATTGAGTGTTGGATACCCTAGTTGGAAGTTGAGAAGAGAGGAACCAGCAAAAACATTGGAGTTGCTATAAATGCATATTAAACAATTGTCTAAACAAGGACATTCTGTTCTTCCCAATCCCAATTCCACAATGTTTTTGTGAGGAGAAGGGAGAACACACAGCCAAGAACTAGGTACCATTTATTGTCACTCTCTATTAGAATCATGAATCTATAGTCATCTCAGTGGTCAAACTCTTGTAGCTAATTCCAGAAAAAACTGTCAGGAAGCAGTGGAGTTCAAGAACCCAAAAGTATAATCAGGAGATAGTACTAGCTCAGTCATCAAATCCTTTGTATTCATTCAACTAATAATGATTGAGAGCCAACCTTGTCAGTCACTGTCCCAGGTGCTGAACTCAGAATGCTCACTAAATCAGAGACCATTGCTAATCCTACAAATGTAAAAATACTCATAAGTATACATCATAATGACATAATACCCTTTACAATAATGGCAACAATTTTTGACCACTTAGTATATGTCAAGCACTATGTAGACAGATTGCATTAAATAAAGATGACAGCAATAACATCTCCTATCCCATAAACTCTCCTGCAGTGTGGTTTTGCTCATCCCCAAGTGGACTCCAATTCATCTTTTCTTGGTATCTAGGTTAGACTTCGTGGCCAGTTTTTGACCAAAAGAACACGAGGAAGTGACTTTGTGTGACAACTGAAGCTGTGTAAGAAAAATTAATCATCTTTCACCTGGTCCTCTTAGAACCTTGCTTTCCCATCATTCCTCTTAAAATTCTCCCTCTTGAGGGGCACCTGGGTAGCTCAGTCTATTATGCATCTGACTTTGGCCCAGGTCACAATCTCACGGTATGTGGGTTCCAGCTCTGCCTGGGGCTCTGTGCTGACAACTCAGAGCCTGCTTAGGATCCTTTGTCCTTCCCTCTCTCTGCCCCTCCCCCACTCTCTATCTCTCTCAAAATAAATAAATAAACTTAAAAAAGTAGAAGACAAAGTAGAGGAGGCTATTACAGATTCTCTGTCACCCTTTCTTTCTGCCCTTCCCCTGCTTGCACTCTATCTCTGTGTCTCTCAAAAATGAATAAATATTTAAAAAAAATTTTTTTTTTAAAACTCTCTCTTGAAACCCAATCACCACACTCTAAGAAGCACAAGTCACATAGAGAGGCTACATGCATGAACTCCAGTGGACAACCAGAGCCAGAGGGGAGCCTGTTCTTCAGGTCATTATGATCAGGTATGTCAGTGAAGAACACTCCATATTATTCCACCCTCAGCATTTGATGCATTCCCACCTATTTGAGTCTTCCAAACTGAGGCTCCAAGTTTCAATATTCTGCAGCCAAATTTATAAGCATAATAAAATACTTCCTATTTTGTGTCACTGAGTTCTAAGGGTGGTGTATTAAGCAGCAATAAGTGACAGGAAGAGTAATGTTAAGCATTTAGTCACATTATCTCATTTAATTATGAAAAGAAATATATTAGCTGGATATCATTATTGTCTGCATTTTACAACAGGAAAATGGGGACTGACTTAAAGAACTGTTAATGCAGCTAATAAATGGTACTGCCACAATTACAGAACTGGAAATTATGAAAACAGCACTAAGATATATACTATGAGTAAAAAAAAATGTTTGCTAGGCACTGAAATAGGAAATAAATACTTGAAATAACCTCTGTTTTTGAAACTTCTATAAGCAAAATAAGGAGTCAAGACACGTATATGTAGCAATTGCTTTCTTCTCAAAATCTGTAATTCAATGGCAAATAGTGCATTCATTCATTAATCAAGCATTCAATAAGTGGCCACTGGGTGCCTAACATTGTATTAATCAGAAAACCAGGGAATGGTATAGGCAGAAAGAACAATAAGTGGTGAAATGAAAGAGAGGACACCTTTATAAATCACCCATTTGTATTCTATCCTAGAAGTAAGATATCTACAACAACTTGCTATAAAAGAAAAAAAAACATAGTAGGATTGAAAATTTGTGAACATAGTTCATCAAAGTGATCCATGACTCATGCACAGAAAACAGATACTAAAAGATTACATGAACTATGAAAAAAATAAATAAAATAGATATGTATGTTCCCATGTGGGAGAAGGAAGAGAGAAGAGATAGAGGAGAAGAAGGCATGCATGGGGTTGCTATTGGGAAGAATAAATTGAAATTGATATTAAATATGTCACACTTGAAGTTATTCATATTTAGAGGAATGGTTCACATGCATAGATTTAAGGTTCTGCTACATATACATTTTTAATTTTATCTAAAAATTTTACATTTGAAGTTTTGAGGAATAAAAAACAGGTTTTATCCATAGTGCTGAGGAAAACAAGGATGGCATTTTAAGAGATAAAAAATATATTCTTATCTCTTCTAGATTTTCTATCTCAAACAGCTCATATTTACTTTTTTTAATCTGAAAAACAAGGAAAAATCTAAGAAAATGGCAGCGTTAAAGCACTGGTCCCCAGATTCTATGCTGCCACAGTTTGCCCAGTGAACATCTTGGGAGAGCTTTATGTTTGTTCAGAATGCATCATTATCACATATCTTTAATCTCAAGTCACTAAAGCTCTTAATTAGTGAAGACTGAGGTGTATGCGTGTGCATGTGTGTGTGTGTGTGTGTGTGAGAATGTGCATGTGTGGTATATAGCAGAAATGAGATATTGATCAACTCCATTCTCCACTGTTAGAAACAGAAATTAAAATTCTGTGTGGTTTTTTTGTTTTGGTTTGTTTTGGTTTGGTTTTTTACCTAACATTGCCATTGAAACTACTATTCCAGTTTTATATAATACAAACTTAATTATTTCAAACTCTTTTCTTCAAAGACATTAAACTACTCACAAAGGTATTCATTAATCCACTTATCTCCAAGATATTGTATCTTTATTTAGCTGAACATTTGGTTCTGAAAATTAAGTCTTGTTGGCTCAGGATTTTAGCATTGCTGCATTATTTGAAAATAAGCAGAAGGTTTGTAAACAGGGGGTTTTAAAAAAAAATTAGAAATCTAAACTCCTAGCTGCTGAAGGATTGCCAACCAACATATGGAAGGATCAATGTAGAGTCTAGTTTTAATTGATCTGGTTTATAGATGCAGTGAATAGAGAGGTGGGAAAGTTTTATAGTATAAGCTAATGTGCAAAATTGCCAAGATAAATAGTGATCTATCTAATCCTCATATCTATTCAGCTTAGTTTTGTGGGGTAGGAAAAATAATTTTCCCTCTACCCTTCTAGGTTCTTGACTGAGGCTCTCTGCACCCCATCCTGGTAATATAAGACAGACTAACCAAAGGAAAACAAACGGAAGTTTAATAACATATATGTCTGGAATATATGGGAGACCCCAGGAAAACTGAGTAACTCTCCTAAATGGCCCAAGCCAGCACCTTAAGTGTCATTTGCAGCTGAAGACTAAGGAAGATTGGGGGAGGTGGTGAGCCACTTATCTAAGTTTCTAGAGACTTATTCATCATCCTCTTCCTGGTACAGAAAGAGAGAAACCCTTACAAATGAAGATTTCCCATATAAATGTAAATGTCTCTTTCAAAAGGGTAACTTCTACTTGGTTTTCAGTTTCTCCTGTGTGTACTATTTCTGAAAAATAATCAGTTTAAAATAATTCTTATGCCAAAAAGGCATATTTTAGGGTGACAAATTCTGTTCCCCTTCAGTATCTTCAACCCCACACTCCAAAACAGAGGAAGAATAGTTAGCATTTAATGATAATTTTTCTATTAATATTAGTAAAATAATGCAAATTTATGAATTCATGATCACTGTTATTTATTAAATGTTATTTGTCAACAGAAAATGGTGACATTTTAAACCACAATTTAAAGTATAATCTCTGTTCTGTGCATTTTTTTCCCATCCCATTTTCTCAGCATAAAATGTCTGACATTTGTTCACGAAGCATTTCTTAGGCTTCTATTATGTGCCAGGCTCTAGGGATCGAAACCAAATGAGATACAGTTCCTCTCTTAAATGACTTACAATTAAAAAAAAAGCAGCAGGTGGTAAAGTAAATAAGCGTGCTTACAAGACACAGATACTGATATAAAATTGTGGAAGGAAACTATGGGACACCAACAATAAAGCAAGTAACAGGTTTTGCTTGGGAGAGATATTGGGAAGTGCTTTATAAAGAAAGGAGGGTTTCTGAGTGGAGTCTGGAAAGGAACATGAGACAGAGAACATTTCCAGATAAAGCACAAAGGCACAAAACAGCCCAGCCTGCTTCCTTTGAAAAAAATGTTCTGATTTGATAGATAGATACATAGAAGTTTGCTCAAATAAATAAAGTAGACATACATGTATAATATATATCATATATTATGTATAATGTATACATGACATAGACACAATATATACAATACATGAATATGCATAATAAATGATATGTATATATACATATCTATCTATAGATACTTATATGTATTTTGCACGCTTTAGAGCAAGGTAGCCATTTTTGCCAGCCCACGAAATACTCTTCTCTGGCCCTCAATTTCTGACTTGATCCACACTTTTGTTTCTTAAAATGCCTACTCATTGGGCTCTTGCATTTAAGAACAAAATAGTACCCAGAGAATATTTTAAACATAAACATTTAATCATGTTTTTAGTAAGTCATTTACATAAAAAGCTAAATAATTTTTTAATAGAACAGTAACCATTATTGTTTTGTAATAGGTAGAAGTTATACACTTACTCTCAAATACTCTGATGCCACCCT
The DNA here is from genome assembly GCF_003009895.1 of Hyaena hyaena. Taxonomy (NCBI): domain Eukaryota; kingdom Metazoa; phylum Chordata; class Mammalia; order Carnivora; family Hyaenidae; genus Hyaena; species Hyaena hyaena. Next base: position 1,048,077 of record NW_024081253.1, on the reverse strand, counting down.
GTGGTTCATTTCCATATGACATCTTACTGATAAGCTGATCATCTTTTCATTTCATGGCAGAAAACTTTTTAATTACTATACTTAAGCATCTGTTCAACAACTATTATTAAGTATTATATTGAGATCATGAATATTTTTAGTCACTAGGTTTAAAAAACAAGTAATGTTTATTTTTTCAAGTGGGTTAATTTTTGGAATGTTTTTCTATTCTAGTCTAGACATGGAATTAAGTACAATACAGTGCCTTTAATGAATGAGGAAACCATGGCTGTATCTATCATCTTTTCCATCAGAATGAAAAAATATGATACTGTAGGTGACCCTTTGAATTTCATCTGTTTGGGAAAACTACAGAGATATATTCTGAAGAAAGTGTTTATAATTACAATAAATTATTTTTCTTGCTTAATATGTGTAAATGTTCTGGAGTCCCATTGCCAAAATTGGTACAGATAATTTATGTGCATTCCAGACCTTAGAGGTTTGAAGGCACGTAGCAGCGCACCACTGGACTCCATATCTCACTTCTCATAAAGCTGAAGAAAACAGCTTCCTTTTATAGAAGGAGAGAAATAATAAACTCCTTAGAAATAGTCAACTTCCGATCATAGGGTGTTTTTGCTAAATCACTTGGCCGTGGAGGGTAACAGTTGCCTTGAACTTGGAAAGAATCATAACGAATGGGTAAAAAATGGGCCCATAAGAACCCCCATAGTAAATATGCAGGTTAGACAAGGGTTTGGTAAGCAACTCTAAAACAGATCATGACTTTATTGAATAATCTGTAACCCTACCCAAATTAAGGCAATTTATGAAGTGAAAAACTTTGTTTTTCTCTTTTCTTTCCTTACTTTGCTTTGGCTCTTCAGGATCATGCAACATGAGTGCAACTCAATTTTGTTACAGCAAAATATATAAAATATTTCAGAAGGAATCAACACAATTTTAGTAAGAAAACATTTCTTCAGGACAGGTTACTCTCTTGGGGACATTAAAAATTATATTGTAAAATAATATTGACCACCACTTCATGAAATTGTCAAGAGATTAAGAATCTAAATAAGTAGTTGATTATTGTGAAATCTCTAGAACAACCTTTTCTAGTATTTGATCAAATTGTGCAATTTACATTTGAGAGGGAAAAAGAGTATTCTGGTTTAATTTCATAAGTAATAGTATCAAAAACAGAACTCAGTTTACACAGATCACCCTATTCTACCTCCCCTCTATCCTTTTCTCTCATGCTCCATGGTGCTTGAAAACAACTTCAAACATGATTTTGCCCCTCAAGTTGGAATCTATCCTATGTGTCAATTGAGGAATCCTTCACCCATTTCAATAGTCACACTTGCAAGTAGCTACTATCTGCTTAGCACAGTTTAAATCAATGTTTATAGTGGTGTCCCTTTTGACATTTGGGAAAGAAACATTATTCACTGTAAACAGCGTCCCACACATTGCAGTATATTTAGCATTCCTGAGACTTAGACACCAAATACCAGCAGGGCTCACCGGCCTTTATTACAACACATAGCACTTCTGTACATTTTCAGATCATCCTAAAGGTTTACAGCATATAGATGAGTATTGAAGTAGACACAAGAGAAATACTTTATTCATTTTTTGAACAAGAATTTATCAAACATCTGTAATTAATCACATAACATTATGGAAATTCACTATCTAATCAGAGAGACAAAATAAACATAAAATCACAATTCAGCTTAAATTCCTGTAAAAATATATACACGGCGTTAATAGAAAACAAAAGAAAAAAAGACTGGGAGAATGGAGAAGGCTACAAAGAGGAGGAAAAAGGAAGTGATCTCTGTTTTGAAGGGAACATAAGCATAGCCCAGGAGAAAAGAAGAACATTCTAGTCAGTGGAAACAGTATGCAAAATCTCGTGTGTGAAAGAGAATGAGGGATAGTGATTGCCTGTCCCTGTGACTGAAATAGTAGGTTTTTGAGAGAGTAAGATTTATGGGAGGAGACTAAGTACAGTTGACCCTTGAATGACGTGGGTATGAGGGGTGCCAACCCCTCTGCACAGTTGAAAATCCGCATATACAAATAGCCAACTGTTGACTAGAAGCCATACCGATAATACAAATAGTTGATTAACACATATTTTGTATGTGTTGTATACTGTATTTTTACAATAAAGTAAGTGAGAGAAAAGAAAATGTTTTAAGAAAACCGTAAGAAAGAAAAGATACATTTACAGTATTGTTCTGTGATTTAAAAAAAAAAAAACCTTGCATGTGAGTGAATCTGTGCAGTTCAAACCATGTTGGTCAAAGGTCAACTGTAGTAGGAAAGGGGAATGGAGAATGGGAAGGGGTGGGGGTAGATGTAAAGGTGAATTTTAATCACCTATGGAATTTGGACAATCTTCTGCTTCTCTGATTTTACAATCCTCCTTTGAGATCTCAGCTATTCTCACACCATCAGTTATGACTTCTACATGAAGGACTATCAAACTCCACTGTCATATCTGACCCCTCTACTGATATCCATATTACATTTTAAATTATCTACTCCCCTTTTTAACAGTCCTCCCTAACTCCAGACTGAAAAGGTATAAAATGAACTCCTCTTTTCTTCCAAACTAGGCATTGGCTCCTCTGTCACTATTACAAGCTTAAAATCACTTTGACTAATTTTTTTCTTTCAGATTCCCCTGCCGTCACAGAAATCAAATCAGTTTTGACTCCTTAATGCAATCCAGGGGCACTCCTTAACTTTCAATACTATCTGCTTGTAATAAGTACTATGGTAATGGTCAACAAAGATTAAGAGTTTTCTATAACTTGATATTAAGAGAAATGCTTTAATTAATTTTCTCATGTAGACTTTATTAAACCTCATCAGTGGGCCCTTTTCTTTTTCATTTTGCAGATGAAGAAACAGAGATTTACCTGATTGAGTAAGTTGGCCATATTTTCATAGGTAATAAATGATAGAGCTCAAATTTGACATATTAAATAATTTCTGATTCGTAATGCCATTTTATACTTCCGATTTTCTCGTCTCTCTCTCTCCCTCCATTCACTGCTATTTATTCTCTGAAATAAATATGATTGTATCACCTAAAATTCCTCCATTTTTTCTATTAAAATTTAGCCCATCTGTCAAATCCTACTCTGAGCTTACTTTCTCCATACACACTTCCCTATCAACTTAAGTCAAAGTCACCTCTCCCTCCTGCCACCCCAGTGGTTTCCAACTTTGGCTGCACATTGGAATCACCTGTGGAGACTTGATATAATTGGTTTGGGGAACCACCTGGGCTTCAAGATTTTTAAATCTCTCAAGGTGATTCCAATGTGCAGCCAAGGTTGAAAATATTGCTCTAAGAGGTGGACAATTTTTGTTTGTTTTACTCTACAGCTCTTTTAGCAATTAGAATCATAGGCAAACATGATTTGGAGATGAGTGATTGTATCTGTAAATGAAGGTGTTGATTATCATTAGTAATCTTCACACATTTTTTATCAAAATATTTTAAAATCATTTGGAGAAACACCAAAAATATATAAAAAACAAAGTTGAACTTCTTTATGGAAACAGAAGAGAGAAATGTCAAATTCCACTAAATTGCTTCATTCCTCAAATACATTATATCAGCCCCTTCTGTCTGTAATAGTCTGATGTTTATAGTACCATGGGTAAATGAAAGATGAATTATCTATATGTTAGCTGTATTATGGACTATGTCTCTCCCAATAATGTATTATTTAGCTAATGGAGTTTCTATTTCTTAGGGAATTATATTTATCCAAAAGAAATAATAGTATTTTCAAATGACCTAGAAATGGCAAAATGTACCTAACATGGTATTAATATTTTAAATTCACAGCCACCTCTGAGGACAAATAATAGTAGAACCCTTTTGCTGGTGAAGAAACAGAGGGTTGAGGGGTTAAGTGACTCACCTCAAGTTGTGGTGCATTTGAGTGCCATACTTCCCACTCTGAATCCAGTTTATTCTATTTTTTGTAAATATTTCATGAATCTCTCCTTCACTTACCACCATGGGCTTAAAAACATTTCCACTAATGAGTAGCACAGAGCTATCTCTAAGCTACTTGGAACCAAAGTTCAACCAGAATTTAGTATAATAGGCAATTCACAACACTTTTCCAGAGATCATCAGGGGGAATAAAGCCACACGATAGAGTTTTGCATTCACAAAAGGTAAAATGTGATGGAGAATTTTTTTTAATGACAAATATAACATAAAATTATTTGTAACAAAAATGTAGCATATTGAGCTTCAATTCCAACTATCAAATAAAGATTAAGGAAGAAGAAAATCAATGAAGAAAACCTATTAAAGGGAAGAAATAAAAGATCAGAGGAGAAATAAGTGAAATAGGGACTAAAATGATAACAAAAAAGGTCAATGAAACTAAGCGCTTGTTCTTTGAAAAGATAGACAAAACTGACAGACTTTTAGCTAGCCTCACCAAGAAAAAGAGATGGGGTTCAAATAAATAAAATCATAAAGAGAAACTACAAGTGATACCACAGAAATGCAAAAGATAATAAGAGACTACTACAAACAATGATACACCACCAACTTTGAAAACCTAGAAAAAATGGATAAATTCCTCGAAACATACAATCTTCTAAGACTTAATCATAAATAGAAAATCTGAATAGAACAATTATTAGCAATGACTTTGAATCAGTAATCAAATATCTCCCAATAAACAAAAGTCAGCTTCACAGGTAAACTCTACCAAACATTCAAAGATGTAATACCTATCCTTATCAAACTCTTGCAAAAAATTAGAGAGGGGAGAATGGTTTCAAACTCAATTTATGAGTCCAGCATTACCCTAATAATAAAACCAGACAAAAACATCACATACACACAAACAAAAACTGGTAAGTCAATATCCCTAATGAACATAGATGTAAAAATCCTCAATAAAACTAGCAATCCAAATTCAACAATACTTTAGAAGGATCATACATCATGATCAAGTGAGATTTGTTCCAAGGATGCAGAGATGGTTCAACATTCACAAATCAATTCATGTGATACACCACATGAACAAAATGAATAATAAAAACCATATGATCATCTCAATGGAAGCAGAGAAGCATTTCACAGAATTAAACATCCATTTACCATAAAAACTCTTCACAAAATTAGTGTAGAGGGAACATATTTCAATATGAGGGCCATAAATGACAAACCCCCACAGAATATCAAACTCAACTTCTTTGTACTCTTAAAAACAAGATGCCTACTCTCATGACTTTATTCAACATAGTATTTGAAGTTCTAGAAATTAGTCAAGAAAAAGAATAAAATGTTTTCAAATGGAAAGGAAGAAGTAAAACTGTCATTATTTGTAGATGACATGATTATATACATAGAAAGCCCTAAACACTCCACCAAAAGACGGTCAGAACTAACAAATGAATTCAATAACGTTGCAGGATGCAAAATCAATGCAGAAATCTGTTACATTTCTATACTCTAATAATAAACTACTGGAAAGAGAAATTAAGAAAATAATTCCATTTACAATTGCATCAAAAAGAATAAAGTACCTAGGAATAAATTTAACCAAGGAGGTCTAAGACGCATATATTGAAAACTATAAAGCAGTGATGAAAGAAATTGAAAAAGATACAAATAAATGGGAAGATAGTCTGGTTTCATGGATTGGAAGAACACTGTTAAAATGTCCATTTTAAGCACTTGTGGGGATGAGCACTGGGTGTTACATGGAAACCAACTGGACAATAAACTATTAAAAATGTTCAAAAAATAAAATAAAATGTCCATTTTACTCAAAGCAATCTACAGTTCCAATGCAACATCTGTCAAAATCTCAAGCTCAAATCACTACAACTCACTTTTATTCTCATTTTAGTTCCTTCTCTTTTCCCAACAGAACATTTTCCTTACTGTATGAGGATCAGTGCAGAGGTCTGCCATATTAAACTGTCACAAGAAGGGGCGCCTGGGTGGCTTAGTCGGTTAAGTGTCCGACTTTCGCTTAGATCATGATCTCGCGGTTCGTGGGTTCAAGCCCCGCGTCGGGCTCTGTGCTGACTGCCAGCTCAGAGTCTGGAGCCTGTTTCAGAGTCTGTGACTCCCTCTCTCTCTGACCCTCCCCTGCTCATGCTGTCTCTCTCTCTCTCTCTCTCTCTCTCCTAGAAATAAATAAAAAACATTAAAAATTAAAAAAAAACTGTCACAAGAATACAGGGATAAAAGATTCTTGATAGTGGGGGAAGCTTAGGTGAATAATCCATCAGGGAAGTGCCATCACTAGGTCAATCTAATAACACACGCGAAAGGACACACATTCATCCACAGGAACCGAATTCTTTCAGTGTAATATATCTTATTACTTGTACCAACAGTCTTCGAAGTTTGAAAGGCACATGATACCCAAGAAATTACGGAGTAATTGCTTTTTTTTTTATTAACAGTGAAATGAAAAGAAACCGATAGCAACAGAACTAAATGGCTGACGACTTATTTAAAAGAATTTATTTCTGGGGCGTCTGGGTGGCTCAGTCGGTTAAGTGTCCGACTTTGGCTCAGATCATGACCTCCCGGTTTGTGGGTTTGAGCCCCGCCTTGAGCTCTGTGCTGACAGCTAGCTCAGAGCCTGGAGCCTGTTTCAGATTCTGTATCTCCCTCTCTCTCTCTAACCCTCCCCTGCTCATGCTGTCTCTCTCTCAGAAATAAATAAAACATTATAAAAAAAGAATTTATTTCAATATTAAACTAGCTCTGCAACGAAAGAAACATCTGCTCTCAATTCTTCAATCTTTGTAAGAAAAAGTATAAGGATTAGAACGTTGGTCATGCATATTTAAATTTATATGTATTTGTATATCTTCAAATCGAATACTTATTTAATAATTTTACCTTAATTGTGTTTAGAAAATACTACTTTCATTCATTTGAAACAAAAACTTTATTAAATATAACGGATACTTAGCTTCTTTGAGGAAAGTGTTTAGGCTGACTAACATTTACACTATTTAGGGGAAATACATGGAGTTATGATCTGGACACAAGGTGTTGAATGTCTAACTGCCCTTAGCTCTCTTCTGAGAAAATTGGCCTAGGAATTTCATATGCATACATTTCAGTCTTGGGCACAGCCGTTTGGAGCAGGGGCGGGTGTTGGACCCTTAGACAGCCAACCCTGGGTGACTGTCACAGGATTCTGTCCATAAGAAATGCTTTTATGCTGGATGATGACAATTAAACTAAGACAAATGCTCTCTCTTGGAGAGTTCGAACATGAAAGATGAAAAGATAGAGTCAGCCGCAGAAGTAAAAGTAGTTGAAACTGAGATGGACTGACACATCAAATAGCAAAGCTCAAGAGGGAAGAATAATGGACCTATCTTTCTGGAGGCAGCCCAGAGAACCAAGTTGCTTCCAGAGCAGTATTGAATGCTGAGCACAGTTCCACTTCTCCCTAAAGCATGACTGCAGAATTACAGTGTTTACTCTGAATGTGGGGCCTGAATATGCACCTTTCAGGCTATTTTCTGTTTCCCTTCCTGCCCCCACATCTCCAGGTCTGGTCAACCCAATATTTCCTATTCTTTCTTTCTTTTTCTTTCTTTTTTTTTTTTTTAATGTTTGTTTGTATGTTGAGAGAGAGAGAGACAGAGAGACAGAGAGAGAGAGAGAGACAGAGAGAGAGAGAAGGAAGAGAGAATCCAAGCAGGCTCTGGGTTGTTAGTACCGAACCGACACAAGCTTGAACTCACAAAACTTCATGACCTGAACTGAAACCAAGAATAGGATGCTTAGGTGCCCCTTCCTATTCTTTCTAAATCAAAAGGCTCATTACTTACCATAACCAAGCACATCTCTATATTCCTCACAGCCTCAAGAAACCATAAGGCCAAGTGCATTAAACATCTTTAATTAAGCATAATCAATAATAGACTTAAATGTCACTCTAGATTTCAATATTAATTGCTCTTTTTAGTAGTTACACAAACATTTTTTTTTAATTTTTTTTTTTTTTTTTGAGGAGGGAGTACAAGTGAGTGAAAGGCAGAGAGAGAAAGAGAGAATCCTACAAGGAGCAGAAAGAGAGAGGGGAGGAGAGAGACAGAAGCTCACCCAAAGAGGGGCTCATGGATTTTGTTTTGTTTTGTTTTTACCTGAAGCGAGACTCATGCTCACCTGAAGCAGGGTTCAAGCTCACCCAGTGTGGGAATCAAACTCAGGAACTGTGAGATCATGACCTAAGCCAAAGTCAGATGTTAACCGACGGAGACTCCCAGACACAAACATTGTGCCCAGACACAAACATTTTAAAATTTTTCCTCAAATTACCACATAGTTGATCAGCAACACTAAATAATCCTAACTTGAATTATAAATTTTTTAGAGGTATATTTACAGCATAGTGCTAAAAGACTCTGGGGTAGTGCTTCAAATCTCAGTTCTAGTCCTTATAGCTCTATGATCTTGGGTATGTTTCTATATTTTGCTGATTCTGTTTCCTCATCTATAAAACAGAGATAATAATTTTCTCTACATCATAGAACTTCTGTGAAAATTAAATGAATTATTAGATATAGAACATTTAGAACTTCAGTTGAAAATAAGCACTATATTAAAACTAGTTCTAGTTATTATTATTATTATTTAAATGAGAAAATAATTTAAACTCTAGAAGATTGTATATCAATTTTTAAACAGCATCATCTGCTTTTAAAAAGGGATTCATTGGGGCACCTGCCTTTCTCAGTCTGTAGAGCATATGACCCTTGATCTCAGGGTTGTGAGTTCAAGCCCCATGTTGGGCATAGAGATTACTAAAAAAAAAAAAAAAAAAAGGACCAATTTTAGTAGAAACTGGTGGTATGCATCAGCCCCAGTGTGTTTTAGTTAGTATTATTCAACTGAAATATAAAGGTGAAAATGAAGGCAACTCTCAAAAGAATCCAACTGGGCACATCATTTCATTACACTTAACTCTGGATACAAGATTTGGCAAGGAAAATATGTTTAGCCAAAACATTAGAAATTCTTCTATTACATAGACAAGCACTCTATGCTATTCATAAAAATTCCAGGCCCTAGGATATTCACTAGGACTATTCATCAAATGATTCAAACAGCTGATAAAGAGTTGACCGAAACAGAAATGATTGAATTCCTCTCTAAGGAGCCAGAGTGAGTCTCTGGCAAAAACAAGAAGCTATTATGTCATGTCCAATTTACTTGGTCTAGTGATTCAAAGAGCAGTGTTGCATCCATTATCATCATTTCCCTTTCTAAGGTTCTTATATTCATTAGGAAATGTCCTTAGCCACCCTAAAGATTTTATGTTCATTATCTATATTAGATTGAATAAACTGGATATGGCTTAGCAGAGTGATAAAACAGTATTAGCAAACAGATGCTGGATATTAGTGCCCTAAAGTAGCTTTCAGAGACGCTCTCACTGCCCCTGGCCTCCTCCCCACCTGAGGCTGCCAGCAGTGGGCTCTGCCCCCTCCCCTTCCTGTGTGCACTCAGGGCTGAATAGTTTTTATAAGCAAGAGGATTAATAGGCTCAGGAGCAGATGCTCTTTTACAGTAAGTACTATTGCAATCTCCAATTGTGCTTTACATGCCTTGATAGCAATCACTCCCCAAAGAGACATTTCTTAAATACCTCTCTATTTTAAGATCGACATTTTGGTAATTTTATTAAGTTAGAAATTAAATACTTGCTGGCTAAAGTGCATCACTGACTGTGAACAAAACTGTGCTTAGAGATTCTTTTAAAGTATATCTTCTCTGCATTGTGCAACACTAACTTTGCCCAGCTACATCCAAGTCATGGTCAAAAGGAATTGGAGGCACCTGTAAAAGAGTTAGAGAACTCCGAAGCCGTATTTTAAGTCCTCAAACCCATGTTTGTGGAACTCGTCACTGAAGTTTTCATGACGAAAATGCTAGATTTTCTCTGCCCCTTCTAACAGAGAATATAATTTAAGTGTTTTGTCTATGTGCCTATGAAGCGTGGAAAGCATTAAATCTCGAATCACATTACATTTGAGTTGTTTTAGTGCTGACTTAGTTCTAAACTAATATATGTACATGATGAGTGATGAGAAGACACTAATGAAATTAATTCTGCTTAGTGCATCCCTTGTGAATATTGACATAACCATATATTGATAGTCATTTTGGGAAAATCAAACCAAGAAGGAAAATAAAGAAAATGAAAAGAAAAATTAAATTGTATGAAGGACCTTGATGTTATTCATTCTTTCATGTGTTTTGACTTTACTGTCAACCATCTCTGTATCTCTTATTCTTTCCCAAAGCAAGTTATCATCCTAGTGACGTCTGTTATGATTTATGTTTCCTTACAACAAAATATTCAATATATTCAGCATCCTTTTTTTTGTAAAACCTTTGATCATTTCTAAATGTTAACATCTTTAAATGTTGGTGGATATTATATGCATATGTGTAAATATTATAAGCATGTATGTTTGTATGTATTTTTATGTATTTACACATATATAGACACCCATATATACTTACATACATTATAAATACAGTTGATAAAGTATGCCTATGTTTTATCTATAGCTATATCTATATATTTCTATAGACAGAGATGTGCATTGCTTAATCCTTTCCAGATCTTCAATTCCCTGTGCAATCTGATAAAATTGCCTAAGAAAAATGCACTTGCTCACATATACAAAAACCGACGTTACCAGCAAGACATGCATTTATATCCAAATCCATGCAAATTAGGAAACTTGGTTAGCCCTTATATTTATCCATGGAGGTGTTCAGTTTAGAAAAACTATTAAAGAGAAGCTCCTGGGTGGCTTAGTCTGTTAAGTGTCCAACTTCAGTTTAGGTGGTTATCTCACAGTTTGTGAGTTCAAGCCCTGCATCAAGCTGACTGATGTCAGTGTGGAGCCTACTTTAGATCTGTCTCCCTCTCTCTCTGCCCCTCCCCACTTGCTCTCTCTGTCTCAAAATTAAATAAACCTTAAAAAAATAAAGAAGTGGGGCGCCTGGGTGGCTCAGTTGGTTAAGCGGCCGACTTCGGCTCAGGTCATGATCTTGCAGTTCGTGAGTTCGAGTCCCGCATCGGGCTCTGTGCTGACAGCTAGCTCAGAGCCAGGAGCCTGTTTCAGGTTCTGTGTCTCCCTCTCTCTCTGACCCTCCCCTGTTCACGCTGTCTCCCTCTCTCTCTCTCTCTCTCTCTGAAATAAATAAAACATTAAAAAATTTTTAAAAAAAAATAAAGAAGTACTAAAACATGTCCTTATTTGAAATACTGTAATAAATAGGAAAAGAACTATTCATTTTCCTCTGATTTTATTTTCAAGTCTGACTGAAGAACTGTAAGGAAACACCCCAAAACAGTGGTCATCAGTGCAGGCTTTTCATTGTTTTGTTTGTTTTGCTTGTTTTTTCTCTGCAACTTTCACATGCAACACAATAAAGAGCATCACATCTCTCTTTTCCTTCAGTCTTTCTCAAGAGGAGAGAGAAAAAGGATATGTGGCCCTGGAGAATGGACGGTGGTATTATCAGAGTATCTGGTAGGAGTGGAGATTGGGATGAGATGTGGATCACTGAATTGTAAATTACCCACTTGAGCAAGAAGGCATTTTATGGGTACTGATCCAGCTGTATAGCATTTCTGTGTTTTCTTTCTAATGTCCACTTCAATACTGCTTTCTGAGACGAGGGTTTTCCTTGCCGTTGAGGTTGTTAAAGATTAATTGATGGAAAAGTCTTGATAATTAAGGTCCATCCTCAGGAATAAAGGCAGAGAGAGCTCTCTGTTCTTGGCTACACACACCTACCAACCCCACCACTTTTTTTTATTGTAGTCGTCATGGCCCTTTGTGACTGGCATAATTTCAAAAGAGAAAGCAGTCACCATGACTGAAAGAATGTTAAAATATTTTATTGGCTATAGGACATCCTCTGTGTCCTAGGAGTCAGGCAATATAATTTAACTCAGAAAGCACAGCTTTCATAAAATCTTACGAGCCAAACTAGTACTCTGCGTTCTCCAGGACATTTCCTGTTGGTAGCCCCCCTCCCAATCTTGGTGATAAAAACAAAAGGAGTCCAAGTGACTGGCATCTCATCTAGGAGACTATTGTGTCATTCAATGGTCTAAGATTTATAACACCATCAATATATTCTGCGTCATGCTCAGAACATCCCAAGTTCCCTTTTAAGTAAAGTTGGTTCCATTCAGAATATGAGGATTTCAAGAATAGTAGTGTCAGTAAAAAAAAAAAAAAAAGAAAGAAAAAGAAAAAAGAAAAGTAAAGCCTTTACACAGATTTCTGGCCTTTTACCATTATTACCCTTGAGAGAAATTAAGTCTGACTACAGGCAAAAAATGGGGAAGCAATTCAGCAAGTTCAAAAGTGCACTGACCATTTAATTACTCTTAAATTATGTTTTACACAAGGATTAACATTAAGCCTCTGTAGCATAAAATCTTTACTTCGTTAACTTTCTAAATATATCTTACAAATTGTAACAGAGATTCAGGATAATATGTAAGCCAGTAAGTAGAGACAATAATTTTAAAATATCTCTAACATTTTCAGCTTCTCTTGTTATTTTTCCTTAAGCTTTATATCTATTTCTCTTTATTCAGTGAAGAAATGGTCATTGAATGCCCACTATATCCCAAGTTCTGTGCACAGTATTGAAGATATGATAATAAATAAGATAAATACAGGTTTCTTGTCCTGAGAGAGCCTGCAGTATTTTGGAGACACAGACAAGCAATGAGGCAATTCCAGCGTGATATGTGCTTTGACAAAGAGGAGCAGTTTGCTAAAGGATGACATAAAAAAAAAAGGCATCTAAACCAGATTTCAGGAATTATGGAAGGATTTCTAGATGCATCTTGAGTGGTGAGCCATTAGCCAGATGCAGGAAGGTGGGTGGTTTGAAGAAAAAGAGAAAGTGCAATAATGAGGGATAAAGCAATAGCTTTATCTTAAAATATGAGAGAAACCTGTACAGATCTAAAGGTTAATGGGAAAGATCCAGCATAAAGGAATAGAAATGAAGTTAGAGGAGATAAGTAAGTGTAATTGATAAAGCAAGGAGCGCAGAGCACAGCTGAGGAATGAATTTGAGGGAGGACTTATTACACCATAATGGAAGGAAAGAATAAACACAAATATGAACAGTTTTAAAGGTGCAGTAGTAGGAAGCTGAGAGAATTCCAGGAAAGTGGTTTCAGTTTCTTAATGTGAACAAATATAGTAATCAATATTTATTGATTATATTTTATGTCTCAACCAGGGTGGTTAGAGATCATCTAATACTCAGAGCTTCCTGTGACATTGATAATATCCTCCCAGTTTGTAGGTACAAAAACAATGCTTTGGAGAAGACAGCTTGTCCAGCATCACATAACCAGCAAGTGTCAGAGTCAAAGACATGAATCCAGAATCTCTGTGTTATGTGTTTCTTTGCAGTCCCTCCAGTAAAGTAGAAGAAGCAATTCTCTGCTATGTGAGCAAGGGCAGGGACGGGGGGAGGGGAAGAAGGGATAAAGACAAAAGTTTGGAATAACTAGAAAAGGATCAAAATTGCCACAAACTTCTCCCGTTCTGACTACAAGGGCTGTTGGAGAGTGCTAAAATAAGGAAAAATAGATTGTGTTACCAGTCCTTTAGAAATCTCAATTTGCTCAACAGCTCAATCAAGTGTGGGGCATGGAAAAAAGTAGGCAGTTGAACTGATCTCAGATAGAAAATTTCCCAGATAGATGGTGTTTTAGTCAGCTCAGGCTGCCATAACAAAATGTCATAGAAATTTATTTTCTCACAGTTCTATAGGCTGGAAATCTGAGATCAGGGTGCCAGCATGGGAACATTTTGGTGCAAGTTCACTTTCTGGATTGCAGAGAGCTGGCCATTCTCTCTCTGTGTCCTCACATTGCAGAGAGAAAGCAAGTTCTTCGGTGTCTCATAAGGATACTAATCCCATCATGGGGCCTTACCCTTAGGACCTCAACTGAACCTCATTACCTTCCAAATGCCCCACCTCCAAATACCATCACATTGGGAGTTAAGTCTTTAAAATATGGATTTTAAGGGTATGGGGAGGTAGGGGGACACAATACAGTCCATAGTGGATGGAAAAAAATGGAAGATAATTAAATGTGTGATTTAAAAAATGTTCAAGACCTGAACCAGAAAAATCTAAAATGAAGGTAAAGGAAGTGAAGACCAATTGGTCTTACTGCAGGAGAAATAGTGGTAGAAGCCAGGTAACAGAACATATGTAATGGAAATAACTCAGCTGATATAAGACAGAAGGGAGATGGGATGATTGAATTGACTTTTTAATTCTTAATATCTTCCATATTGATTTTTACTTAATATATAAATGTAGGGGCGCCTGGGTGGCTCAGTTGGTTAAGTGTCTGACTTAGGCTCAGGTCATGATCTCATGGTTCATGGGTTCGAGCCCCGCGTTGGGCTCTACTGACAGCTAGCTCAGAACCTGGAGCCTCTCTTCAGATTCTGTGTCTCCCTCTCTCTCTGACCCTCCCCTGCTTGCGTGCTCTCTCTCTCTCAAAAATAAATAAAAACATTAAATATATATATACATATATATAAATATAGGTCTGTAGGCTCATTTTCTACAGGCAGAAGAGAATAAGAGATACGAGTGCTCTGCAAACACATTTGAGGAGAAACCTAAGGGTCGGAAGGAGGTTGGCCACTTCAAAGAATGAATAACCAAGGAAGTTTCCAGAAGAGAAGGAAAGGTGAACAAATTTGCTGAAAGAGATCTTCCTGGGCACCCCAGTAAAATCCTTCCTTCTGGCTAGTAAGGGAGAAACGCAGGTGACTATTTAAGGAAAAATATCGTGGGGTGCCTGGGTGGCTCAGTGGATTAAGCACCGGCCTCTTGGTTTTGCCTCAAGTCATGATCTCATGGTTCATGGGTTCAAGCTCCGCATCAGGCTCTGCACTGACAGTGCGGAGCCTGTTTGGGATTCTCTCTCTGCCCCTCCCCTGCATTCTCTCTCTCTCTCTCTCTCTCTCTCTCCTTTTCCCCACTCTCACTCCCCCCTCCCTTTCTCTCATAAAGAAGTAAACTTAAAAAAGTCAAATTCCTACTATATGTAAGATATACTCACTGCATAAAAATAATCTATCTCACTCGATAATGAGGTCAAACTCTTTCAATAAATAATTGAAACACTTTTTTAAAAAAGAATAGGAAGAAGTAAATGAAGAAAACTTGATTGACATTAAGATATCATTTTAAATGCATATTAAATGACCCATTTTTCTTTTTTTCTGATCCCACTATCTTTCACCAATGGAGCTCAGAGAGTGTCGTCTTATGTCTGCTGCTCCATGAATTATGTTTACCATGGAAATGGATTAGCAAGAAAGGGATGAAATTAGTCATTCAATCACTTGACATTTGCATTGACTGTGCAAAACAGTGAGGGATTCAATAGCTGGCACTTTAGAATGAATCAAAGCAGTGGCACCAAACTGCATAATGGCCATTTCTCCTATACCAATACATCCACTTTTGCTTAAAAATGTCTTTGAAGAAGCAGGAAAAATCATTATTAAATCTAAATTTCTGAGTACATATCTTTTTAATACTCTGTGAAACCAAATGGGAAGTACACATAAGGCATTTCTGTTGCACACCGAAGTATGATGGTTGTCACGAGGAAAAGCATTTGTGCAACTATTTAAGTTGTGAGCTGAACTATACTGTGTCCAAGAAACATCACTTTTTCTGAAAAGAGCCACTGGAAAACTAACATCAATAATTAAACTTGAATATATGACTGACGTTTTCTCAAAAATGATCAAAGTGAGTCTGTCACTTAAAACAACTGATGGTATTTTTTGCCAATAATACAGTTTAGGCTTCAAGCGAAAGCTTCAAATAGCTTGCCAGCTCTCCAATATTTACAGACTTTTCTGTATTGATGAATTTGGTAATGGTATCAGTGAAATTTCATGATATAGTATAATGAAATTCATCAACATTTGGAAGATCTGCACAATTCATAATATTTTCCAAATGCCCCATGCATCATTGCAAAATCATGCATGGGTAAAAACTACATTTAAGTTATGTAATAGACCAATGGGTAGACCAATGAATTTTAATGTTTATTTATATAGTTTATATAAAAGTTTATTTATATAGTTTCAGATTCTACACTACAGTTAACCTTTAAGAAATTACCACTTGCTAAGTTTGGGTATGTATCATATCCAAGAAAACTATTCAAAATTATTTATAAAAGCTCCTCCCTTTTTCAGCCACCTATATATGTGCAAACCTAGATTTTCTTCATTTTCTTCAACCAGAGCAACACACTACAAATGATAGAATGCAGAAATAGATATGATAATCCAACTGTTTTTCTGTTAGGCCACTATTAGAGAGATTTGCAAAATGTAAAACACTGCCACTCTTTTCATTAAATTTTTATCTGAGAAATATAGTTATTTCATTAAAAATATGTTACTTTTGTTAATATGCAATGAGATTTTTTTAAGGATGCTATTTTTGTTGTTGTTTTAAAATTTAAATATACATAGTAGGCTCTATATGGATGCCGAATAGCCAGAGGAGTGACTGCCGTGCATGTTATTTTTTTGAGAACAACCAATGTGCACCTTTATTATTTTTTTCTTACTGTCCTCATATCAAAGTGACTGGAGGTCTAGGAAATGCATTTCCCAGAATCCCCTGCCATCAGGTTTCTGGGTTAGAGCTTACTAAGCAGAGGCCACAAAGTTTAAAAAAGTAGAAACCATTATTTTTTGCCCAGTAAGGAGACTTCTTGGGCTCCACCAGAAGTGAATCTTTGTAGCTTCTTCAGCCCCGTGGTAATGCACTGTTTATCTGGTGCAGTGGTGAGCTGAGATCATTAGTGGGAGATCCCTCTGATTTTTGGAATTCCCTAATCCTTTCATGGTTTGTGATAAAACTGAGTAATAGTGAGTAATAGTGAGTGTTTTCCATAATCACTGCTCCTCCAGCCCTTCCTACTTTTTTTTTTCTTCAGAGAGAGAGAGAGAGAGAGATTGGGAGAGCAAGAACAGTGGAGGGGAAGAGAGAGAGGGAGAGAAAGAGAATCCCAAGCAGACCCTGTGCTGTCAGCACACAGTCCAAAGCGGTGCTTGATCTCATCACCATGAGATCATGACCTAAGCTGAAATCAATAGCTGAACACTCAACCTATTGAGCCACCTAGGTGCCCCACTATGTATTTTTAAGTCACTAATTCACTGTATTAAGATTATTCCTTTCTGAAATACCATCATCATTTATTTATCTTTCTGACCGAAACTTGACTCATACCAGGAACTTGCTTAAGTCAATCCTGAAAATGTATTGACAATGCTTGTTTCAGACTAAACTTTTTCAATGAAAATTTGATCAACTGTTATCACACTGAGAAAAATACTTAAACAGGCTTTATAGGTAAGAAATGAGAGAACACATTGATTTTTTGAGAAAGAACATAAAAATCCATGATACTTTATAGCACAATTATGTGGAGCTAATACTACATTTTACTGAAATATAGTTGGCACACAATGTTATGTCAGTTTCATGTGTACAACATAGTGACGCAACAAGTCTGTACAATACGCTATGTCCATAAGTGTTGCTACCATCTGTCACCACACAACACAATTACAATACTATTGACTAGATTCTCTATGTTGAGCCTTTTGTGCCTGTGACGTATTTATTCCATAACTGGAAGCTTGTCTCTCCCACTCCCCTGCACTCGTTTTACTCATCTCCCACATGACTCCTTTCTGGCAACCATCAGTTAGTTCTCTGTGTTTAGGAGTTTGTTTCTGCTTTTTGTTTGTTTATTTATTTGTTATGTATTTTAGATTCCACATATAAGTGAAATCATGGTATTTGTCTTTCCCTGACTTATTTCACTTAGCATAATATCCTCTCGGTCCATCTATGTTGTTGTAAATGGCAAGATCTCATTCTTTTTAATGGCTGGGTATTATTCCATTGTGTGAGTGTGTGTGTGTGTGTGTGTGTGCATCACATCTTCTTTCTCCATTCACCTATCAATGGGTGTGTCACTTATATATATAGCAATATATTGGCTATTGTAATTAATGCTGCAATAAACATGTTTTAGTGTTCTGTTTCTTTTCTGAGTCAGTCCACACTATGGCCTAGTTCTCCCCTGTGGACCGACTCATCCAGCAATGGTTCCCAGCTGACCACTTGTCCCTCCCTGCTGGATTTCATCTTTCTGTGGCAGAAACACCTACTGGCCTTTCAATGACACATTCTTATTTTGTCTCTCCAAATAAAAGAATATTTGTTTTTACCTAGAAAAACTGCTAAAAGTTTTGGTTTCCCAGCCTTCTTTGTCTTTAAGAACTTACTGGTAAGTAAGATTTATAGAACTTTCTGTGTAAATAAAGGTGTTATGTAGAACTTCCAGAAAGCCTCAAGAAAAAAGGAAGTATGCTCTTCTTCCCTTTCTCCATACTGCCTCTGGAATGCGGTAATAATGCAGATAAGATGTGCTGCTGTAGCAACTGCATCGAAGTGGAAAGATAAGAGTTATGCCCCTAGGGTGACAGAATGGACATTTAGGAGCACAGGTCCCTGACGGCCATGGAGTCTGCATACCTGCTTAGACTGCCTTCCTCTTAAATTCTGTATGCATGAAATAAACAAATTTCCCATCATATTTCAGCTCTCTTCTTTCAAGCTTTCTGCCACACAGAACCTTATCCAGTCCTAGCCTGCAATCCTCAAATTATAAATAACACAGGGCTATGTTGCACAAAAAAACCTTTCCATAGAAAACTGGCAGTAACGGATGGGGATGTATGCAATAGAAATGAAACACTACATTCAGTGGAAGACATCACTGTTTCTATATATTTGTTATCACTTCTTTGTTGCAGAAATATCCATCACTGTCCATACCTATCCATAAATCCCCTGCTTCCCATCAGTTTTTGAGGCTTTCTTCCCTTTTAGTCTGACTTGTCTCTTAAATGACCTCTTCCTGTTCACTCCCAGTAAGTCAGAGTTCCTCTTATTTATATTATTGACAGCTCAAGCCTCTCTTTCTCTCACCTACTGCATCCAAACTACATGCACAGCATCATATTTCTAAGCAAAAATGTGAGAAGAGTCTATCCTAGCATCTTTTCATCAACAAAAGAACTATCTACCTCAGAGATAATCTCAGCAATCCCATTAGAAAAAAGAAGCAACCACAATTAGTTTCTAATCATATTTTTCTTCTTATTCCATCATTACTTAATAAGCAGCAAATATACAACTGTGGAAATTTACTGAAATCAGAAATTTCACCAACAGACTTTAGCAGTTTCTTTGTATCATGAAAAATACCTAGAAAGGCAGAAGCCCGGACACTGCTGATGGTCCTGTGACTAAATGGAAAGCAGAAGCCGTTTCTTTTCACAAAGATACACCTCCCTCCAGCTATCTGTTACCCTCCCAACTTCCAGCCAGCTCTTGCTGATGCATGCAGACATTGCCACCCTATGCCTGCCCTTGATTACTACACCTGTTATATGATTTTTCTCTCAAGCTGTCCTAGGATGTGGCCTCTCTCTTAAACACAGCATAAAATGTTTGCCTTTTTGCTCGTTTCCCATCCCATAGCTTCCAATTCACTCCCGTTCTCTGAGAACTTCATTATATAATGCATAGACTCTTCAACCCCAATTACTGAAATTATCCTTCAGTTCTCATATGGAAGATTAAATCAAGGCCCCAGCTTGACAATTTCCTTACTGCTTCGTCTCAATCGTTTTTCATCTCCACTCTACCTATGATACAATAAGTATATTTGAATTTGTCACCATCTAAAACTTCACCTCTTAAATCTAAAACTTTAATTTTCTATCACCAACAATTTTTATCATTCCAGTTCTCTCTCCCTCAGTCCCATCACAACTACTTTAAAAAAAATTTATGTTTATTTATTATTGAGACAGAGAGAAACAGAGCATGAGTGGGAGTAGACAGAGAGAGGGAGACACAAAATCTGAAGCAGGCTCCAGGCTCTGAGCTGTCAGCACAGAGCCCGACGCAGGGCTCGAACCCACAAACTGTGAGATCATGACCTGAGCGGAAGTCCGTCATTTAACCGACTGAGCCACCCAGGTCCCTCCACAACTACTTTTTTTAAAGTTTTAATTTTTTTAAGTAATCTCTACACCTAGCATGGGATTCAAACTCACAAGTCCAAGACCAAGAGCCACATGCTCTACCAAATGAGGCAGCCAGGTGTCCCTTATCACAACTGTATTTTAAGCCTTTTAAGAGAATTCTAGAAAGAGAAGGCAGAGCAAAAGATTCTTTGCCCCTCTCCTTCTTGGAAAATATCAAAAAATAATAAGGAGAAAAGCCAAAAGACCCCTTAATTTTCAATAAACACTAATGAAAGTCCATATCCCTGGATGGAAATAATTTAAAAAGCTCCAAAATGCAATGGAAATTAGACCAAGGAGGGTGCCTGTGTAGCTCATTTAAAGACCTACTCTTGGTTTTGGCTCAGGTGATGAACTCCCAGTTTGTGGGTTCAAGCACAGAGCATTCTTTCTCTTTCTCCCTCTGCCCCTCCCTCCACTTGTGTGAGCATGAGCAAGAGTGCTCTCTCTGTCTCTCAAAATAAATAGTAAACTTAATTTAAAAAATAAATAAAAATTAGACCAAGACATTGAAAGTTTGGGTAAGATCTCAGTAGAATCCAGGCAGCGTGCTCAGCCTTGAGTTCATCCTGGCTGTATCACACCTCCAGGGACAAACAGTGGTCTCCTTGTTAGAACAGCAAAGTTCCAGTGGGGATGGGCAGTAGGGGTCCACTTGATGTTTTGTTTCAAACAAGTGGCCAAGGAGATGGGACTGAAAGAGGAAATATATAAAAAAGCTGTCTTTGCAATGGGAGTGTCAGCATAGAGAAAAATATATAGGTAATACACACCCCTAAAGCTTCTGATCTTAGACAGCTAGAAAAGATCTTCTATCTGTGCCTGTGTAGACAAACACACAGATGCACAAACATGCATCTACACACACACACACACACACACACACACCATGTCATACTAAAACAGAAAATATATTGGATTTCCCGGAGCCCCAGAGGACTTTCTTATTACCTTAGAACACAGGAGACTAAGAAAACATTTGGAGAAGGCTGTTTGAGTTTCAATAAACTGCAAGCCCACCCTCCTCTCTGATGTCTCTTCCAACTCTTCAGAACTGCTTCTCTTTCCAGGAAAGACAAGCACTAAGAGAAAGAAGGAAGATGATGTGGAGAGGAATACACTAACAAGATGCAGATAAAAATCATTTGTCAAAAATTAAATATAGACAACAAAATAGGTGATTATTATTCACAATCTTGAATCTCTGCACCGAACTCTAGACTAATGTTCTTTACATTCCCCACACCTAGCAGAGTGGCTTGCACATAATAAGTATTTCATCCAGATTTGATGAGTAAATAAGCAATGTTCTGAAGCAGCATTTCAGATATTATTGGTCTCCATGTGAAAATGATTTCCAGTAATTGGGCCTTCCTGGATTTCCTGAAATGAAACAAATATGTGTAGTTTTGGTATTAAGTTTAATCGAGGCAGCTCCTTTTGAAAATCTAATTAAATTAAACAAATATTTGCTGAGTCCTTTCAATGTACAGATCATTCTGCCAGTTTCATCATGGATTTAAAAATGAGATCTTGAGTAGTTGAATATCTACCATTTAATTAAATAAAATATTAATTTTAAAAAGTAAGGTTTTTAATTTGTCTTGGAAAGGGAAAATGCTATTTCCTTCTCCCCAGCCCATTCCAGAATCTATTCTAAAAATAAAACAATTGCTACCATTCCAATATAGTAGTGGACTGAACAAGTAGATAATTCAAACTGTTCTAAATACTGCAGGTGAATTGGATTTCTTTATATTTAATAATGTATGGTCATAGTTCATGGGACTTCATACATTTATTTACTCATTCAGCAATATTTGTGGAATGCCTTCTATCAAGCAGATGTTACAGTATATTAGGCAGATTGAGAGTTCCTAAATCTTACTATATTCAAAGCATAGGTGACACTTGATTGTGAAGCATTTTTATTTCTCTTTGTAAATAAAGGGATTTTCATTCACAGTTTCATGTCACATATAAAAAAAAGGAAGGGGGAGGCTCTGGTGTTTAGTTCCACATGTAAGGAATTTGGAATTTGCCATGTCATTGTAACAACAAGTAAAACTATGAACAGAATGAAAAATAAACAACTGTTCTTGGATCCATGAGAGAGATGGGGGCACAGGGCAAATCACTGCACCCAAGATTGAAGACACAAAAGTCAAATACAGGGAACTGAGGCAGAAGCCTTAGAGCTGAAAGCCCTATGGGAACAAGTGCTGGGGCAGGAATCCTGCACATTAATTAACAAATTACTGGAGACTCAATGGGAAGAATTGTGAGAGTTAAAAACTCCAGGTAGACACAGTCATAGGGGGCCCCCACAATTTTGTGACATTTATCTCCAGGAGCTCAACCAGGTTCCCATAGTAAATATCAGAGAAAAATCCCCTAGGGCTTCCAGTAGGGGGCAGGGACAGGGAACCATCTTGAAATATACCAAAACAATCTGTTCTCCTTACCAAGTCCTGCCCGCAGGGGAAACTAGTTAACCAGTGCCTAACCTAATGGGGCATTGTCAGAGCCTAACTGACCTAAGAGAGGGAAATACCCAACTCCAGCCCACTCTAGCCATCCTGTCCCACCTAAGAGAGGAGAAAAATAACTGAGAAATTCTTGTGAACTTCACAGTCTACAGGCATAGTCTCAATAAAAACTGAGATCTAATCACAGGACTACAGAATTATCCCTCTCCTCTCACACGTCACCACTACATTCCTAGGATCCTGTTTACAACAGTTTCTTATACCCAGTACACCATGACCAGTTATCAAGAAAAAAATTACAAAGCACACCAAAAGGCAAAAAAGCACAATTTGAAAAGACAGAACAAGCATCAGAGCCAGACATGGCAGGGATGTTGAAATTATCAGACTGGAAATTTAAAACAACTAGGATTAATATGCAAAGAGCTCTAATGAATAAAATAGACATCATGTAAGAAGAGATGGGTAATGTAAGCAGAGAGATGGAATTCTACCAAAAAAAAAAAAAAAAAAAGAAAAAAGAAAAAAGAAATGCTAGAGATTAAAAACACTGTAATACAAATGAAGAATGCCTTCAATGGACTTATAAGTTGACTACATACAGATCAAGACAAAAATCTCTGAGCTTGAGGATATCTCAGTACAAACCTTCAAAACCAAAAAGCAAAAAAGAAGGTTTTCTGAAGAAAACAGAATAAAATATACAAGGAATGTGGGACAGCTACAAAAGGTTTAACATATGTATAATGGAAATATCAAATGGAGAAGAATGAGAGAAAGAAACAAGTAAAAAACCTCAAACAATAATGACTAACAATTTCCCCAAATTAAAGTCAGACACCTACCCAGAAAGCTCAGAGAACACAACTAGGATAAAAACCTACACCTAGGAGCATCTGGGTGGCTCAGTCTGTGGCGTTTCCAACTCTTGATTTCAGCTCAGGTCATGATCTCACTGCTTGTGAGATTGAGCTCAATGTTGGCCTCTGTGCTGATAGAGCATAGCCTGTTTGGGATTGTCTCTCTCCCTCTCTCTCTACCCCTCCCTCACTCATGCATGAACATGTGTTTGAGCACACACTCTCTCTCAAAATAAATAAACTTAAAAAAAAAAGAAAAGTCCTACACCTAGGCATATCATTGTTAAACTACAAAAACCCAAAGGTAAAGAAAACAATTTCAAAGAAATCAGAGAACAATAAGACCTTACCAACAGAAGAAAAAAGATAAGGATTACATCCAACATGCAAGAAGAAAGTGTTGAAAGAAAAAAGCCACCAACCTAGAATTCTACACCCTGCAAAATTATTCTTCAAAGGTAAAGGATAGAGAAAGACTTTCTCAAATTAACAAAAACTGAAGGAATTTGTTGTTAGCAGATCTGCCTTGCAAGAAATGCCAAAAAGATATTTTTTGGAAAGAAGGAAAATAATAAAGGTCAGAAACTCATCTACATAAAGAAAGGAAGAACATTGAAGAAGTAATAAGTGAAGGCAAAATGCAAAAATTATTTCCCTTGGGGGCTGAGTGACCCACTTCATTAAGTGTCCAACTGTTGATCTCAGTTCAGGTCTTGATCTTTGGGTCTTGATTGGGGGTTGTGAGATCAAACTTCACATTGGCTGCTCTGAGCTGGGCATGAACCCTACTTAAAAAAATTATTGCTTTATTCTTATTTGATCTAACAGGTAACAGTTTGTTCAAAATAATAGCAACAATGTATCGATGACACACTCATATATATATCTTAGGTACATACACATCTATGCATGTTTATGTATAAGGGAACTAAATGGCAGCAATGATGCAAGTTGCAGGATGGAAAAATTAAGAATTGTTTTCTTATTATAAGGTATTCACACTATGACATAATACAGTGTTACTTAAAAGTAGGCTAGGATTAATTATAAATGTATATTGAGTACTCTAGGACAACCACTAAAAATTTTTTAAAGAGGTATGACTGATAGGCTAAGAAAGGAAAGAAAACGGACTTTGACAGAATGCTCAGAAGAAAGAGTGAAAGCAAAAATAGGAAAAAATAACAAGGGCAACTTGTTGCAAACAAATAGAAAACAGTAACAAAAAGCAGTAGAGATTAATTGAACTATATCAGGTAAAAAGTCATGCTTACATTGCTAGGATTTAGTTTATTAAGAAAAAGTCAAGATATGGCTAAAAATAATGTGTCCACATATTTACTGTATAATCTCCTTTGTCTTCATTTCATTTATTTTTTTTTATTTTATTTTATTTTATTTTTATTTCTAGTCAGCTGTTTTAAAATAAGTGTTTTTTTTGTCTTCATTTCATTTAAATGCTAGAAAAATGTGATTTATGAAAAAGAATACAAAGAGAAAAGACCTTTTTACAAATGAGTTTTAGTAAAAGAAATTCTAGTCCTTTCGATTATTCAGAATCCCCTGAAGCATGTTCCTTAGAAAGCTTCTTCCTGGACATAAAGGTCAGTTTATGTAAAAAGACTTATATGGTCAAATCAGTTTGGGATTTGTTGCAATCTATAAACTCATTACAATACATGTGAGCAGGTCAAAGAGTCTGAAAAGTCCCACAGTAAAGAAAGTTCATTTAGCCAAATATTTCCCAAATTTTGGAAAGCATGAAAATTTTTTGGCAAGGAATGTAATCTCATAACTCAGAAGTACCAGAATTTTAATGATGTTGAGCAGAATTCACTAAAGATAAATATGATCCATATTTATACATATAAATATGTATACATATAAATACGTATACCCATAGTCTCTGTCTCTCCTGCTTCTCTTATATAAAAGGACTGGCCCCTCTCTCCATGTGCACTTTGGTCAACATCCCCTTTTACTTTCTCAAGAACTTCATTCCTACATCATCTACCATCTATGAATGTTTTTCTTTGTGGAGGTGCTGACCCATTAACTACAAAAACATCCTTTTGTAACTGCCATTTGGGAAAAAGAATTACTTGAAAAATCTCAAGTCGTCTTCTATTTCTTTACTCATTATTACAGGAAAATTCTTGAAAGTTTCTACTTGATATCCCTTTCTAATATTACATCTCACTCTTGAAGCTATTCTAATCTGGCTTTCCTCCACATGACTCTATTGACATCATTCTTGTCAAAGGCTCACAATTCCATATTGTCAAATTCTGTAGACATTTTTCAGTTCTTGTCTTAGTTGACACACCACATTCTACATAATTGGCCACTCATTTCTTGAAACACTATCCTTTATTTCTGCAACATCATACTCTTCTGTTTTTCACCCTATCTCATCTTAGACACCTGTGATGACTTCACTGCATCCATCTGACCTAAAAAGTTACAATTCCCCAGGTTCAATTCAGGTTACTTTGTTTTTCTGACTTCTTACTAGCACCTTTCATTCATTTCCATGGTTTTATATAACATATATGCTTAGATTATGATTGCCAAATGGATAGCCCCAGTTCTTAATGCTGTTCTGTGTACTAAGTTTTGTAGGTAGCTGCCTATTGACATTTTAGCATATACACCACACACATCTAAAAGGTAACAAGCCCAAGACAGGAAATTTTCTTTCGTACCCCATCCCAGGTTCTGCTTCTGTTTTACCTATCACAACAAAAGGCACCTCCCTCCACAGCATTACTCAAGACAAATATTACAGAGTCATCTTCACTTTGTCCTTCATTTATCCTTCACACCTAAGTCATTAACAAGACCTGTCAAATTTTCTCCTCAGATATTTATCTTGCATGTGTCCACTTCGCTCCATCTCCATTTCTACTATGTTAGTTCAATCTAACATCTTCTGCTTGGTCTACTGCAATAGGTTCCTAGCTCATCTCTTTGTTTGGCTTCCTCCCCCTCTCCAATCAATATCCCCCATAGCACAAGAGTTGCTTTTTTTTTTTTTTTTTAATTCAAATCCAGTTGACTTAGTTCACAACTCACTGTTCAAAATGCTTCAGTGGTTTCCCAATGAACTTGGGGGAAAGTAGAGTGAACAAGATCTGGTTTGTGTCTGCCTCATTTTGATCCATTTGCCCCGTTTCTCATGTGTGTTGATTTTTTGGTTTCTGTGCTTATCCTGTAAACATGCTCAGTTCTTCTCCTCCCATTCTTTCCTCTGCCTGGATTGCTCTTTCCCTATTTTCCATAGAACTCACTTTTCTTTATTCATATATCTTGACTGAAACAGTGACTCGAACAGTCTATGACTGCCAATCCCATCAACAGTTGCCAGTACTCCCACCAGATTCTACCACATGTCCAAGCTTCTTTCTAAGCATTTCAAATAATCCGTATTTATTTATTTATATTTTGAGAGAGAATGTGTGAATGGGGGAAGGACCTAGAGAGAGGGAGAGGGA
The DNA here is from genome assembly GCF_003009895.1 of Hyaena hyaena. Lineage (NCBI taxonomy): Eukaryota > Metazoa > Chordata > Mammalia > Carnivora > Hyaenidae > Hyaena > Hyaena hyaena. The sequence goes on along the minus strand of NW_024081253.1, from coordinate 1,020,978 downwards.
GAGAGAGAGAGAGAGAGAGAGAGAGAGAGAGAGAGAATTCCAAGCAGGCTCCATTCTATCAGCAGAAGCCTGCCCAATGCAGAACTTAATCTCACAACTGTGAGATCGTGACCAGACCCAAAATCAAGAGGTGAACACTTAACCAACTGAGCCACCCAGGCACCCCAGGTATCATTTGTCTTCTCTTCACACAGACCCCGCATACATTCCCGAAGGCAGAGATCCTTTTTATTTAGTTGACCCCTGTGATCCCAATGATCCTAATGCCCAAAGCAATTATGGTACAAAATAGCTGCTGATTTAATATTTATTGGATAAAGTAATAAATAGCCTTCATTATTAACAAATAAAGACTCATAAAATGTGTAATTATTTTTTCAGTGTCCCCAACAAGTATAATCCTCGTGAATTTCAATAGCAAGTAAGTCTAAGTAGGTCAGTCCAGACTCCAAGAAGTAAACCTAATTAAAGGTAGAATGTGGACCTTTTAAGGTAATATATGTCCTTGCACACATGAGGTTTGAGTATGAAAATAATTCATCACCAATTTTTGCAGGCAATTTTAGTTAAAAGATACATCTCATTGTATCCATATCTCCTTTTCAAGCTGCAGTTCCTAACATCTTCTATTTAAAAAATCCTAGACTCCAAAATTCTTTCCTCTCTGCTCATTTTTTAAATGTATCTTATTTTCACTAAAATGTCATTTAGACTTTGGCCACTTGGAGGAACTTTCGCTCTTTTATAGGCACTTCCTTTTTTATGCCAGGTACCTTTCAAAAAGACAAGAATTAATTTCCCTAAGACTATTACATTCTTGATTCTGACATTTTTAACTATCCAACTCCTAAAATTTAAATGAGCTATTTCTAATCCAGGAAACTGACATTACTAACTCATGACATATAATCTTATTCAACTTGCTATTACAACTATGTCTTCTGTCAGCTCTCTCATAAAGAGATTACAGCACAATCCACTTTAGGCTAATTCACAACTAGAGTAAGCATTAGAATCACGCCAGAGAATTTTCAAAATATGCCTTTCTGAGTCCCACTCTATCCATTCAGATGCATTAAATCACAGCTGCCAAGGGCGTAGCCTTAGGTTATGAGTTTTTATAAAGCCTTCTGAGTGCTTCTAATACACTCTTGGATGAGAATAAAGCCCAATATTTCAAGCTGCCTTGCAAATATATATATTGCAGAAAAATTGGGCCTCAGAAGATATAAAAATTGGGAATCTCCATAGGAATCATGGGCATTTCTTTGAAGTATACTCATCAAAAGACTGCCTCAAACATTACCACCAAATATTTTCAGTTATAACTATCTTCTGTCCCTATATGTCTGTTGTCAAGGTTCTCATTCCTGACACGAGAAATCAGACGGGCCTGATTTGGATCCGTATCCACCCCGGGAAGCTGGAGAACCATGTCTGCTGAGCATATGGAGTGGAGAGGGGCGTGGTGAGAGACAAGAACAGAATCTATTACTTTTCCATCTCGTCTCCACCACATAACATTCTTCTGCTTAAGTAGATAATCCCCCCCTCGATTCCTCCAAATATGCCAACCACATTCACCTTCTAGTGCAGCAATGCCATTAGCTCCCTTTGCTTGGAAAATTACAAGTTTTAACAAACATAGTTCTTTTTCCTGAAAGAATATGAGCAGGAAAGTTGTATTTGGATTTTGCATCTTTTTATCCCAAGCTCAGGAAACCCACTCAACTCAGGAGACAACTAAAGAGCGTCATCTTCAAATCACTTCTCTTTGAATCTGATTCTCATACTAATAAAAAGTGTGAGGAAAACTCTGTGTGTGTGTGTGTGTGTGTGTGTGTGTGTGCATGTGTGAATAGGTTCCCTATTATTTTAACACAGAATTAATGATGACATAGTACAATCACATCAAGATAGTGAGCTGTGCTGTGCTTTGGAAGAAAAGTGGCATAGCTTCCTATTCTGACTTTTCACCATATTATTTCACCTGTTAGTGCCTCTATTTCTTCATCCACAACATGGAGAAACAAAAATACTTATCTCTGTGGGGACTACAGACGATAACTTGTGGTGCCTGATGTGGTAATTGTCCCCAGCGTCCATCCCCCCCCCCTTTCTGGTCCACTGCATCTGGGAAGATTAACACTACATTCCCCCGACTCCTTGGCAGCAAGGGCTCCGGATGAGAATTGTGTTCTGCCGATCACAGACAGAAGGTGAGTGTCAGCAAGAAGCATGTTCTTTAAGTGCCTGGGGTCTCTGCTGGCAGCAAGGCAATAGAAATAAGACGTTTCTCTGCTGCAGAAAATGAGTCCATTTTCCAGATTTTTCAGTTTTGTGAGATTTGACGCATTACAACAGTGACAGCCTCAGAGGTGGAACTTCCTAGTGAATCAGTTTTGTATCGTTTCAACAGTCACTCCAGAAGGTCCACCCAAAATCCTACTCCTTCAGTCCTTCCTCGGATTGTAGGGACCTCATTACCTGCCTTAACCTACTTCCACTTTAATGTTTTGTTTTTTTTTTCTTTCTAGGAGAGAGAGAGAGAGACAGCGTGAGCAGGGGAGGGTCAGAGAGAGAGGGAGTCACAGACTGAAACAGGCTCCAGGCTCTGAGCTGGCAGTCAGCACAGAGCCCGACGCGGGACTCGAACCCACGAACCGCGAGATCATGACCCAAGCGAAAGTCGGACCCTTAACCGACTAAGCCACCCAGGCGCCCCAACCTATTTCCACTTTAAGTTTCCAGGGTGGTTTCTATTTCCCACTCCAAAACCAAACACAGACATACAAACTACTTAACAGCATTTCTGATACTTAAAAATTGCTTTAAAAGTATTACCTATTATTAGTATTTATTTATATTTGACCTTAATCATGTTGCTTAAATACATTAAGCTGAGTTTCCTTACCGGTAAAATGGTAACCTGCTTCTGGAACTGCTATGTAGATAAAATGAAATGATAGGAGCTCAATAAATTTTATCTATAGTTATTATTTGTATTTAATGACATTCTTATTTTTTGTTATTTTTATCAGTGTATGAATCATTTTGATTTTAGTCTTTTAGCAAGCTAAACTATCTCACATACTTTATAACACCATCTGTAAGAGCTATGCTGTTGTCAACACCATCTGTAACAGCTTGGTATACATAGACTATGCTATTGACATGTAGTATATTTCTAAATTTAGTAATATGTTACACAGAGCACTAGTCTAAACTTAAAAATAATAATAATAGTCTCTCAAAAATGAATCATCTGATTCTTGCCTTTGGAATCTTTTTTTTGGATTTTGCTGTTCAACCACTAGAGGGCAGACAAGTACAGTGGAAAATCAGTACCAGGCAAAGCAGTACATTCTTGGTTTGCTTTTTGAATGCCCATGAGTAGAAGCCATATTTTAAAAAAATTTTTTTAGAAACCATATTTTTTAAACATGTTTCTTCTGTTGCAGCAACCAATGAAGAGGGTAGAATAAATATGCTTGATATCTAAGCACACAAATTTCAGTGAAAATATCATGTGCTTATTTAAACTTCATAGTTTCCTAAAATTAATAGGCACAATTTCCTCCCCTGTCTATATGCATTTTAAAGCAAAAACAACTCAACAACACACATATATATATTTTTAATTAGAAGAGAATTAAACAGTCCACAAGTCGTTAGAACAGAGACAGAAGTACACAGTAGTAACCTAGTGAGAATACCATTAACCTGGGATCATAAAAGGGGACTTTCTACTCATTAGGTGCTGTAGACACAGTGCTTGAGGTTCATAAACTCTTCAAGATATTAGAAAAAATATATGAGACTCATAAAAAAAGTTGGCACCCAACCTTGAAATAAAAACTGGTTTTTAATTTATACATACACACATGCACACAAGCTAACAAAACAAACTCCTGAAACAACAAAATCTGCTAGGACTTAGACTGAATAGCATTAATAAGCATTCTTAAAATTGCCATCTTTACAAAAGTGAATCTTAGAATCCATGAATTCAGTTCTGCTGGTTTTCATTTAATTTTACAACTTTCTACATAGACTTCTTGCATATATTTACAGTTAGGTATTTAGATTTTTTATATTCCTTTAAATAGTATCTTGTTCCTAAATCTTTTCTGTGTTACTGGTATATATAAGTGCAGTGATTTCTGTACCCTGGCTGTAGTCAGCAAACTTGCTAAATTCTTTTCTTAGTTGATACAAATTATGTGTAAAATCTCTTGAATTTTCTATACATTTGATTATATCTTCTGCAAATAATGTCAATTTCATGTCCTACTTTGCTAACATTAAATTTTTTTCTTTATCTTACTGCATTGCTTGGAGCCTCCATTATACTAGGAAATAAAGTAGTGATATCAGCATGCTAGCCTTGTTCCTGATGTGAATGGAGAAATCTTTAATCTTTCACCATTACATATAACATCTGCTAAAGATTCAACAATTTTATTAATCTTTCTAGCATAGCTACTTAGACTTTATTAATCACTTGTGTGTTCCTCTATTCAATTATTTTTTTCTGCTATTCTATTATTTTTTTCCTTTTATATTCTTCAGATTTAATTTTCTTGTGTTTTTCCTAGTATCTAACATTGAAATGAAGGCATCCCTGATTTTTATATTTTCTTTTTAAATATATGAATATAAGACTTTCAATATTAATTTCCAATAAGCATGGAAAGTGAGTTGGAAATAATCAATTTTAATTATTTAAACTAATCTCCCCAGCATCTCCTTTCTGAAATTAAATTCTTAAAATTTTTTAAATGTTTTATTTATTTCTGAGAGAGAGAGAGACAGCGTGAACAGGGGAGGGTGAGAGAGAGGGAGATACAGAATCCAAAACAGCCTCCACGCTCTGAGCTAGCAGTCAGCACAGAGCCCGACATGGGGCTCGAACCCACGAACTGTGGGATCATGACCTGAGCTGAAGTCAGACACCTAACCGACTGAGTCTCCCAGGTGCCCCTGAAATTAAATTCTTTAATAACTTTTTATAATAATGTGTAGATTAAAATAATTCTTCTAAGTCCATAGATCTTGCCTTTCCTAATCCTCCTTCTCTTCTTTAGTGTGTGATATTCCATCTCAAAACACACTTGATTCACTTGCTACGATTCTAGCTTTGGAATATTCCAGAGTATGGCCACGTCTGGACTCAAACCCATGCTCTGCAGTGAACAGAAAATTTGATCATCTGTTAGCTTCTGAAATCCCATCCTGTTTATGAAAACTTTCCTCACAATTATGGGTATTGTTTTAGGGTTTTTGTTGTAAATTTCTCTGTGTCACACTTTAGGGAAGATCAAGAGTCTGAATGTTTTAAGGAAATAAATTCCATATCCACCTTCCAATCAATTCCTCTTTGGTTATCAGATTTATACTGTAATGGGAACCATAATTTCAATTTATAATAATGCCTATTTTTCTTTAATGTTGTGGCTGCATTATTTGGACCCAGTCAAATAGTGAGATGAATTTTCTGTTAATGCTAACTTCCCCATCATGGAAAGTAAAACCAGATGAAGTAAACTGGTAACTTTCCTACAAAATAGTGGATATATTATTTGGAGTGTGCCATTTCCAGAGCCAAGTTTTTAGCTTGTGAAACATTTAACTTGGTTTTGTTTCACAGTTATAGCTTGGCACTGACCTGACTAGTCCTGTTGAAAAAGCATGCTCAAGATCACGGTGCAGACAGGATGTGAGAGGGTGAATGAGTCAGTGCACGCCCACAAACTCTGTTAAGAAAAACATCTACTAGCATTTTGATCTGGGATTAATCATCTTAGTAGATGAAAAGCCTATAAAAAGTGACTCCTTCCAGATGCCAGCAGACAGCAGGTTACCAAAGAACTGCAATAGCCAAAACTTTTGACAGAATGATTAAAGGGGAAGGCCCTTACTACAACTCTAAATAAGGAGACTTATCCATAGCTGGCAGTTTCTAGACACCATAATTCCTTGGGAACAACCCAAATCTTTGGCCTCAATGCAATTTATCCAAGTTTCTTCCTCTAGTCTTAACTTGTTATAAATTCACACCACTTTTCTCATCATTCCTAGGGCAGATGAAAATCATCATCCCATCATTGCCTGACATTTGCTGGAGTAAACCAGCCAGTCATATATTCCTTGAGGGCAAGTACTGAACCTGGTCAAGTTGTAGGCATATAATACATACACAGATAGTCACGACTTACCATGGTTTTCAATTTTACAATGATACAAAAATGATATGCATTCAATAGAAATCATACTTCAAGTTTAGAATTTTGGTCTTTTTCCAGGCTCATGATACGTGGTAGATACTCTCTGAGTACTCTCTCTCAAGAAAGAACCCCGACTACCAGTCAGCTACACAATCATGAAGGTCAACAATACATTTACAACCATTCTGTACCCATATAAGCATTCTTTTTTTTTTCCATTTTCAATACAGGATTCACTAAATTACATGAGATATTCAACACTTTGTGATAAAATAGGCTTTGTGTCAGAGGTTTTGCTGAACTGTAGACTAATGAAAGTGTCTGAACATGTTTAAGATAGGATAGGCTAAACTATGACATTAGGTGTATTAAATGCATTTTCTTTTTTTAATATATATATTTTTTAGTGTTTATTTTTTTTTGAGAGAGAGTGAGAGAGAGTACAAGTGGGGAAGGGGCAGAGGGAGAGAGAGAGAGAGAGAGAGAGAGAAAGACACAGGATGTGAAGCAGGCTCCAAGGTCTGAGCTCTCAATGCAGAGCCTTATGTGAGGCTGAGATCATGACCTGAGTTGAAATTGGACACTTAACCAAATGAGCCACCCAGGCACCCCATGCATTTTCAACTTACAATGGTACTCTTGAGGTGTAACTTCATGGTAAATCAAAGAAATTCTGTGTAATAAATATGTATCGAATTATGTATTTCATAACAAATTAATCTACACTATTTCATGGACACTTAAAAAATAAAAGTGAAATATTTACAAGAAAATATTTATAATGGCGGTAAAGGTTAGAACCACTTTATTTTTTTAATTTTAAAGATCCTTTTTTTTAATGTTTTTATTTCTGAGAGAGAGACTGTGAGCAGGGGAGGATCAGAGAGAGAGGGAGATAGAGAATCTGAAACAGTCTCCAGGCTCTGAGCTGGCAGTCAGTACAGAGCCCGACGCAGGACTTGAACCCATGAACCGTGAGATCATGACCTGAGCCGAAATTGGAGCTTAACTCGACTGAGCCACCCAGGCGCCCCTAGAACCATTTTAAAAGACTACTTATGTTGCATGAGACTATCACTCAAGGGGGAAAAATGGCACACAGATATCGATAATAGTTAGTTTCTTCTTCTTCTTTTTTAGATATTTATTTATTTTTGAGAGAGCTCAAACTGAGGAGGGGCAGAGAAGGGGACAGAGGATCTGAAGTGGGCTCTGCACTGACAGCAGCAAGGCCGGTGTGGTACTCAAACTCATGAACTGTGAGATTATGACATGAGTCTAAGTCAGATGCTGAACCAACTAAGCCACACAGGTGCCCCCCCATAGTAGTTATTTTCTACGATGAGATCACACCATATTAAGATATTTCTTTTTTTTTTTTAATGTTTTTATTTATTTCTAGGAAAGAGAGAGAGAGAGACAGCGTGAGCAGGGGAGGGTCAGAGAGAGAGGGAATCACAGACTCTGAAACAGGCTCCAGGCTCTGAGCTGGCGGTCAGCATAGAGCCCGACGCGTGGCTCGAACCCACGAACGCGAGGTCATGACCCAAGCGAAAGTCAGACGCTTAACCGACTAAGCCACCCAGGCGCCCCTAAGATATTTCTTAATGATGATTATAAAACAAATATTTCCACAAATATAATCACCACAAACTCAGAATGATACAACCATGAGGTCATTTGCAACAGCTGTTCAATGAATATCAAGTAAACAAAAGTTGTGAAAAAAAAAATTGTGAACATCCAAATGTTAACAGAAATTTTATTTTCCTTCTCCTTTTTATTTTGAAAATTTTCACAATCAAGGATCACACATTACAGTTAATTGCCATGTCTCTTTCATCTGAAACTCTTCCCAGCCACTTTTGTTGTTAATGACATTGACATTTTTAAAGGTCCAGACCAACTGTTTTCCAGAATGTTCCACAATCTGGATTTTTCAAATGGTTAGATTAAGTTTAAATATTCCGAACACGCATGCTCTACAGATGAAATTGTGTCCTTCTCGGTGCATTAACAATTGATGTCAGTTTTTCCCTCATACTTTTGTGCCCTACAGTCAAACTCTGCTATTACTCATCTCTTGAACCAACTTGAGGGGTATTTTCTCCTGCTCTTTGCTAATACAATCAGTCTTCCTTTATGGGAAGCTCTCTCTGTTCTTTTCCAACTACCTGAGATTTTTATTTGTTCATTGTTCAAACATCATCACTTACCACAAAACTTTACTATAATTCTTCAGCCTTCATATATATATAATTCCTGTAGTTTTCTGAAATCCACTCAGTGTTTCATCATAAAAAATTACTTTGTAGCTCCCCATATATTAATACTATCTTATCACAATCATATACCTTGTAATCCTGCTAGATCATCATTCCATTGGCAATAGCAAGCATGGACCTTAAATCCTCCACATTTGGATTTTATTTCCCACAGAGCCTATCAGGATCCAGAGCAATTAATAAACTGTAATTTTGTGGTCCTTGGGGAATGAATGAATTAAAATTACCTTTAGGAAAAATCCATCTTACAATTAATTGCTCCATTGTTTTAAAGAACTCATCCAAGAAAACAGTATTTTCAATATATCCTCCCTCATCCCTGGAGGGCCATATAAATCCTGAGAAATTATCTCTATCTCTATATGTAACTATGCTTTTTCAAAATTTTAAATTCTCAATGAAAATTTTCAGAAATTGCCTGGAGAAAAAAAATCCAATTTAAAAAATGTCTCCTTTTTCTTCAAAATAGTATTTCCTATTTTTTAAAAAATAAGTCAGTTGACTTGAAATAATCATAATAAAAATAACAAGAAATGGGGACAATAAGAATGCCTTATAAACTATCTCAAGTAATTGTAGTATTTATTTTTTATTACTTTGTACATAAATTTCCAGAATACTCAAGGCTTTACAGCTCCACATTTATACTCTGTTTGCCTTTATTTTTTCCCTCTGTTTTAGTGTAGAGCATATTTTCCAATGGTAAATACTCCTTTATATCTTCAGGCTTATGAATGTCCAGCATCAATGTACGTCATCACAGATGAGAAAATGCAGAAGGCTCTGGTTTCAGGCCTTGCTCTGTCGCGATTTCTTGTTGCTAGGAACCCACAGAAACACTGGTAGCTGCTGCAAATTCTCCTGCTAGTGTATTAGCTAAATATGGGTGAATTTTTTATGAGAAAAATATTCCCAATAAATGTTTATTTGGTTTAGTTGTCACCTGATGGTCAAGTTGCTAAACGATTGACTGAATCAAATTATAATACAAATGATCTTAAAAATTTGGCTCCGACAAGCCATATATGTTTGTCAAAACCAAATATAATTCTGGAGCATGGTTTATGTCAAGAAAACAATTGCTGATTGAACCTGCCATTAATTAAGTGGATTAACCCACACTTTTAAAAGTAACAAAAGTTTTATGGTTTTGACACATTTTCAGGCTTATTGGAGGTGGGAGGGTGTTCTGAGGTCTTGTAAAATCAGGAAACCTTAAGAAATACAACACTAAACAGATGGTTAAAATACAGAAATTTTCACAGACTTTACTTAATGTTATTTTGTATTGTGAATCTACAAAAAGGGAATAAAGAGTTTCCTACTTCTAAAAGTTGTTTGGAGTAATTTATGATGACTACAGAAGACATAAACTAAAACACAAGAATTCCATATGTATTTGCAAGTTATTTGAGGGTCATTGTCATTATAATGCAGAGTTGGGAGGCAGACAACCTGAATTCTTCTCTTACCTCTGTCAGTAATTGGCTGTGTGAAGTCAGCAAGTCCTTGAGCAAATGAATTTTGTCCCCCTGCCTCAGTTTCCAGTTTGTAAAATAGAGAAAAAACATGTTTATTGTGAAAATCAGATTAATAAATTCACCATATAGAATTGTTGTATAGAATTGTTGAATCATTATATTCCAATAGGATATAACACCTTATGTTAATTATACTTAAATTAATTAATAGTGAAATTGCCATATAAATTGAAAAGCACTATATGAATATGAATTGATACTCTATTTTTATTATAATATCCCACATATGTTTCCTTTTGGATTTATAACCCTAGCTTTCTCAGATTAGAAGTTCTATTCTCTACACTAGTACAAGATGAAACAAGCTTCCATCAGACACAGTAGTTTAACTATAGGACCAAATCATGCAACTAACTATGTGACTATGTTTGAAAGTCCTTCTAATTTTCAATTTTAAAGAAATCCTTTAAGATAAGGAATAAAAATATAAATTTACTTATGTTTTGACACAATGGACAGATAAACCAAAAGCTATTTTTATATTTTAAATTTGTTTTCTTAGTTTATTGTCAAGTTGGTTTCCATACCAAAAGCTATTTTTTAAGTGTACTATGGGGAAAGAGACAGGAATAGAAACTGGATGTATATATATATATATACATATATATTATATATATAATATTATTATATTATTATATATTATATTATATAATTGTAGTTAATGATAACATTGGTATTGTTATTTTGAAATTATTAAATGTTTATGGCATAGGATAAATCAAATAAGAAATTATGTAATACATTGTTACCCACATTTTCAACATAAGAAAATATGAGAAGTAAAACATCAAGCAAATTAATACACGATAATCACATATTTGAAATGGAAGTATCATTATGGATTCGTGATTTTTTTTCTTTTTCTAAAAAAATTATGTTCTCATTGTTATGGACTAAATGTTCCCCCCAAATTTCATATGTTGAAGCCCTAATCTCCTATTAGAGGTGAAATATTTGAGAGTTGACTAACTTTTTTTACATTTATTTATTTTTGAGAGACAGAGAGAAAGAGTGTGAATGGGGGAGGAGCAGAGAGAGAAAGAGACACAGAATCTGAAGCAGGCTCCAGGCTCTGAGCTATCAGCACAGAGCCCAACCTGGGGCTTGAACCCATGAACCGTGAGATCATGACCTGAGCTGAAATTGAATAGTCAGATGTTCAACCGACTGAGCCACTCAGGCATTCCAAGAGAAAATTAGGTTTACGAATAGAGTCCCCATAAGAAGAGACAGGAGAGAAATGATCTCTTTCTCTTCTATGTGAGGACACAGTGAGATGGTGGCTCTCCACAAGCCAGGAAGCAGGCTGTCACCAGACATTAAATCTATTGGCACCTTAATCTTGTACTTCTCAGCCTCTAAAACAGGAATAAATGTTGTTGCTTAAGCCATCAAGTCTATGGCTTGTAGCCTGGGCTGACTAAGACACCTACATTTATTTATCTTTTTAAAAATGCATATTATATAAATACCTGTCCACTGAAAAGTTCCAGAAGCCGAGACATACCAGTAGCAATGACCACCTCTGGGGCCCTGATTCTGGTCTCTGAACTTTATTTTCCTCCTCAGGAAACTGATTGATTCCAGGTCTGAGTGGAAAATTTGTCAGATAAATCTGCATCATCTTGTGCTGAAAAACAAGATAGCAATCAAAGATTATAGAGGTCATAACAAAGAAGCAGAGGAAGCTATTAAAGAGGCTCCCATTTTCTAACTTAAGAAACAGTTTGAGCATCAATAGAAATGACTGGAAAGGCCTGAAATTGATCTTATACATATATAAAATCATGAGTCAGTAATTATACCAAAAGAAAATTTTGTAAACATTCATTGGTCACCTTCCATAGTTACTAAAGGTTTCCCCAAAAACTTGATTTTAAAAAAGTGAAAGGATTATGCATGACCTATTCTTTTTTTTGTGTATAGTTTATTTCATGCTACATACTTTTCCAGGGCAACTGTTGAATAAAATCTGTGGCTTCAATCTGGGACAACTCATAAGGCCATCAGAGCTCCAGCTTCTCCATAGAATCAGTTGGAGACATTGTTAAGACTAAGGTCAGCTTCTCCTCTTCACTCCTGCTCATTATTCTCCAAAATACTCCAGAGTACTCACTAATAAATGCCTTGGATGTTAATATCCATCACATAGCTTGCTTCCCAAAAGACCCAACCTGCTGCAAGCAGTTATTGTCATGAGTGGTCTAAAGAAGCAAATACTAAGAGAGGATTGTAGAGCTGAATCATTTTTCCATTTGGCATGGGAGCTCATTCACTGATGGCAAGTGGAACACAGACTCTGCCACAAGGTAGCAATGTAATTAGTAATATTATTGCTGGTTAGGTGTACTAATGAAAGGAAATACATTTGCTCCTGCAATGTGTCAGACATTTCAGAAACATGGGAGAAATAGTAGTGGTAAGGAACAGAAGTGGGTGAGCTCAATTGACATGCTGGAAAAAAAAAACTGAGAATGATTAATCTGCAATTAAAAACGTGTTGTAACTGCTGTAGGCCTCTCTGGTGATAGATGATAAATAGCTGATATGGATGGATAGATAGATAGATAGAGACATGTCGCATCTTCTCCAGTGGGAAGACAGAAGCAAAGAAAGCCAAAAACAAGGCCCATAAAAGTAGTCACAATTCCAAGGATTAAAATCCTAAACAACCCAGGTCTGCACCACCAATGTCAGTTTTCTGTATGGGAAAGAATGTGATTCTCACACATAGAATGGGATATCTAGCTTGTTGTACCTGGAAATTTTAAATTCCCTTCCAAAGATACTGATTCCAAAAGCAATGTCTAATAAATGCCCTTAATATTAATCTACAGCTCAGTGTTTCCCTCCTAAGAAAATCAACCTAAAATAGTTACCAAATAGTTGATTAGTGTGAGAAATTTCTTTATCAAAGAATTCTTATAAATACAGAAGGAATTATTGATTTAGCAAACCATCAATGGCAGCCTGTAATGAAATAATAGATCTAGGCCACCCACCACTATAATTGGTGGTTAAAATCATTGAGTCAAAGTTTGATGGGGAGGGGCACCTGGGTGGCTTAGTCGGTTAAGCGTCCGACTTTCGCTTAGGTCATGATCTCGCGGTTCGTGGATTCGAGCCCCGCGTCGGGCTCTGTGCTGACTGCCAGCTCAGAGCCTGGAGCCTGTTTTGGTCTGTGACTCCCTCTCTCTCTGACCCTCCCCTGCTCACGCTGTCTCTCTCTCTCTCTCTCTCTCTCCTAGAAATAAATAAAACATTAAAAAATTTTCCTTTNTCGCTCTCTCGCTCGCTCTCTCTCCTAGAAATAAATAAAACATTAAAAAATTTTCCTTTAAAAAAAAAAACAAAGTTTGATGGGGAAACTTTATCAGACTGACAACACATTAACCCACTGATCAATCTTAATATCACTACAAATGGGACAATCTACTATTATATGCTCCTGATGTGACAGAAGATGCTATACCTATAGCAATATTTATGAAGTATTTTTTCCCAAAAGTTGAATCTGAATCTAATCAAATCTATAAATTACCAATTTACAAGAGATATGAGGAAAAGAAGAATAGGTAAATTCAGCCACATCAAGAATGTGAGAATTTCTTCAGGACAAATGAACCAGTATCTTCAACAAATATATAACATTATAAAAGAGTGTTTAGAGGCGTTTTAACCAAAAATAAGGCATGGCTCTTGATTGGATCCTGATTCAAACAAATAGCTAAAAAGACATTTTTTAGACAATTGAAGAAAGTAGAACACAGACAGATTAGCAGATGATATGATTATTTGTAATGTTATTTTTCATTATTTGTAACATTATTTGCAATGAAATATAACTAAGCAATGCTTTTTAAAAGTTGTTATCTAGCAGAGATTTATATTGGAATATTTACAGGTGAAATGATACAATATCTGCTATTTGCTTTATAATCTAGAGAAATATCACATAGGTTGGAGGGGGAATAGATAAAATAAGAACGGGAAATTGTTGGTAATTATTGAGCTGGGAAATGGGTAGGTAGGGATTCATTGTGTTATTTCTATTTTAAAGTATGTTTAAAAATTTTCAAGATAATAAGTTTTAAAAATCATTTATTTATTTTATAATTTTTATTTATTAAATAAAATTTAAAATTTTACAAGATGAATAAAATGTAAGAAAAGTACTCAAAACATTACAAACCTATCCATTGCTTACCAAAGTTATCAATACCACAACACAATTTTTTTTATCATCATAATTTCTACTTAATTTTTCTGTTCGACTTTGAGTCAAACTGCTTTTGGCTCAATTACTATAATCCAAATGTTTTCTGCTGGTTCATATAACAATCACTCCATTTTGAAGATTATTGATTTTTAAATAAAGAGCTAGAAAATGTCATTTATTATGTGTTCTTCATGTGAATTGAATAAAAAAACATTATCTCTAACCAAGAGGGAAACTCTAGCCTCTAGAAATGTTGTTTCTGGTTACAATGCCAAACTCTGGAAATGGTTTAATTGGTTTGCAAAATCTCTCTCTCTCTCTCTCACTCTGTAATCTCTCTCTCTCTGTCTACCCTCCTGTCCATCACTGATCCAGTCTTTGACACCTGCCACTAGAATAACCAAGATTCATTTGGTCCCTGTCTCACTAAACAAGTGAGTGACCCATGAATATATTCCAAAGTCATCAATGCTGGAAAGTAAAACTAGATATAGCACTTTACTGCAAGAATCTTGGAGTGATGCTGTCACATTCACCATGTGTGGTGCATTGTTTAATAAATATCCAATGCTGGGGCACCTGGGTGACTCAGTTTGTTAAGCATCCAACTCTTGATTTTTGGGTCAGGTCAGGATCCCAGAGTTGTGAGATTGAGCTCCATGTTGCACTGCATATTGTGCGTGGAGCCTGATTGGGATTCTCTCTCTTCCTCTGCCTACTGCTCCCCCATTCATGCATGTGTGCATGCTCTTTCTCTCTCTCTCCCTCTCTCCCTCTCAAAAAAAAAAATTCCAATACTAAGTTGTTATGTATAGCTCATGTTTATAAATATGTGTATACACTGACAGATAATTTTCAGGTACAAATAATCTGTACTTTTAAATTTGTTTTGTCAATGTATGCATTCTTTAGTCTTTCAGATATCTGTGAAGATAAAAGCATTACATAAGTCCTTGTTTCTCATCAAAGTTTCATTATGTTATATTGACTGTAAACAAACCATGTTTGTAATGTATAGCTCTTCTTGTAATATTAGAGACTGTTTTGCTTTTCTTTCAGTTTAATACAAACATCCTAACTTGTCTGAATGTCATGAACATGACAAGCTGCCTTACAAATCTGTCTTCCTCATTTATAGATGAAAAATTATTTAGGGCAAAACACAATTATTTTTAAAGTCACTTATATATTCAAATTCTACTTTTAATTTTGCTTAACACATGTACTTAGGAATGCTTTTGGGAAACTAATTGGTTAGGAAAGTGCATAATAGAGTATTATCTTTCCATATATAACAGTTAAAATAGATCATGGCATATAAATCTTAACATGTTCTCTTGTTTTTAAAAATCTAGATAGTTTTGTATATGGACAATTTAAAAATATAGAAGTATATATATTTTTTAAATATATTTATATATTTTTAAATATAGAATTATTTTTAAAAAATTCACAGTGATCATCTTTAAAGAATCACATTATGGCAATACTTTCTATTTTTATCTTTTGGTTTTTTTTTTTTTTAAAGTAGGCTTCATGCTCAGAGCAGAGACTGTTGAGGAGCTTGAACTCACAACCCTGAGATCAAGACCCTAAGATCAAGACCTGAGTTGAGATCAAGAGTCCTAAGCTCAACTGGCTGGGGCATGCAGACATCCCTGCCTTTTGACATTTTAATAATGAACATGTCCTACTGGAGATGAAGTATAAATATTCCTTTATAAAAATTTAATGTGCATGTATATATACAGTATATAACATATGCACATTATATATAATATATGCACATATATACTTATGTATGTGTGTGCATATATAATTGAATGTATATATTTTTATTTAATAAGTATAAATATTATTTCAAAACAGGATGTCAATGATGGTCTTATAAGTTTTGGTAATCTGTTCTATCATCTTTTTCTATCAAAAAAATTTTAGGGTTGCCTGGGTGGTTGATTGAGCATTTGACTCTTGATTTTGGCTCTGGTGGTGGGATGGAGCCTCACATTGGGCTCCATGCTGAGCGTGGACTCTGCTTAAGATTCTCTCTCTCTTTCCCCCTCTGCCCCTCTCTTGCTTGCCTTCTCTCTGTCTTTCTCTAAATATAAAAAGAAATTAAAAATTTAAATGTTTAAAATATATATTTTTTAATTTTGCACCAGGTTTACAAAAATATATCACATGACCATAAAGAATTTCGGTAAAATTAACCTTCATCTTTCAAGGATTTGTATAAAACATCTCTTACCTTATTTCCACTCAAGTAAAAGTACTTATTAAATTCTTCTGTAAGGACCATGAAATTGAATTGGGAATTGTGCTGTAAGGAATCATCTAGATCATTACAGGAGACTGGCATACAGCCGCTAATGAGAATACATTTCATAAGCTACAAAAACCACAGTCAAAAATAATCAGAGTTGATGATGGAAAGAAACCTAAAGGAACATAATCCAAAAAGCGGTGAGCCCTTCTCAGAAGAGAAGGAAACCAAATTCTGCTCTCTCCCTGAGGGAATGGTGAAGAAAGAGGAGGAATCTACCATATACTGGCAGAAGAAAAAACTATTTAAATCCTTAAGTATCTATTAATGACTACGTGAGGGTTGGCATGATGAACTGGAATCCCTAGGAACCCTGACCAGGGAGCAAGTCTGCTCCACAGTTTTCCCACCAACCTTCAAAGTATATGGGCTTAAATCTGGGGATAAGAGAATGAAGAGACCCTCCTTGAGGTACAGAAGGCCTTCCCTGAAAGAGGCAGTGTACCAAAGACTGGGACAAGCCAAGAAAAATGTTCCAAGGCATTTTGGGCTCTCTGTGGATATAAGCAATCAGTGCTGAGGAGGAAGGAGAGAGATCCCCCCAAGGTCAGAAAGCTGAGAGTGTGAATACATAACAAAAAGTACTGTGAGCAACTTAAAAAGCTCACAACTAGTCTTTGGAACCAAAAAAAGAACTGTGAGGGTACAGAAAATAACAGTTGCCCATATTTGCTCCTGAGTCAACACTCCAAGTATTTATAGACAGAAGCCCAGAAGGGAAGATGAAGGACGAAGGATTTGCTAGTTACAAAACTTCAAAAAGTCATTGTTCTGGGTTCATAGAACAGATGGAACCAGGAAGATCAGACACAGTACCAGAGGGGTTCCTATGTCTGTTAAGAAACCCCACTTGAGGGGTTCTTGGGTGGCTCAGTCAGTTAAGTATCTGACTTCAGCGCAAGTCACTATCTCACTGAGTTCAAGTTCAGGAGTTTAAGCCCCACAACAGGCTTTGTGCTGACAGCTCGGAGCCTGGAGACTGCTTCGAATTCTATGTCTCCCTCTCTCTCTCTGCCCCTCCCCTGCTTGCTCTCTCTCTCACTCTCTCAAAAATAAAAATAAATAAACATTAAAAAAAAAAAAAAAAGCTCTGCTTGAGCTCTGGGGAACTGTTTAACCATTAGGGGGACCCCTCAGTTCACAAAGGTGGTATGACCCTACCCTTAGATATCCAACTTCAGTTTGGTAATCAATTTAGCCTGATTAGGCTCATTAAAGTCAATACGTGGATAACACAGGGAACTTTCACTTAAGTGAAAGTCATAATTGATCTCATCATTTTAATATCACTTACAGTTAAAGTTTAACACATTAATTATGTCCACCTGCTATCATATATTGCTAACTAATTAGCTCACATTTCCCAGTTAGATTATAAATTCCTCACAGGCTAAGATTATGTTTTAATATTTTTCTGTGTTTCCCAAAAGATGTAAGACAGGCTAGATACATATAACTTCATTAATGAATAATCAGCTTTTTTTTTCAGTTCTGCCCAGGAAAAAGTTAATCCTCTCCATCCACCCAGGGTTAGACTACCCATCCAACAGACCCATGACTTTGATATCAGCTGTCTAGAAGGATTAAATTAATTGTGAAATTTTTTCCTAAGGAGAAAGGATGAGTATTTGTTTTAAAAATAAAACAAAATTAGGACTATATGTAGTCGGAAGAAGACAGAGAAATGGTAGGGGAGGAAGAAGAAAATGAAGAGCAGAAGGAAGAGGAGAAATAGAAGGAGAAGGAAGAGAAGAAGAGGAAGGAGAAGAAGAAGAATGTAGAAATCACAATTACACAAAATCAGAAACTATAAAAATTTTTCATTTTCATCTTCTAAATTCTTATGCATAACCATTAATCTCTCTGAATGGCTTTTAAAAATCAGGATAAAAATTGGTACTGTATTTATTGATTTTCCATATCAATAATCACCTCTCAATAATCAAAGATTTCTCCTTTTAGTTTTTAAGTAAAGATAAAAATCATAATTTTTAAAAATACTATTTCATCCTCAATCCAGTAGAAGCCATTCTATATATTGAGTAAATTTCAATAACATATATATAGCATTTGTACATACATTTAAAGATTACATGAAATAATATACACACATAAGAAGAGTTAAGTACCCACTTTATATATGAGAAACAAAAATGTACCAGAGGAAAAGCTTCCAGAAGTAAGAAAACTCAATCCGGATTCATACACAAAGAGACATGAAAACCATGATGACTATCTGTAGTACATCTGGTCTTGTGCTTAATAATGTAAATGTTTTTTTAAAAAGTATTACATAAGGGCACCTGGGTGGCTCAGGCAGTAAAGCATCTGACTCTTGGTTTTGGCCTAGGTCTTAATCTCATAGTTTCATGAGTTCAAGCCCCACATCAGGCTCTGAGCTGGCAGTGCAGGGCCTGCTTGAGATTCTCTCTCTCTCCCTCATTCTCTGCCCCTCCCTCACTTACTCTGTCTCTGTTTCTCTCAAAGTAAATAAATAAACTTTTTTAAAAACTTAAAAACTATTACATATTAAATATTTCTTGACTATCTTGGGGCGCCTGGGTGGCTTAGTCGGTTAAGCGTCCGACTTTCGCTTAGGTCATGATCTCGCTGTTTGTGGGTTCGAGCCCCACGTCGGGCTTTGTGCTGACTGCCAGCTCAGAGCCTGGAGCCTGTTTCAGTCTGTGACTCTCTCTGACCTCTCTCTCTGACCCTCCCCTGCTCACACTGTCTCTCTCTCTCTCTCCTAGAAATAAATAAAAGATTAAAAAAATTAAAAAATAAATAAATAAATAAATAAATAAATATTTCTTGACTATCTTATCTGTTCTAGTAATAAAACATGTATATAAACGCAAAATATATGGAAACAGACAATAGATAAAAAAGATAAAAATATATAATACGCTATATGTTGAGAAATATTAAGGAGAACCATAACACAGGGAAAGTAGATAGAAATTATGTGAGGGGGATATTATTTAAATTTGGTGGCCAGAGAGAGCCTCACTGAACAGATGGTATTTGAGCTAAGATTTGAGCGATAAGGAATGAAGTCATGTAAATATTTGGAGGAACAACATTTCATGTAGAAGGAGCAACATGAACAGCAGTTCCGAGGGCAGAAGATGCCTTGTATGTTTGAGAAATAGCAAGGCGAGCAGGGTGCCTAGAAGAGAGAGAGGAGAGGAATGAGAGATGAAGTCATAGAGTTAAGAAGGGCACAATTGGACAGGGTCTTGCCCATTCTTCTATGTCTTTACTGTTAGTGAAGTGAGAGCATTGGAAGATTGTGATCAGGAAAGTGAAACTACCTCTTTATGGTGGAGTATTTTGTGGCTGGTGTGTTGCGGGGTCCATGCCGATGTGGAGAAAGCAATTAGGAAGCAATCATTGCAATAGGTGAGAGAGAGGATGGTGTCTTGCACAAGGGTGAGCATAGCGAGAAATGTTTGGATCCTAGACTCTATCAACAAATTGTTTACTGCTCAGTTAGGAGAAAAAGCCTGGAAAACTTTAAAAATATTTTCTAAAAATAGGTGGGGGGGGGGGGATAAATCATTTGTTTTTAAAACTCCAGCTTAGAACAGTATGAGAGCTTTTAGCAACTATTTTTATTAAAGTCATTAAGATTAAATTTCATTCACAGCCCATGGTACCATATTTGAAACAGAGAAGATGCTCAAAAATATATCCTGACTTGAACTGAACTGAATGGAGAAATTATCAAAGAAAAAGAATGAATTTCAGTCTCATGCCTATAGCTGGCTAAAGCCTGAATATCAGAAAGAAAATGTTCAGAACTTCTCCCTATTTTTCTACTGTCTCGCTCAGTTTCCCAGCCAGACTTATTCTGAGTGTGGCCCCCTGGACCAGAGCATCAGCACAAGTGACAGCTACAGACATCCTGGACCAGAATCTTGGGAGGTAGCCCAAGAATCTGTGCTTTAACAACCCTGCAGATGACTCTTAAGAACCCTGAAGTTTGAGAAGAACTGCTTAAAACTACCCTCAAAAATCAATTCAGTGATTTAGTCACTGCCCAGAATGGGATCCTAGACTTAGAACCAGAGTCTTTATTAAGGTATTTTTAAATCCAAAAGATCAATAAATAATTTATATATATTATAATCATGCAATCTATAAATACACATATGTGTATGTATATAAGTGTATAATCACCCCAAGTATCCTTTCAGACTGGGCGTCACTTCACAGATCTGGTTAACAAGTTGTAGCTATGCCACTTGGTATCTAGGACCTTTTTAACCATCCCAGATATCCGCCACTCTAAGAATGACTCCAAGAAGCAAGAGACAGAAGCAGCCTCATTGGGAAGGCCTTGCTTTTTATCTCTTCCTAGGCAAGCTATTATACAAAGTGAACCAACATAAACAAGATTTGTTCATTTGCTTGTTTGATTTTCTTTTTTTTATCAAGAAAGATGATCCTTTATAAAGGCTTTGCTTCTTGGCTCTTGGATGTTCAGAGTAATGAAGTGGGGGGCTTTTACACAAGCTTTGGGAGCTGACAGATAATTGATTTGAATCCTGGTTCTGCTTATTCCAGCCATGCAGCCTCAGTCAAGTTGCCTAATCTCTCTGAGTCTCATTCTTCATCTAAAAAGCAAACAAGAGGGGAGTGTCCATAGTGCAATCTCAATCAGCAAACTGGGCTGTGAACCGAAATGTTGGTGGTTCAATCCCACCCGGTGAAGTCTGGAATTATAGTCTTGGGGCAAAAGGATGGCTCAGTAGGTTAAGCATCAGACTCTTGATTTCAGTTCAGGTCACAATCTCAGGGTCCTAGGATCCAAAGATCCCCTCGGGCTCTGCACTGGACATGGAGCAGGCTTAAGATTCTCTCTCCCTCTGCCCCTCCCCTGTTCCTGCTCTCTCTCTCCCTCCCTCTAAAACAAACAAGTAAATAGATAATAAATAAAAAGTAAACAAGGCACTGCGGTAATAGATTGGTATGTGACACAAATGAAGTACTCAACAAATATGCATTCCCTTCTTCTATCTCTAATCCGTCAGTAATCTTTATTTCCAGACCCCTTCCCTACATGCTGGAACTGACGTAGAAAATAGCCTTCCCTCCACCCCACCCACAATGTGATGTATTGAAGAAAACCAATTTAGGGAAATTTGTAGCTCAAGTGTCTTTAATGCTGGAGTTCCAGATGGTCTTCTCCCAGAACCATCCGTGGGGAAAAAGAAGAGAGACCACTACCTACAGCTGGGCTTTCCTCATTTCCAAAACTGCAGCAGAATATTCACAATTCCCCAAGGAAGCATTGCCAGGCTTGGAGGCTCTCTTTTGCTACCAAGAGAACATTTAATAGCTCTCTGAACAGGACAAGACTTCAGCCCTTCTCCATATTATTTATCTATAACCTAACACTTTAAGTAAAATCTTACCTTTTTACAAAATAAAGAACATTAATCTTCTACACTCCATATTCCTACTTTCTCAATTTGTATTTTGCTTGAATGATAAGAATGGAGGAGGTAGAAAGAACAATTCTAGTTCTTAGTGGTTAGTCTACAAAGAGCCACTTGCAATAGCCTTCACTCTGAACAGAATTTATGGTTGTGCTGTCAGGACCAACTTTCTTATCTGAGCTTGAGAAATCTGCTTTTTTGTCTCCTTATCTTAGAACACTGTGAATGGGAAAGCTGACAACGTTCAAAAGTGGCCACAGAGTTGGTGTGTGGGAGGGTGAATCCAACAATTAACTGCCAAAAAAAAATTTTTTTAATCTCTTAGACACTGTTTACAATAAACTTCTACAGTTCTCCACTTTGTGACTATATCAGGCTTGTAAAGTGAAGAATTATAGAAATTATGGAAGTAAAAAAACTAGTTCAAAAGCTTTGTGATACCCATACTGTGTGAGAAATACTCTTGTTTGAATAGTAAAGTATTTTAGATCTCTCGTTCAGAACACACATATTTTCCAAAAGGAAAAAGAAGTCTGTGTGTATGTGTGTTGGTGGGTGGGTGTAGGGCAGGGGGTGGTTTTGTATTGATCATGGGCCTAAATATATTTAGAAGAAGAAGGAGGAGGAGGAGGGAGAGGGGGAGGGGAAAAGGAGAAAGGGAGAAGAAATAGCTAACTTCATTTTACTTTCAGGCTAAATGAAATACAAAATTAAAGCCATATGCATTTCTCTCTAAGCATTAATATACAAGCACAGATGTAAAGTACTATCAAATTTGATGCTATCTAATTTTAAATTATTTAAAGTTATAGAAAAAGTTCATTTTTTGATATTTGTCCTCTATAGATTTAAGAACTCTTCTTACATTTATAGGACAAAAAAAATAAAAGCAGGTGATGACAACAAGATGCCTCTTGTTTTTGAATTTACTCTGTACAGGCTGCTTTCAGTATAAAGTAAGCTGCTGACTGCCACTCCCATACTGCTCCTCCCTAACACCCGCAAAGCAGGGAGCCTGGCCCCTGGCCTGGTTCAGACTCTTCTCAGTATGGAAGTAGGACCACACACTCAACATCAAACCAATTAAACTAATCTTTTCTACTTGCCTTTTTCTTCCCATTTCATCCCAGAGCCTACCATCAATTCAAGTTTATTCATTATCATAAAATAGGAAACTTTTTTTTTCTGTTTCTGAGTATTTTTCTTAATCACTAATGATTAATTTGCTTTGGCTACATGATTGCCAGTATAAAGTAAAGTATATGTTTCATGATTCCCAAAATCATGAATGACAAGGTTGGGCTGTTGTTATTTGAGTTAATTTTATTTGGCAAGCGTTCTGGCTTGATCAACTTAGGGAGATTTTTTTTTTCTCCAAGATTCCCTAAGACATTCCTGGTTTCCGAGAACAGAAAAGTTTGTTATTTCAGTCTGGGTTAGCACCTGGGAAACAAAAGAGATTTGTTTTATCACTCTTCACAAATACATTTAGTAACCACTATGCCAAGATTTATATTAGATTTTCCTTGATATGGTAATTCCTGATGATATACATATGAACTGGGTTGATTCCTGTCAATGACTATGAAATAGTAACTATATTACTTGGCTTACATAAACTATGCTCCCAACTCAATTCAAAGGGGATATGTCTATAGATACTCTTTTAGATACAGGCATATGACTTTAAGTAGATATTTTACTATCTATAAAGAAAGGAAGTCATATTATATTGTTATAAATTTTTTTCGATCTTTAAGTGTCTAAGGTTGTTAATTCACTCGAATATGCAAATGTAATGATATTTTAAGGGAATCAAAAAGGAATGGGATTTCTATTTATTGTCTATTATGTACTTGGTTTCATGCCAGGTGCTTTAACTGTTTATATCACTTAAGATATCACAGCATTCTAAAGCTAACCCTATAATTCAGAGTTGGTGTAAAGCTCTTACATCATCAATCCAATTTTTCTAAGGAAGAAAAGGCACCTAATCAACAGGGCCAGTTGGAAACATCCAATGTTTAAGATCAAAGAAACCAGGACACATTTTTTTTTTTTCTTGCCTCTACAGTGTGCTCTTGAACTCCAAATTCTTGGTTTTCACCCTACAATTTGTATTGGGGATGATACAACTACCTCATGATGTGTTAGTGAAGATTAAAAGAGACAATGCAATTGGGGCGCCTGGGTGGCTCAGTCATTGAGCGTCCGACTTCGGCTCAGGTCATGATCTCATGGTTCATGGGTTTGACCCCCTTGTTGGGGGTCTGTGCTGACAGTTCAGAGCCTGGAGTCTGCTTCAGATTCTGTGTCTCCCTCTCTCTCTCTGCCCCTCCCCTGCTTGTTCTCTGTGTGTCTCTCTCTCAAAAATAAACATAAAAAAATTTTTTTAAAGATACAATCCAAAAAAGTAGACAGGAAATAGGGACTAGATGTCACTTTGCTTCCTCTAAGCTCTATTTCTTTCTCTCCCTACAGATTTCTCTTTTGTGTTATACTCTGCTTCCATTGAAGAGTCAATTGAAGATTCAGAAGATGGTAAAACTAAAAGCAACCTTAGTGACCATCAAGTGACATCATTGAACAAATGAAGAGAATAAGTTCCAGAATGTGTAAAGATATAAACACAGCTAAGCAGGGACAAATTTTGTTTAACAAAAATTCTTAATTCAATGTCTTTTTCATTATACCTACCTAAAGTCCATAACTTACTTTAAAATTAGTTAATGCCCCCTCCCACCCTAACTTAATCAATAATTCTGAAACACCCATTTGTAATGAAAACTACAATTGTATAGATCTATGTGCCTCAAAAATATCTATAGTGACTGCTTGCAGTAGTGCCCATGTGCCCTGCTTAGCAGTGGCAGCCAGTTTCAGACAAGTATGCCTGTGCAGAAATCCTAACCCACCGTTGCTAGATATTTTTCGAGAATTGACATATATATCAATGCTGATGTAAAATTTTTCTATTTTTTAAAACTTAAGAAGGCTAGACAAACCTGTTTGTGCTTTCTATAATAATGCAGAAAGTGAAGAAGTAACCATTCACAGCATCTTCCATACAGCTTTCTATACAAGGTCTGCACTCAGTAAAGGAATTAGGGGAGAATAAACAATTCTTTTTCTCCTACTTTCTCTTTCCACTTACTTTCATTTTAAATTGGGTAAGAAGTGACCTTTAATGACTGTTCTATCATATTTTTCTTTCTACTCTGAAGTTCACAGCTCACAAACAGGAGCTTGGCAAACATTTGTCAATTGATTCACTGCTTGTGGGGCTACTATCAATTTCCTCCACTTCCTACACCCACTATCTCGATCCCTTTATTCCTTCTTTGAACATTTATCCAATGTTTGAACATTTATTCACTGAACATTCAGTGAACATATGTAGTTTTTCAGGCCCTGTGCTAGAGATGATAAGGAAATAAGGAACAATTCCTGCCTTCCAAGAACTCCAAGTCTAAGGTGAGGACATGGATATGTAACAAAACAACTCTTTTTGATGGTATGTAAAAGTGGTATAGGAGATGATTCCCTTTAAAGTGGCATTCTTTACTCACTACCCACCACATCTCACATTGCCACAAAAGACCTCAGAAGCTTTAAAAAAAAAAAGTGCAGTTGTCAGTAATGATTAACACAACGGCGAGACATGGTGTATGAGAACGGATATAGGTGGTTTTATAAAGACCATGTGGTTGTGGGACATGCATGTTGAACAGAGACGGCAGATACTGCCCAAAACTTCCTTTTGCAGAGTGCGGATGTAAACGAGCCTTGCGTGGAAGTCTCTGCTTCCGGAATAGGAAGATTGACTAACCAGCGAAGCTCTGTATTACTCATTTCAGCAATCATTTGCTTTTCTTGATGCAACATATAAAACTTGTACAAGATACAGCAAAGGAACTGAGTTAGGTCACCCACATTGATTTAGGACATGTTTCTATTGACTGATTATGCAGATTCTATCTGTTAAAATTTATAACAAAGTCAAGGATACTGGGCTCAAAGGGAATCTCAGATCAAAAACTACAATCATATGACCAGTGGGAGAAAATGATTCAGCAATTTTTATTTAAACTAAACTCCAAAACGATTCTACAAGAAATTATATTCTAAATATCTACTATTTGCCTGGTACTCTTATAGATGCTGTAGAAGTAAAAAGACATGTAAAATATGCTCCTAATTCCTGGGAATTTGCAATCCAATTGGGGGAAGAAACTTAAAGCATGTGCAAAAAGGAAAAAACAAGGCAACACGCAATATATGGCTAAATGACTCATGTTGATAATCAGAGATACGTACACAGTTAGATACCAGTAACTATGAGTTAAAGCAATCTAGAGAGAAATTGTACTTGGGGTGAGCTTTGGAAAGATTAAATGGAAGAATGAGGTCCTATAAGGTAAAAAGGGAAGTGGAACAAAGGCACAGAGTAGGAAAACTCTAGGGAAGTTTAGGAAATAGGTGTTGGATTCATTTGGCTGTGCAGAGATACCCTGGGAGAAGAGTTAGAGCCAGGGTTGAGAATGTAGGTTGAAATAAGACTAGCAAGAACATGAATGCAAACTCAAGGGGTTCAAACCTCCTTCCATAGAAATGTTGAGCAATTGAATGTTTTTTCCATCAGTGGAGTGATATGATAAACCTGCAGATTATGTTTAGGGTAAAAACTAGGAGTCAAAGTAAAGTCCTGGTATATTAGGAAAGGTGTGAGAGTCCCTTTGGCTCATAATTTGGTATTTCTTTAAATGAATATGTTCTTTAAGTCACTCGTTCAATGTGTATTTAGTAAGCTGTGAAGAAACTTTCTATTAAGGTACATTATATGCCACTTAAAAGTATAGATTTGTTATATTTACTGAGTAAAATATTTTCACAGCTTTGGAATTTTCTGGTTTTCAAATCAACAATTGTTTCCTATATTTCAAAATTCATGTATTACTTTGTTTCCTTCTGTGATTCCTCATAACATTTTTGGCATGGTTTTAAATATGGAGACAATAAAGCCCATCTAGTACCCCGTAAATTATGCTATTTGGTCCTTCATGTTCAGAATCAGGGCGCTGAATGGCCTACCCAGAGTGTCTGTCAGCTGACTGGCTTCAGAGCTGGTGGGCGACTCTTGGCACTGGGCCATTTTCTATGTATAATTCATCAAAATACTAACCCAAGGTGGATCAATGTAAGTGAGGACAAGTCTGTTCACTATCCATTCTTGGAACTGGCTCTTTTGGCAGGAGTAAAACCAAGATTCATTTTGCCAGTTATGAAAATTGGAAAACTCAGTGACCTGATGCTTCGTTTTGTTTGTTTTCACTTATTTTTGACAGAGAGACATAGGGTGAGTGGGGGAGGGGCAGAGAGAGAGGGAGACAAGAATCTGAAGCAGGCTCCAGGCTCTGAGAGGTCAGCAGAGCCCAACATGGGGCTTGAACTCATGTGAGATCAAGGCCCAACCCTTCATTTTGATTTATTACATAGATAGCGCAACATCACATAGATAAGTAACCAGGTAGCTAGCTGCATGACTAGTTCATCTCTTCACTTGAATATGATTAAGATCAACCAGACTTTCCCTCTTAACCATATGGTTTAATAAAGTCAATTTTATAGCTCTAAAATGATTGCCATACATCTAGTCAGAAACCAGGTGGGGCCATGCACCAGAGTTCATATTTGCATGATCACAGACCCTAATTCACCCAGGGACAGGGTTAAATTTGAGTGTATGTCATCTTTTGTGAACTGATCCAGAACTTACAAGTTTGCTCTGGAGTAATTTCTCCAATTCTTACTCTTATCTGCTAAAAAAACAGGTAGGGATCAGAACATTCTTTCTTGGATTTAATATTAAATCACATGGATGCATCACATGAATTTTATTTGGTTATAAAATTCAAACTTTAACCATCTGAAGAGAAGTGAAATCCATAAGTAATAAGGTAACATAATTTGTAGTACTGCTTTTCAATCTTATTTTTAATGTAGATTACTATGGTAGATCAAAGACCCTGAAAGACCCCTACTCATTTCCTCATGATCATCCCCCCAAAAATTTTTTCTTAAAAAAACATTTACAAAACAAAATTATAAACTGAAAGACTAATATAGGCTTTGGTAACATTGTGTTTTATTAAATATTTTAATCAAGAATTCTTATTTAAGGCCATATAATATACAGAAATTATGATAATTAGAAATTGTAGTTCTCTAAAAGATGTTCATAAATGAACTAGGAAACTACTGTTTCAAAACTCATCACAGGGCATGTGTATTGTGATAAACAAGTTGACAGAGGTTAACAATTTTGTCTGAATGCTGTTCTGTCAGTTGTGAGGAATGAATTGGTTATTTTGTTCACATATACACCAGAGGTGAATATAAGAAACCCACACCACCACAGAAAGTATATACCTAGCCTAGACTTAGGGTAGTGTCAATGAGATTGGGGTAGTGTCAATGAGAAGTATTTCTTACAGCCTGCTATTTGAGTGTGTTTTCTCATTCTGCTCTACTTTTCCAACCAAAGATTACACCCTGTCCACATGATCATCGGTATATAGGAGAAGGGAAGCAAAAAGAGTCTCCCTTAACTGCTTTATCTGAAGGTGAACAGAAGCACCACACTGTGCAGCCTACTGTTAGCAGCACCAAAATATAGTCTTAATTAAACAAGAAAAATGTATACATTATGAATTTTCCCAGCGCATGTTTCCAAAAATGTGGAGTTTGTGAGATAATGATCCTGAGATCCTTTCCTTGATTCTAAAAAAATCAGAAACTATCCTGCAATAGCTGGGGGTTGATTACCTTGTATGTTGAATGTCCTATAAAAGAGCTCATGCTGGATTTGGAGAGAGAAAATGTGAGACACCGCCACTTGCTACTTGTAATTGACTCAGTCTGTTAAACATCCAACTCTTGATTTTGGCTCAGGTCATGATCTCACAGTTTGTGAAATCAAGCCCTGAGTCAGGCTCTGCACTGACATCACAGAGCCTGCTCTCTCTGTCTCTCTCTCAAAATAAAAATAAATAATCTTTAAAAAAAGGTTAATGATATCTACCTGATCCATAGACTAGGCAAATAAAAAAACATGCACCAAAACAAACTAAACAGCATGCATTCTCAAAAGTTTTGTTTTTCTTCATCAATGTTTAAAAAAATGTAACCATATGACATACGATGGCCAAGTGGATCACTCTTTCATTCCTTTATCTATTTATTAAATGCTGTCAAGACCTACAAGATGCTAAGAATGGTATTACACATTGCATGTAGGTTAGTGATTAAATAAATAAAGTCAGACAGACAATAAGTGACCACACACACACACACAAACACACATATATGTGTAGGTGTATTGTGTGTATGTGAACTTACAAAAATTACAGCTGAAGTAGTTGCTACAACATAGTAAGAGCTGAGAGAAGGACCAGGTTCTTAATGTGCTTAAAGAAGTTAGGGAAAGTCACTGAGGAAGGGACATTTCAGCCAAAATTTGAAAGAGAAGAAAGAATACAGCAAGCAAATGGGGTGGGAGTGAAGAGGTGTATTAACTGTGCAAATGGGTGACTTTGCACTGAGGAACATTTTGAAGTTTACCCACTTCAGAAGCAATATTCAACAGCATGTGTAACTAAGAAATCCAGTAATTATTACAGGAAACAAAATTAAATCAGATCTTTTGAGTTTCTTGCTCTTCTATTTACTCCCCAGGCATAAGTAATCACTTGGTATGTGTCTTTTGAGCTCTTACTTATGACTCTTGTGTTTTCCAAAGTATAATCACTATCCCCAGAGAGAACTGGTTTTAAAAAAGATATGTTCTGGGGCACCTGGGTGGCTCAGTCGGTTAAGCGTCCGACTTCGGCTCAGGTCATGATCTCCCGGTTCGTGGGTTCGAGCCCCGCGACCGGCTCTGTGCTGACTGCCAGCTCAGAGCCTGTTTCAGGTTCTGTGTCTCCCTCTCTCTCTGACCCTCCCCTGCTCACGCTGTCTCTCTCTCTCTTTCTCTTTCTCTGAAATAAATTTAAAAATTAAAAAAAAAATAGATATGTTCTGGGGCACCTGGGTGGCTCAGTCAGTTAAGCATCTGACTCTTGATTCTGGCTCAGGTTATGATCGCATGATACCTGAGATGGACCTGTGAGTTATTCTTCAGGCTGACAGCATGGACCCTCCTTAGGATTCTCTCTCTCCCTCTTTCTCTGCCCCTACCCTGCTTGCACTCATGCACACTCACACACATGTGCATGTACTCACTCCCTCTCTCCCCTTCCCCTGGTTGAGCTTGCACAAGTACTCTCTCTAAATAAATAAATAAATAAATATACTTTTTTAAAAAAGATATGTTATGGGGCTCCGCCCTGGAATTGCTAAATCACAGTACCTTGGGGAGGAGCCTTAGAATATGCATTTGTATTGATTTTCTCAGATGACTTTCGTGGGCAGTATAATGTGAAAACTGCTGGACCAGGCACTAAGGTATTGCATACAATATCAAGATCTCTGACACAGACTTCACAACATCTTCAACAGACAACCTAGGAAACAGAGGAACATAGAGCAAAACACCAGTGGACAGATCACAGGAGTCAGGACTGCCTCTCAAACCCCACTGGAAAAACCGAAGCAGGAAAGGTGATCTGAGTCACTGCAAACTCATAATCAAAATCTTGAGACCCTGTTCTCCCATTTCTGCCCAACATAAATAAGCCTTTACTTATAAAATCAGAATTGGTTACCCTTGAGGCAGTTCTAGCTATGGAAAGGAGATATGCTACATCCTACACCAAGGAAGGCTTTGGTTCAGTGCTTGTTTGTTTATTATGTATGTATGTATGTATGTATTATGTATGCATGTATTTAAATTCTTTTAACATTTTTTAACTTTTGAGAGAGAGAGAGAATCTGAAACAAATTCAAGGCTCCAAACAGTCAGCACAGAGCCCATTGAGGGGTTAGATGTCACAAACTCAGGTGAGATCATGACCTGAGCCAAATTCAGATGCTCAACGACTGAGCCATCCAGGCATCCTTATTTATTTATATTTTAGTAATCTCTACACCCAACATGGGGCTCAAACTCATGACTCAGAGATCAAAAGTCACTTGTTCTTCTGACTGAGCCAGCCAGGCACCCGTTTGGTTCAGTATTAAACCACATTACTGAACGACTATTATCTAGCCCTGTTTCCCAAATTGATGGCTAGATTGAGATACTTTGCTAAGGAGATTTTTTTACCTGAATGTTTCTTTCTTCCTTTAATCTGCAAGGTCAGTTTGGACTTGGACTTAATTTTTAATACTCTTGGAGTGGACTTTATGATCCCTGAGAACTACAATACTCTACTCTTTCCTGTGTTAATATATCTTGCCGACTTGGCTTCCGATCTTCAAGTAATATTACTTTTTTAATGTTATATTATAAAAGTATTCAATATTGACAAATGAGATGTTTATAATAAGCAAGTGCAGGATTGAAGAAAGTCTGGGATCCATCATTTACTTCCTGTGTGCCTTTAATAAAATTATTTAAACATGCTTGGTATTGGAATTTTCTTCTATATAATGTCAGTAGTAAGATCTACTGGGGTGCCTAAGTGGCTTCTAACTCTTCATTTTGGCTCAGATCATGATCTTGCAGTTTCATGGGTTCAAGCCCCACATCAGGCTCTGTGCTGGCAGTGTGAAGAAGCCTGCTTGGGATTCTCTCTCTCTCTCTTTCTGCCCCTCCCCCATTTGCACTGTCTCTTTCTCAAAATAAATAAATAAACTTAAAAAAAAAGTAATATCAACTTAATGGGTTTGTTAGGGAAATTAAGTGAGAAAATTAATATAGAATGTCTCATATGTGCTAAGTGCTGATTAAGTGCTCAAAATATCAGCTGAGCTGGTTAATCAGAATGACCAGAGTACCCCTGGCATTGTCATTTCTGGAAGAACTGGTACCCCACAGCAGTGGCTGCTTGTTTTTCTTTTTTCTTTTTTCTTTTTTCTTTTTTTTTTGCTTTTTTTAAAAATCATGTACTGAAAAGAGTTCTCCTTTCTCAAATTCCCATCTCAGAAAAAAAAAAAAGGCTGTTCTGATTTCAGTGCCCTGAAACCTCCCAGAAAAAAATACAACATGAGCTATAAAACCCCAAATCCTCAAAGTAGTTCTACCGACTACCAACTAAAATACAGAATTTTCTCAATTCCTCTCCTATATTCCAGGCAGTTAGTGAGAAGGTGCTGGTAAAAATAGAAGTTCCCCCTAACAGGGAGTCATTGACCTTCTGCCCTTTCTAAATGTGTTTCCCTCTTCAACATTTGAAGAACTGTAATATTTCATCTTTCCCACTGAATAACCAGTGACTATGTAGGCAAGCCACTATCTGAAATGATGGGAAAGAAGAGAGGAATAAATGAGCTTTCTCTAGGAAATTTAGCTGGCACACTGTTGATACACTAAGAGACCTACCTACCTCTACTAGAGACATTGGTGCTTCTGAAACAGTAAGATCCCAAGTAATCAGCATATAGTTGGAACAATACTGGCAAGTGGTCATAATAAAAAACTTGAAATAGAATACTATTAGGATACTACTGTGGAAAGACAAATTGAATTTGCTTTTCAAAAGTTACCCTACAATTTTTAACACATGGACCACAAAAAGTGAGCTGTAAAAAAAAATGTTTGAAAGTGTGACGATGAATAAACTGCCTAAAATCTGAATTTTGAGAAAGGACATGAGAGCAAGAAGCTTTAACATTTAGTTAAGAAAGAAAAAAAAAAAGAAACAATTATTGCAACTTAGATGAACATAGGATTTGACTACTGAGAAAGACAGAAAAGTATTAACAGATAATGGAGAATCAGGATGCATAAAAGAGGATCTTTAAGAAACCTAACCATGTTACCACACCTTGCTAATGATACAAGGATCTTCATATTTCAAATTCCAGTTGTTTGTCATTCCTTTGCACACTTGATCTGTCATCTGCATTTAACACAGATAGACGTCCTCCTCATGAACTATCTACATTCCTCACTTGGTTCCATTGGACCTTACTTCCCACTCCTCTTCTTTACAGGATCACCCCCTTCTTCCCAATTCCTCAGTATTGAGGTTCTTCTCTATCTGCACTTTGTAGGTGCTCTCACCAAGCCCCATTTATGTGCTATAATCCAAGTTTCTATCTCCAGCCCCCACGTCTCTCCTTCAGTCCAAACTCCTTCATCCAACTCCATTCAATCTCTTTTCATGGATACCTAATGTTCTTTGATGATAAACATAAATTTAAATAATAAATTTAACATTTATCAGTTGGCTTTTCCACCAATCTACCCAAACCTATTCCTCTTCCCAGAGCCTTCTGCATGTCACTTGGTGCGACCGTCATTCACCCATTGCTCAGCCAAAAGCCTTAAAGTTATCCATGCTTCCTCTTTTTCTTTCACATCCTACATCACACTCCTTCAGAAAACCTTGTCACTCTATGTCTGTTTAGTATTGTGAAGCAAACTGCGTCTTATCACCTCCTTTTGTCTAGCATCCTACACTTTTTATTTTTTTTTTTTTACTTTTTTAAATGTTTATTTCTTTTGAGAGACAGAACATGAGTCGGGGAGGGATGGAGAGAGAGGGAGAGAGAGTGTCCCAAGCAGGCTCCAGGCTGTCATCACCCCATCCTCCACTTTTTAAAATTTCATGGGTCATATGTGACTACTAAGCCTCGTATCATTAATGTCTATATTTGCTTATTGTCTGCACCACCACGCCACCAGAATGTAGGCTCCACAATGGCAGGGAATTGTCTGTTTTGTTTTCTGCTATACCTCTAGTATCTAGAACAATTTCCAAACCATGATGGGAGCTAATAAACAGTGTTTGAATAAAACAAATTACTGATTGAACATGTGTAAATTATTTATTGAGTCAATTACGATCCACTTATAATATAGATGGAGTCAATCCCAATGAAATCTCTTGATTTTATAAAATCTCCAGCAGAATTCCTACACACTTGGCTGGTGATAATGAGCAGGGTTCTGGAGTCCACTTCTATTTGTATGAGCAACATACCACTCACATACAAATGCAAATGTAACTTACATCGATAGTAACTAAACATGAACTCTAACCAGCTCATTTTGAACTATAAATTAATAAAATATTACCTATATATATGAAGGTACATAGACAAAGAAACCACACAAGGGAAAGACAAATTAGTATTCACACATGTAATCAGTCTGGGATCATAAAACCAAGGTAGGAAAAGATCAAGGCCAAATCATTTGATTCACCTCCACATATCTAACCCACACAGTTTCCACAGAAAACAGAGAACTTACTGGAGGCATCTATTGTCTTTCCTCTAGAGTTTTCAGAAGATGGTATGAGGTCTGCTCACTAAACTTTTCAGTGAATAGGTCCTGGAAGAAACACTTTGGGGGATTTGCCGAATGACAACATAACGAATCCAGTCTTCCTCACATACCTTAAAAGGAGCGTAGATGTCTTTAAAAAAAAAAAATTCATCCATAACTATCAAGTTAATTGTCCTTAAAAGTTCCAGGAACTAAAAGGTTCTCACCATTAGTCACTTTCCCAAGAGCTCTATGCCATTTACTTCTGGTCAAGGATACAGAGTCATGAGATAAAGGAAGGCAGATGTTCAGCTTCAAAGATAAATACTGGGGATTTCTCAAGGACAATCCCCTTCTCTTGAGCAGCTTTATGTGCATTTAAAAAGTAGGCATATATCACTTCTCAGCCTTTTGGCTAAGATCAAGTATAGTATCTGTTCTCATCAGTTTAAAAAGTAGGCATATGCATGTGCATGCGTGCACACACACAGACAGACAGACACACACACACACACACACACACACACACAGAATCATGCTAACCTGGATATACCACAAAAGGTTACAGGAGACACATGGATCATTCATGCATTCCTCTAAGTTTTTTTCTTTCTGATTTATCATTTTCATATTTTGAAAAGGATAATTAAACTAATGTACCTGAAAACTTGAGTATTTGCACATATGGGGAAGATTCAATCATAGAAAAGCAGGTTGTTAAGTTACAACAAGGATTTTTCCTTTTTCCTTTATCTTTCATTCATATTTCACATGCTGAGTGAGAGCAGAGTCAGAATGTCTTCCTCTTCAGCATGGGCCCTTTGGGTGCCCAATATCAAAGAGTTGCTACTGGCCCATGCAAACTCTTAAGCTGAAAATAACTATTATAAAATAATTATTAAACAACCACAGGGCCACATTTTACTTACTTAAAAAATATTTATTGAACACCAACTATGTGGTAAGCACAGTTCCAGGCACCAGGGAAACAGTAATAGATAAAAAGACAAACATCTGCTCTTGTGGGAATTATATCCAGTGTTAGCAAACAATTTTAAAAAGTAACAAGTAAATATATAGAATGTTAGATGATTATAATTGCTGTAGATGAGAATAAAGGTGGGAAAGAAAATAAAGTGTTTTGAAGAGTTGCAATATAAATATCATAGTCAGTCAAGACTTCACTGAGAAACCAAGATATAAACAAAATCTAAAAGAATTAAGTGACCAATCATCCAGATATTCAAGAAATATTCTTCTAAGGGGGGGAAACAATTTATGCAAACAATGTGCAAAAGACATAGGCAAGAAAGAAATATTAGGGGAATGAAGTACTCAAGAAGGACATAAAGTTAGAGAGATTATAGAAGGTCAGATTCCTTACAGCCTTGTAGGACATCATAGTGACTTTGGCTTTGCTATGAGTAAAATACAGTCAGTGGAGGATTTTGAGCAGAGCAATAAATAATCAACTTTTTAAAAAATTCTCATTCTGGCTGCTATATTGAGAATAGCTTAAAGGTGAGGGATGAGATGGAGGAGGAAAAAAGGAAGACTGGATAAGAGGTTATTGCTATAATCCAAGTGCAGGATAATTAAAGCTTAGACCACGTTAGTAGCAGTGGAACTGATAGGAAAGAATCAGATTCTGAATTTTAAAGACAAAGGTAACAGGACGTACTACAGACTTGATATGAGAGGTATGGAGATTGACTGTAAAGATTGGCTCTAAAGGAGCACCCACAAACTGGAATTTTTATATGTCCATGGAAAACAGAAAGAATTTGACAAAAGTAAAGTAAGAGCGATGGGAAATAGGGACATCTTAATTTTGAGACACCAATTAAACATTCAAGTTAAAGGGAAGATATTCAGGGAGAGATAGAAATTTAGGAGATGTACAACATATGAATGGTATTAAAACAATAAGAATTAATGAGATGACTCAGGAATTAAATTAGAACAGAATAGGGGTTTGAGGACTGAGACTAGGACCCCTCCAAACTTAAGTCAGGAGATGAAGAGGAACCAGCAATGGGAAATGAAAAGAAATGGCCAGTGAAGTAAAAGGAAAACCAGACTCGTCCTGGAAGACAAGTGAAAAAATATTTCAAGGAGGAAGTGATACTTCCTGTCTGATTTCACTCATTGTTCAGGTAAAAAGGGGATTGAGCATAGATCTTGGTTTCAGTAACAGAAGATTTTAGTGACATAGACAAGAGCAGTTTCTGTGGAATAATGAAAGCAAAAGCTTGACTCATTATAAAATGGAAATGAAGAAATTAGAGATGGTGAACATAGTTTATGCTACTATGGGAATTTACCGTAAGAAAGACAAAAATCAAGG
Source organism: Hyaena hyaena (assembly GCF_003009895.1). Classification (NCBI taxonomy): domain Eukaryota; kingdom Metazoa; phylum Chordata; class Mammalia; order Carnivora; family Hyaenidae; genus Hyaena; species Hyaena hyaena. The sequence goes on along the minus strand of NW_024081253.1, from coordinate 984,219 downwards.
CAGTAGTTGAAAGGGCGTAATGAGATCAAGAAATGTAGGTTTTCTTAACGGGAAAATAAAATTAAGGAATAAATCCATGTTTATATCCTGATGAAAAATATCACCTATGCAGAGAGAAAATTCCAGTGGAAAGAGAATTTCTGGAGAAATATATTCCTAGAAAGGGAAGAGTTGGCTCTGGCCTTCACCAGGAGCAATTCTTACATGGTAACAATAGAGAAAGTAGAATAAGTGGGCACAGAGGCCAGAGGTTGAGTAGATGAGGTAGTGGGAATTTGCAGGAATTCTCCTTTAATTGCCTCTATTTTCTCAGTAAAATGGAAAACAAGATTATCACATGGTTGTAAAGGTTGAAAGAGTAAAAGTATAACATAATTGAAGGGAAAAACAAAAGTAATATCCAGAGAGAAAGATCTGAGACTTGCTCTTAACTGGCCATCGGTTTAAAGACAAACATCTGAAAACAAACAAACATCTGTGCCAGGGCTCAAGACAGGACAAGATGTGTTTGTACCAGAGTCTCCATGTGCAACACAGCCTGTGAAGAGATAAAGAGGGCCATGTACTTAGAGCTGCACTTAAAGGAAATGAAACTCAGTAAAGATAAGTCAAATCTGGCTGTTCACTTCTGCCTCTAGTTCTGTCCAGATTCAACCATTACCACCAACAGGTTTCAGTTTTACCACCAAATAGTTCTTGTGTACTTACACATATTTATCTGGCAGGGGGTGAGGCATGTGAAGAATGGAGTATTTCTTTATTTTATTTGTTGTTTTAAAAAATTTTTATAATGTTTATTTTTGAGAGAGAGAGAGACAGACAGACAGACAGAATCCAAAGTTGGCTCCAGGCTCTAAGCTGTCAGCACAGAGCCCAATGCAGGGCTCAAACCCACAAGCCATTAGATCATGCCCTGAGCCAAAGTCAGAGGCCTAACCAACTGAGGCACCAAGTCACCTCTGTTTTATTTGTTTTTAATGAGAAATCCCAATTTACTAGGCTTTTATATTTCTGTTATAAAAATTTCTGTTTTATATTTCTGCACAAAATGTGTTGTATTTCAAAATTGGCCTAAAGTTGACTGTTTTTACCTAAACTAAACTGCACTTTTTTCATACTGCAGTGGATAAAATTGACATGTTCCTCTTTGGATTAGAGCAAAACAATTGCATATGAACACAACAAAAAGATTTTCTGTGAATGAAATGTGTAACATTCTATAATGAAAACTATATGTATGAAGTATATTTTTCCATATTCTATATACTTAACTATGGAGGTTATATCAAAGTTAGAACTTTGATAATAGAGAGGTTATAATGAAAACTATATGTATGAAGTGTATTTTTCCGTATTTTGCATAATTAACTATAGAGGTCATATCAAAGTTAGAACTTTGATAATCTCCAATGTTTATTCATTCATTCAGCAAATATTTATTAAGTACTTACTCTGTATTAGGCACAGAATATAGAACAGTGAAGAAGTAAGATCCTTGTCTTCATGAAGCTTATTATATTCAAGAGGGAGAAATACAGACAATAGAAAATCAACAAATAAACTGTTAAAAATATAAGAAGATCATGGGGTGCCTGGATGGCTTAGTTGGTTGAGTGTCTGACTTCGGCTCAGGTCATGATCTCCTGGTTCACAAGTTCCAGCCCCGTGTCCGGCTCTGTGCTGACAGCTTAGAGCCTAGAGCCTGCTTCACATTCTGTGTTCCTTCTCTCTCTGCCCCTCCCTTGCTCAAACTCTCTCTGTCTCTCTGTGTCTCAAAAATAAATAATAACATTAATTTATATATATATATATATATGTCATAAGTACAATGAGAGAATATACATTAGAGTAAGAAAAATGGGAAGACAGTCTACAATATACATGATGTGGTCAGAGTGAGTCTCACTGAGAAACTAACATTAGCACAAAAATTGTAGCTGATGAAGGTGAAGTCATATAAGCTCTCTAGGGAAGAGAGAACCAAGCAGAGGGAACAATAAATACAAAGGTTCTGTGAAGAAAGAGTGCCTAGATTGTTCCCAGCAGTATGAGGGGTCAGTTTGAGGGATGTTAGTAAAGAAAAGAGAAGTCAAAGAAAGAACTGGTTACATTAATCGTGGGGCCCTGTGCAATATTTAAATGTAGAGCTCTCTGCTCAAAATTATTAAATATTTCAAAATGGCTACAGTGGATCCTCAAGCCAGGCATGGGCACCTTCTGATCACAGGACGTTGTGTGACTGCACAGGTCAGACACCCACGAAGCTGGATTTGGCAGGACTTAAGTTCAGCAGCTCAAATAGTCGGAAAGTGAGGGAACATATTCTGGAGGGTTTTCCAGGTCCTCCAAAGAAATTTGACTTTTACTCTGAGAGAAATGGCACATCACTGGAGTGTTTTAAGCAAACTTAGAGCATTTGGGTTAAACTAGTTTGGGTCCCAAAGTGGAAGTAACAGACTGGTTAGGAGACTGTTGCCATAATTCAGGTGAGAAATGATGGTGGCTTGGTCCAAGATGTACATGGAGGCAGTGAGAAGTTCCAGACTCTGGGTGCACCTTGAAGATGAAACTGACAAGATTAGTGATGGGTTTTATGTAGAGTAGGAAGAAAGAGAAACTTCAAGAGGAATGAAGAAGAATAACTCCAAGGCTTGTGGCCTGAAGAATGGAAAAACAGGAGTTGTTGTGAACTTAGACAAGGAAGTGTGAGAGAGACAGACGGGGTGTTGGTGGAGACAGACATCAGGAGTTCAGTTCTCAACACGGAAGTTTGAGATTCCTCTTAGACATTTGAGTAATGGAGACAGTAAGTTGGCTGTTGGATAAATGAGTGTGGTATTTAGGAGAGGGGTCAAGCTGGAGATATAAATGTGAAAGTAGTCAGAAAGGCCTTATTTCTTCAGTGCAACCAAAAGTAAAGGTCTCAATTGATCTAGATGCTTCAAAAATTTAGATTAATTGACATTCCCCTTTGTGTGCTACATTGATCCTAGCTAATGGTGTCTTGTACTATTTATACTCCATTTCCCTTTTATTAAAAAAACGCCTCCCTTCATTTAACAGCATGACTTGGCTGAAACTGAACACCAAAGAAATAGGGAAAATTGTTTCTAAATATCACAATTGGTTTTAGGTACCAGTTTTTGACTTTTTTATTTGATTTTGGAACACACTATTTGTTTTAATCTCTAGAATGACCTTTCTATTACATAAATGTAAAGAAAATTTTCATCTCTTACATTTATAATGTCATTATTAATCTAAATGCAGAAAATAAATAGCCTGTCTTAGGAATGTTAACTGGTAGGTTAAACAAAGGTCACATATTATTTTTTTAGTCAATGAGGAAAAGAATTTGTCCAGGGATGGGTGAGACTAGCAATGGATGGTGTCTGGACTTTTGCTTGTACCCAGTGAAGCAGTTGGGTTCTTTGTTAGTTTTAGGAGTTGGGCTTGTGGGAAATATGGACTAGAAGGAGCTGCCTTACAAAGAAAAGGGACTGTGAATCTGACCATTCAAACAATGATATGTGAAGGCATGAGTGCCAACAGGAGACAAGAAATCTGAGAGAGAGGCATTTTTTCCTAAACCTGTTCAGAACCAAATCCATAATTCCAGCACATCTAGGAGAGGCTCTAGAAACAGCCCCCTTAGCACAATTCCTGAGAGATGCCCTCAAGATAAGGGGCTGTGGGGTATGGCTGAAGACAGGAAATACCAGTAAGAGGAAGCATCACAGGACAGAGGAGGAAATGAGAGGCCGTATGGTGGTTGTAGGTGAGGCATGTCTTTGAGGAGCTCAGAAATCATTTGAGAATGATTTATAGGAGAGGATGTTCAATAATTATATTGAGTGAGGGTCAAAGTCACTGTAGTTTACTTCACTGTGTATTGATACAGGAAGTCATTCTTAGGCCCAGCTTGGTAAAAGATGTATGTACGTATACATTCTAGTTCTAAATGGAGCCTGAGATACTGTGTACTTATTAGCTGACTTCTTTGAAATTGGTTTCCCAGCAAATGTTCTGCTGGCTAAGTAATGCAGTACCACATCATTTCTCTAAGCTAAGTGAACTGAATCCATTATTTTTTCCAGTCTTCTGCCACATCTCCTTTGTCCTGTCCTATGTCACAGTGGGAGCAGTGGGTAGAAAGAGAATTTTCATAATTGGGATCCAAAATGATACAGATTTCCCCTGTGTAAATACTTTATACCTCACTCTACTCTTGTACTTTAACAAGATGAAGAAAACCTAGAGGTGTTTCTATTTAATAGCTCAGTATAATGTGAGTTATAATAATGTTGACAGTGCTTATAACTTCAATGTAAAATAGAACTTTTTTTCCCCAGAAATTTGCATTAAACTTATTCTCAGATTTGAAGATGGCCTCTATGCTAGATTTATGAATAAGTGGAAAAAAGCAAATTGATACATGAATGAGTGGAAAAAAGCAAATTGATACTAACACACAAACATAAGAGGAAATACATCTTTTTCATGTCTTTAAAAATATAATTATGTCCTCCAGGTTCAAACTGAGTATAGCATGACTAATTCTTTCACGTTTGATAATGAAACTCTGAAAATATGTAGAAAAGCATTGTAATGTAAAATTGGTAATGTGAAAAGAACCAAAATACTTCAGGATTATGTCATGTACATGTTAGGTAATTTGTTTCTGATAATTCACATAAAATAGAATTCTCCATGTTGGCACTGTAGACACAGGAGCTGGATAATTGTTGTGGGAGGCCATCCTATGCATTGTAGTATATTCACCATCACCCCTGATCTCTCACTACTCTGTGCTCAGTCATGAGAATCAAAAATATCTCCTGAAGATGTAAACTGTCGTGGCAAAATCACCCCCAGCTGAGAAGCACTGATACCAACTCTACTACTTTGCAGTCTACAATAAAGAACTAAATTCATTTTCATAAAATATTTTGTTATTCTTTCATTCCGAGCAACTGTTTTGAAGTCATCAATCAATGGAAAACAACCAAAGTTTGCCAAAAAGATAAGGTAGAAACATCCTATCTCCTAAAATTATTAAATGACACGACACACACTATCATTTGATGAGGCATTCAAAGTATCAGTTACAATGGGGTCATAATCCTGCCACTCGTAGATGACACAGTTGACTAATCTACTTCCTTCTTTAGAAATTCAAGCGTAGAAACAGCAAGAATCAGGCGGTTTTTTTGTCCACTCAGTAGGATCTATGTCTCATTAAGCTGGGCAAAAGGCAGGAAGACCACAGAATTATACTATAGATTTGTGTGTGTTTTTTTACTCTGTTGGTTTTAATCTGTTTACTGATAAGAACTTAACTCTGAGCATACCTTACCACTGACATCTTTTTAATACAACTAATTTTCATGTCAGACTTTTAAAAAGCTTTGCCAATTACTGACATTTCCATTTCTTATGGGAAAAGTCACAGGTAGAAACTTCTAACTGAATCATAAATAAATCTGAACTATTTTTTTCATATTTGTCCACTGTATTCTCATCTTCTGTTTTGTGCTTGAAGAAAAGCTAAAGTTGTACAGACTTCATGCACATAAAGCATTTCTTATGAGGAATATGAGAGTCTCTGTATCAAAATCTATTTTCAAGACCAGATGAACAAGCCTCTTATTTTGAACAATATTTGGTACAATAGCAATAATGTCACAGAATTTGATTAGTTCTTACAATTCCTATATTTATACTTGTTGTAGTTGAACCTTGACCCTGTTTTGCTAACTTTCATGTGATGAGGGAGCATAAGGCAAGCTGATGGCAAAGCACAAGCTAAAAACAGCACCCTTCTCCCCACAACCCCAGGGTGGGATATGCCTGAAAACCCTCAGGCACTCCGGACAGCTCAAGACAAAGGAATGGGGAAAACAAATGGTAGCTGATAGAGATCATAGTCATACAAGACAAGAGTCTCCATCAGTTTACAAATGTCTTAGTAAATTACAAGAAAAAAAACAATCTTCTCAATAGCCTAATCTCCAGAAGCCTATAGAGTCCGTTTCCTGGGTCCCCATTCATAGTGATGTGGGGAACAAAGGCAAGTAGGAAATGGCAGATAAAATTAATTTCCCTTATAACCTACAGCCCATTGACAAATCCTTGAGGCAAATACAGAGAAGAACATTTCTCCAAGAACCCCCTACTGTCTTAATGCCTTACTAGAGGGTAAACAACCTTAGCTTCACAATAGCAAGGCCTCTGGTATCTTAGGAGTCCTCTTTAGCATATGAAAGTCCTCCTGGAGGCCTCCCTTTTGCCTTTACAGGCCCCCCCCCAACTCCATAGTATATAACCAGTCACCCTTCACAACCCAGTGCAGCTCTTCCTGCCCACAGATCCTGTTCCTGTGCTTTAGTAAAATCACCTTTTTGCACCAAACATGGCTCAAGAATTCTTTCTTGGCCATCAGCTGTGGACCCCCACCACTCCAAAACCCTGTCAATTGTATATGAATGGTCTCAAAAAAAAAAAAAAAAAAAGGAGTATTGGACAATTTGATGTTTGGAAATAATTCTGAGACATTTCATTCAACAGATATTTTTTAACTTCCTCTACTTATTATATATATTTTTCCATACCTCCCACACTTTTTAAGGCATATTCCAGATAGGAACATCCAGGTGGTGACATTTCTAAGAAAACTGATATAAACAGGAAAAATATTTTTTTAATTTATTTTCATCTTGTTTTAACGAGGAACCTGAAAAAGAGAAAAAAAGAGGGAAAGCATTCTTCCTCTCTTCACAGGCAGGGCAGATGAGAAAACAGAAAAGCAGTGAGAAGTGGATACTTTCTACTGTAGGGAAACTTAGCCAGATATTGAGACAAATGAATTTTTCTGTATTCTGCAAATTGAAACTAATTCATTCTCTTGAAAGTTTTCAACTTTTTAGTTTGATTTGTTTTGGTGCAGGCGAAGGATTTATAAAAACACATTTTTTCCTCTTTAATTAAAAAAACGGTATTCAATAGCAACTGTCTAAAGAAGAGAAAAAAAAAAAAAAAAGGAAAGAAAACAAGAGAAGCCACAAAGCCCCAGCTGCACTTAGTTCCTGTTCACTCAACGCAGCTTGTGACGCAGGCTTGTTGTATTTTGAATTCACAAGTTAGAACTGTTCATTCAGAGAGGAAACCGGCTTTAGCATAATGTGCAGAAGAAAATAGCATTCACAGAACTGTTATTTGAAAAGGTGCACAGAAAGCTCTATTTCTTATTTAAATGAACTTCACCTTAGCTACAACGATGGGAATAAATACATTTTATGAGAGGTAACTTCTGATTTTTAACTTGAACAAAGCTTCATAAACAATTATTGGAATCTGAGAGTCAAACATCAAAACCTGAGTAGCTGAGAGGTTGGGGTCCCACTGCTCAAAGCAGGGGTCTGGAGGAAAGAGGGCTGTTCCTTCGCCTTGGCCTTGCTTTGATTTTCCAAGGCTGAGAGTTGAGTGATCTTATTTGCCTCCAACACCACCTCTGAAGTGAGACCTAAGCAGTTCTAGTTGTAACACTATTTTTTTTTTAAATTTTTTTTTTTATTTCTAGGAGAGAGAGAGAGAGACAGCGTGAGCAGGGGAGGGTCAGAGAGAGAGGAAGTCACAGACTGAAACAGGCTCCAGGCTCTGAGCTGGCAATCAGCACAGAGCCCGACGCGGGGCTCGAACCCACGAACCGCGAGATCATGACCTAAGCGAAAGTCGGACGCTCAACCGACTAAGCCATCCAGGCGCCCCTGTAACACTGATATTAAACTGAGGTCCCTGAGGCTAATGTTGGGGAGGAAACATTTTAAATCTATCCTTCTGGATTCTTTGGCTGGTAAATTGATATAAGACAAATTAACAGAAGAAAAATGAATTTAATTGTGTACATACAGAAGCCCCACAAAATATGAGACCCAAAGACAATTACAGTAATTGAGGTTTATATGCCATCCTGAGTTAAGGATTGAGATAGAGGCTTCAAAGGGGAGGGTGATTCACAGGACCATAAGAAGAACAGATGTTTGGTAATCAGATGTTTGTAGGTCTTTCAGATAAGACTTTATCTCTGGTAACAGTTTTTTTTCTGGGCCAGCCCCCTGTCTAAATTCATTTAGGTAGTTACGGAAGAGGTACAAGTTTTTTGAGTCCCTGGGTCTTGGTTGCCTTCAGCTCAAAATAATCCACATGATGCTAAAGTGGCATATTTCAGGGTCAGTTATTTTGCTCTTCCCCAGTCACACCTTTGAAACTTCCCCAGGAAGTTTCATAGTCCATTAATGTAGTTGGGAGATTGCTTTATCTCATTGAACCAGTCTCTTAGTCCTAAGTATAGGTCAGGTCAGTTAAACAGTATGTCTCATTTCAGGAGGTAGTGATGCAGGTGAGTTTCCAAAATTAGACCTATGATGCAAGCAGTCAGGTTTTTTGTTTTTAAGTTTATTTATTTATTTTGAGGGAGAGAGAAAGAGAGAGGGAGGGAAGAGCATGAGAGCGGCAGAGAGACAGAGAGGGAGACACAGAGAATCATAAGCAGGTTCCACACTGTCAGTGCAGAGCCTAACATGGGGCTTGAACTCCAAACTGCGAGATCATGACCTGAGCCAAAATCAAGAGTCACAGGCTAAACTGACTGAGCCACCCAGACACTCCACTCAGGTATTTAATAAGAGGTATTTTGGGGCACCTGGGTGGCTCAGTCAGTTAGGCGTCCAACTTCGGCTTAGGTCATGATCTCGTGGTTATGGGTTCGAGCCCTGTCAGGCTCTGTGCTGACAGCTAGCTCAGAGCCTGGAGACTGCTTCAGATTCTGTATCTCCCTCTCTCTCTGACCCTCCCTTGCTCATGCTCTGTCTCTCTCTCTCTCAGAAATAAATAAAACATTAAAAAAATTAATAAGAGGCATTTCTCTGGAACAAAAGAAACATAGTAGTTAATGATTGGAACAGACTGCAATCCTGGTTTCTGAGTTCTGAAAATAGTCAGTTGAGATTTCTAGATATCTGGCTTGAAGCATCTCAGATGGAATGAAGGCAGGCATTGTCTGACAGATTTTCCTGGTTTGTATTTTGAATGTCTCTGGTGATCTTTCTGACTAGCCACATACTAACAGTCATGAAGACTGTCCATGCGTGAGCTATTGTGATTTCTCTCGAGTTTATATCAAGTTATTCACACTTAGTTTTGAAGGACTTGGTGGGGCAGAAGGGAGGGAGCAGCTTTTGTTCTTAGTGATTCCAAGCCAAAAAGGTGGGAGAAAATTGGAAATGTTGTTGTGGAGAGTTGTAGCCAGATATGAAGAAACTGGAAGATTGAAAGATCTAGTCTAAAACCTCAAAGACAATGAACAGCACTAGAATGTAATATCCAAAAGTGTATATAATAGTTTCCATTGAAACATATTTTTTTCTATCAAATCATCCTCATTTCTATCAAAGATAGTCCTCTTAAGACTAATGTGTTTGCAAATTAAGTCTAGTTTCAAGAATTTTGGCATGATTCTTTTTTTTTAATTTTTAATGCTTTATTTATTTTATAGAGAGAGAGAGAGAAAGGAGAGAGAGAGACAGCGTGAGTAGGGGAGGGTCAGAGAGAGAGGGAGGTACAGAATCTGAAACAGGCTCCAGGCTCTGAGCTAACCAGCAGCACAGAGGCCGACGTGGGGCTCAGACTCACGAACCATGAGATCATGACCTGAGCCGAAGTCAGACGCTTAACCTACTGAACCACCCAGGCCCCCTGGCATGATTCTTTATATAAGTGCAGCAAGAATCATGACTGACCACATAAGACTCATTAAATCTGCTTTGATGGAATTTTTTATTAAAAAATTTAGACTGAACTTTTAAAAGCCTGTGAAGGCTAAGAAGCCATGTTAAGGACCCACCATCAGACCTTGCATTCAATGTCTATAAATTTGGGTGAATCCCTCTCTTAAGCCCTCCAAATATCTTGAGGTTCCTGAGTCTATCAGGAAGTGACCTTCCTTACTCACCTGATAAGGCTCCTAAGAACCCTGTAAGCAAGGTACCAAGACAATTTTCCCCAGAGACTTTATTGGCTCCATAAAGTCAACCTTAGTTCCTTAAAGTTGTCTGGTCATATCTGAGTATACAAGTATGTGTCTCAAATATGACATTCCAGTCAAAGCCCAGGTGATATAATCAATGTTTCCAATTGTGTGCTTTTACAAGAAGAACAAACTCTTATTGAAGTTATATAAATAACTGTATAGCCATGAGAATAAGAATACTGTTTTCCAAATTCTGAAGGTATCAGGTAGAGAGAAAAAAGGTAATTGTTTCAACATTGCTCACAAAGGTATGTCTTACCAAACTGTTGATAGCTTAAGAGAAAAGACAAAATTTCCTTATCTGGAAAAATAAAAAAAGAACTGGCAATGTTTCAAACAAAAGCATAAAAATTATAGTCATCCTCATCAGTTTATTCAGTCCATGTAATTAACACTTGTTCTGCTTGAATCCAGTTTCTATTAGTTCTGGAAATTCTTACCCAGCTCAGTTTCAGTTTCACAATCTTGAAGTTATCAGAAACCTGTACTTGTCAAAAGACATTTTCTTGAATCTCCTTCAAGGCAAATAATTTTGCAGGAAGACTTTTACAAAGCACCAGTGTAAAGCACTAACTGTCTGTACATGACAAAAGACTTTAAATAACCATTGTTTTTTTTTTTTAGAGAGAGATAGATTGTCATTGGGAGCGAGGGGCAGAGGGAATGAGTGAGAGAGAGAGAGCGAGAGCGAGAGAGAGAGAGAGAGAGAATCTGAGGCAGGCTCCCAGCTCAGCTCAAAGCCTGACATGGTGCTCAATCCCATGACCTTGGGATCATGACCTGAGCTGAAATCAACAGTCAGATGTTCAACTGCCTAAGCCACCCAGGTGCCCCTAAAAGCCTGTTCTTAAAGATCTGATGAGTTTCTGGTAATAGAATTGACAATGAAATTTGGTTATTCTTAGGACATATAACAGTTTAAGGTAATAACTAGAATTGTGACTGATAACACTGTACCAGGACATATCAGAATTTTAGAAATTTTAGACAGATTTTAATATATTTACATTAACAACATTTATTCACTTACTGTAGACTAAAAAGGCTTATCATAGCTTGACAACACTTCCTATGTAACTTAGCATGCCAAATAAGCCCAAGTTGTGTTAACATATCTCTTTTTATAAGGAGAGAGAGCAAATCTTTTAAAATGTTTCAGGGACCCTCTGAAAATTCTCAAATTTAGTTTGAGGTAAAAAAAGGCTTTATTTAGAATTTGATTTCAGGAAGCATGTCAAAAAATATTAAAAGAAGTAGACACTTGGACTACATAGATTCATAATTCATTATGAGCAAATAATTATCCACTTAATGAAAGTGAGAAAAGATTTTAAGGGCAAATGCAAAGGATGGCATAGTTATGAGAAAAACCAAGAAAAGGCCTGGTAAAGCACAGAGAATTATTTTGATAAAACAGAATTTTTGCTTTCTAGGAAGATTATTTAAAAGGTAAAGAAATTTTCACAATCTGTTGCCAAAAACAGACCAAAAGCCCAAGAAAATGTTACCATTTTTAAGAGAGAGAAAACCAATTCTATTATTTACACCAGCTTACTTTGACATTTAAAAAACCTGAATTTATTCTAACCTTAGCCAGCTTGACCACACTTTAAAATTCCTTTGCAAAGATTTCTTCTCCACAAACCTTCTACAATTTTTTTTTCTTCACTAGAAATACTGTAAGGTCACAAGTCTAAAAGTCTAAACCAAACTGACTCCATGACAGGCTTTAAGTTTCCCCTCTAAACTAGAAGGCTTAAGTTTCAGCTTTCCCGAAACTATCAGGTAGTTAGTTACACATTGCCCAAGGCAGGAGAAACCACCCTTGCAACACCCAATCAGGAAAGGCCAGCGACCACCCTCCACATTATTAAGGGAGAGGTCTGGAGATAGAAACTATAGATAGGACACTGTTACCTAATGTTAAAGTTAACCTGTTAGTCGCGGAACAAGACCCTAGGCTCACTCTGTAATTGGTTGAATTTAAAGGTACTCTAAATGTTGTAATTGGATCCCGCCAAAAATAACGAATACTCTAGACAATGTATATGGTTAAACCCACTGTCAATAATGTTGAATGATTGTGATTAGATCACTGTTCCCATGTCACAACTTCTGTAACTCCCCCATCACAAACCGCATAAAAACCCTATTCTGCCCTTGTTTGGGGCTCTCAGCACAGATCCACGGCGCTGGTGAAGTCTGTGAGCCCGAGCTCGAGCCCGTAATAAAGCCCTTTGCCTTTGCATGCGTGACTCGGTCTCCCCGGTGGTCTCTGGTTGGTGAGGATACTGCGATCTGGGTATAACAATACATCTCCATTCCTCATAGCTTCCTTTACTACCAAAAGTACACATACTATTTTCCTTGCATGGGAAGATTTTTACCTTATTTCTAGTAACTTTAACTACACATATTAATTAGAATTTGTATCACTTAGAAATCCTAATTTCTAGTGAAAACTTAAGAATTAAGCAATTGTGAACTGTCTGTTATGCTGAGGAAGCAAAGGCAACCTGATACCCTGCAAATACCGTCCCCCTAACCCAAGGTGAGATATGTGTGATATTCCTCAGATACTCTTGGTTGCTCAAGAGGAAAGGAAAGAAAACAAATGACTAACTGATAGAGATCACTGTCACGCAGGACAAAGTCTCTTCAGAGTGGAAGGACAATACAAAGGATTACTAGATTAAACATTCAGAGAAAGATGGAGAGGGTCAGTATGAGTTACATCAGTCTTACTGTCTTTTGTTTTAGGGACCTATTCTATCTCTATATATTTTTATTAGCCTTTTTACAGCGAATCTTTCAGTGAAGCTATTTTGGAATTTTGAAGAATTTTGGAGGATCCTGCATATCAATTAAAATAGATATTCCAATATGTTTATTTTATTTGAAAGCTCTTTCTGTTTTTTTTTAAATGTTTATTTATTTTGAGAGAGAGTATGCACAGGTGAGTGGGGGAGGGGCAGAGGGTGGGGAGAGGTGGAGAGAAACTCTTCCCTGAGAGCATAAGATTCCAAACTGATCTGATATCAAGAATCTGATGCTTAATCCTCAATAGGGAAAAACTGAGAGATTTCCCCCTGAGATCTGGAACACGACAGGGATGTCCACTCTCACCACTGTTGTTTAACATAGTGCTGGAAGTCCTAGCATCAGCCATCAGACAACAAAAGGAAATCAAAGGCATCAGAATTGGCAAAGAGGAAGTCAAACTTTCACTCTTCGCAGATGACATGATACTCTACATAGAAAACCCGACAGACTCCACCAGAAGCCTACTAGAACTGATCCAAGAATTCAGCCAAGTTGCAGGGTACAAAATCAACGTACAGAAATCGGTTGCATTTTTATACACCAATAATGAAGCAACAGAAAGAGAAATCAAGAAACTGATCCCATTCACAATTGCACAAAAAACCATAAAATACCTCGGAATAAACCTAACCAAGGATACAAGAGATCTGTATGATGAAAACTATAGAAAACTTATGAAGGAAATTGAAGAAGACACAAAGAAATGGAAAAACATTCCATGCTCATGGATAGGAAGAATAAATATAGTTAAGATGTCATTACTACCTAAAGCACTCTACACATTCAATGCAATTCCAATCAAAATTGCACCAGCATACTTCTCAAAACTAGAACAAACTATCCAAAAATTTGTATGGAACCACAAAAGACCCCGAATAGCCAAAGTAATACTGAAAAATAAAACCAAAACGGGAGGTATCACCATCCCAGACTTCAGCCTCTACTACAAAGCTGTCATCCTCAAGACAGTATGGTATTGGCACAAAAACAGACACATAGACCAATGGAACAGAATTGAGAACTCAGAAGTGGACCCAAAAGTATACAGCCAACTGATCTTTGACAAAGCAGGAAAGAATATCCAATGGAAAAAAGACAGCCTTTTTAACAGATGGTGTTGGGAGAACTGGACAGCAACATGCAGAAGAATGAAACTAGATCATTTTCTCACACCATGCACAAAAATCAACTCAAAATGGATAAAGGACCTGAACGTGAGACAGGAAACTATCAACACCCTAGAGGAGAAAGCAGGAAACAACCTCCTTGACCTCCACCGCAGCAACTTCTTACTTGACACATCCCCAAAAGCAAGGGAATCAAGAGCAAAAATAAACTGTTGGGACCTCATCAAGATTAAAAGCTTCTGCACAGCCAAGGAAACAACCCAGAAAATTAATAGGCAACCAACGGAATGGGAAAAGATAGTTGCAAATGACATATCAGATAAAGGGTTAATATCCAGAATCTATAAGGAACTCACCAAACTACACGCCCGAAAAACAAACAACCCAGTGAAGAAATGGGCAGAAGACATGAACAGACACTTCTCCAAAGAGGACATCCAGATGGCCAACAGACACATGAAACGATGCTCAGCATCCCTCCTCATCAGGGAAATACAAATCAAAACCACACTGAGATACCACCTCACGCCAGTCAGAGTGGCTAAAATGAGCAAATCAGAGAACTCTAGATGCTGGCGAGGATGTGGAGAAACGGGCACCCTCCTACACTGTTGGTGGGAATGTAAACTGGTACAGCCCCTCTGGAAAACAGTGTGGAGGTTCCTCAGGAAACTAACAATAGAACTCCCTTATGACCCAGCAATAGCACTGCTAGGAATTTACCCAAGGGATACAGAAATGCTGAGGCATAGGAGCACATGTACCCCAATGTTCATAGCAGCACTCTCCACAATAGCTAAAACATGGAAAGAGCCTAAGTGTCCATCAACAGATGAATGGATCAAGAAGATGTGGTTTATCTATACCATGGAATACTACATGGCAATGAGAAAGAATGACATCTGGCCATGTGTAGCAACATGGATGGACCTTGAGGGTGTTATGCTGAGCGAAATAAGTCAGGCAGAGAAGGACAAATACCATATGTGTGCACGTATAGGAGGATTAGGAGGAACTTGACGGAGGACCAAGGGGGAGAAGAAGGGCGGAAATGGTGGGGGAAAGGGAGAGAGGCAAACCATGAGAGACTCTTGAATGCTGACAAAAACTGAGGACTGATGGATGTGGGGGGGAGGGGGTGATAGGCATAGAGGAGGACACTTATGGGGATGAGCACTGAGTGTTATGTGGAAACTAATTTGACAATAAACTATTTGTAAAAAAAAAAAAAAAAAAGAATCTGATGCTTAACCGACTGAGCCACCCAGATACCCCGTAAGTGCCTTTCTTAAATAAACTTATCTCATTGGAGAGTTCCTCCTGATGGCCATCATTGTTCTAGGTTGTAATTCCCCCACGGGCTGGGAGCAGTTTGCTAGGACCTAGCCATAAGAGTTTAGTCCAAATTTTCTATCTAGCTATATCTAGCTGCAAATGGAACACAACCTGCATTTCTGTCTGGTCATATTTTGAAGTCCTCAACCTGAGAGTCACCAAGCCAAATTCTCAGAACATTAAACAAGTTTAGTAAGTTTTTGTCATTTTTATCAATATATATGGCTTCCAGGATCACAGTTGTTAGAAACAAAATAAGCAGATGGTATGCTTAACTCAAGATTTTAAGGGGTGAGGGGACTGATTTACATTGGATGTGGAGTTCAGTTTTTGGTCTAAGTTTAATTTCTGGACTTTCATTTTGTAAAGGGAGTCCTTAAAGCTAGATATTATATTTCTTTCAATTTGATCTTTTCATAGGTGCCAAAAATTTTTTTCTTTCAAATATAGCCAATTTGAAGGATCCATCCTCTGGCCATTTGATGACCAGGATTTTATTAGCCTTAATAGTGACTCAAACCAATAAGCCTTTCCATAGTTTAAGCAAAGGTACAAGAGGCATCATCAAAAAAGCATGCAAAAAGATGCAGCCCTCACAAGATCCAGAAAGTCCACTCCCAAAGATAGTCTAAGGAAGTAAAAGCTCTTTATTTACAGGTGGTAAGAAAGGTGTAAGGAAAATGGTATTATTCTCTGGTTTCCCATGAGAGCACAACACCTCCAATCACAGACCCACAAATCTGTGACACCAGGCAGATACCATGGGAATGGGATTTTTTCCATCACTAACAAAGCAAGAAGGTTGAGACAACAAAAGCCCCTAATAGACTGGGACCCTTGATGACATATCTCCTGAGAGCAGATGGAGTCAGACAAAGAGTGTTCCTTGTAATTTTCTCTCTTGGAACCCCAGTTTATTCAACTGGCCACCAAGATACACACTGGTATGTGCACCTTCCAGCTGGGAGACCAGAAAGAATGTTCTTACTGGTCACAAGACCCACCTCTCAAGCCACAGATCAAGACAAAAAGAAAACCTCATCCAGTTTTTCTTACATGTACATTAATATCTTTAGTTAAGGCTTGGTTCTCTTAGTGCCAAACTAACAGCTAAGAGGGATGTGCTGCTGAGTTGGGGACTGTGGGGTGTTTCATTGTGTACCTCATAGCATAAAATTTTTTTGAGGTTGGCAAATGACCAACTGTCAGTCTAACCCACTCTGTGACAAACTTATCCCAGCCTGGGAGTGAGCGCTCTAACTGCTGAACCAATAATCCACCAACTTTGTGGCTTTGGCTTCCAAGTTGTCCTTTAGCAACAGCCCTTACCTCATGTGCACATTAACCCACAACAAAATTCCTTTAAATAGATGCTGGTCTGGTGAGAATCACAACCTCACCAAGTCTGTGAGGCTGACTTAAACCCCAGGCTTTTAGGACCCATCCCTACCTCTGCCCTATGGTTTCCCTCCTTAAGACAAGCAGCCCAACAGGCAGAGAGAAAGAAAAATAGCGACCATCTCTGGAAGGAAAAGGATCAATAAAAACCAATAGTACTCATAATAACGCATCTTTACCAGAGTCATTATATCTAAGAAACGACCTCGGCAAACATTTCTGCCAATTTTAAAATTAGAAAAGGGAATAGAAAGGACTCTCGCCACTCTCTTCCAGCAGACCCTTGTAGGCAGAGGCCCAGGAGACTGACATGATAAGAAATCTTACCTTCTGTCGGGTCGTCAGAGGTGCCAGGATTTCCCTGCGGGAGCAACCCTGGAATTCGCGGTGTTCAGCCAGCAAATTATCCCGCCAACTACTCCAACTGTTGGAAAGGAAAGCTTTTTTCTCTACCCCTCTTGGTTCTTTGGCTGGTAAGTTGATATAAGACACATTAATGGGAGGAAAACAAATTTTATTATGTATGTATGACGGGGCATATAAGAACATGAGACCCAGGGACAATTTGGGCCATTGAGGCTTATATTGCTATCCCAAGCTAAAGAAAGGGATGCAGCTCTGAGACTCCAAAAGGGGAAGAGGATAACTCCCAGGACAATAACAAGAGATGATGTTTGGTAATTAGATGTTTGCCCTGTTGTACAGATAGGTCATTCAGATAAAATGTTTATCTCTGGTAGTACCTTTTTTTCTGGCCCAAGCCCCTATCTAAATTATTTTAAGTAGTTATAGGAGAGGTAAAAGTTTTTTTTTTCAGGTCAGCTATGTCTCTATTGCCTTCAGGGCGAAATTACTCATATGCCAAAGAAGTATATTTGGGGATCATGTATTCACTACCCCTCACTCCCTAGCTCTTTATTGAACCCCCCTTCACTAGACCTTCCCTGGCCTGCTCGTGCATTTCCTTCTTAAAGTCTACAGGACTCTCCCTGGACTAAAGCTCCTTTGAAGTCTCACATTTTATATCTCCCACCTAAGATCTAATTGAGTACTTAAAAGATAATTCCTTTATTAAAGGCACTCTCATGCATTCTTTTGAACTGGAAGCTTACATTTCAGAGATATGAAAATGATTTCTAGTTGCCATAATTTCATGGCATTAGACCATTGTATGTCAAATACTACTGTTCTGTTCCTAATATTTAGACAGCTCCATAGCAACACATAAAATATTACCTCAAGAGGTCTGCATTCTTCCCACCATGTATCGAGATTGGTGGAATTCCTGAGAAGAGAAACCACGTTACGAGCATTACATCTGAAATGCTCCCTTTATGGTAGTGATTGCAGGTACGTGGAGCAGAAATGTACCCTAGGATTTTATATTCAGGACTCACTACAATTTCTAGAAGTGTCCCCTTTGCACTTGTACTTCTTCGACTTTATTTGTAAGGCATCAAGAAATCCTCTTCTTCCAGCCACTTGGGTGGCTTAGTTCGGTTAAGCACCCAACTGTGGTTTCAGCTCAGGTCATGGTCTCTTGGTTTCATGGGTTCGAGCCCCACATTGGGCTCCGTGCTGACAGTGTAGTGACTGCTTGGGATTCTCTCTGTCTTTCTTTCTCTGCCCCTCCCCCACTTGCACTATCTCTGTCTCTCTCAAAATAAACAAACAAACTTAAAAAAAAAAAAAAGGAAATCCTCTTTGAATCCTGAAAAGAGCTGATAAAATCTGACTGCTTCATGATTTATCTTATTTTTTCCAGACTAGAAAAATAGATTATCATCTTTTTGTTATCTAAAATGTTTTGTATGAAAATACTGCTAGAGATTACAGAGATGCAAATATCTTTCTAAAATCTTGTTCTCTTTGCATATGTTTGAAATCCAAAAATAAGTTTCTCATTCTGGCTTGATTCTGAACCTGACAACAAAAACTTGATTTATCATACTATTCATTTGCATTATAAGTTTCCTGCAGTGTCCAGCACCGAGGTTTTATTTTATTTTATTTTATCCATATTTTGTTTTTAGCAGTTTAAAACAACAAATATTTATTTTCTCAGAGTTTCTCCAGAAGCAGCTTAGCCGAGTGGTTCTAGTTCAGGGTCTCTCATGAGATCGCAGCTGAGATGCTAGCTGGGGCTGTGGTCATCACATTTCTTATGGCGGCTTTGTCACATCTTATTCAACAGATTCTCTTTCTCTCTCTTTTTCTTTTTAAGTGTAAACTCTTTGTGCCACTTGTCACGAAAGTATCATCAACATTTCCCTGGTTGAAGTTAACAGCATTTTGTCTCTTCCTGGTTTCCTCAGAATGCAGAGGCATTTGGTTGAAATCATTCCCATGTTTTATTGATTAGGAAAAAGTCTCAAATCAGTTCCAATTGCCATTCTGAGACACAGGAACCATTCAGTCTCTGGTCTTCCATGAGCATTAGTTGGTTAGAGACAGTTATGATGACACAACATTCAGTTTTGGTATCTTCTAGCACAGTGGGTCCTAGACTTCAACGTTTACACAAATGGCTTGGACATCTTCTTAAGGCTCACATTTCAATTCCCTAGGTCTAGGATGAGCCTGAGATCCTGCATCAAGCACAGAGATTTTTAAAGGTATGTCGACTACCTCTCTTTCCATTATTAGCAGCTCACCACCTCCACCTCGTCCTCTTGTCCATAAACCTTCTAAGTCACTATTTTCTATCTGTATTTCCTTCAAAGTATCTTCATATATGCTTGTTACTCTCTATTTGCTTGGCATTATTTACGTCCAGATTATGTCTTCTCACATAGGATTACTATATGGTCTGCTGCTTTACCTCTTTTAAAATGCATTCTGTAACACTTTATAGAATACACAATATTGCAAAATTTTTTAACATTTATTTATTTTTGAGAGACAGAGAGAGAGCATGAGCAGGGGAGGGGCAGGGAGAGGAGACACAGAATCCAAAGCAGGCTCCAGGCTCTGAGTGAGCCATCAGCACAGATCCTGATGTGGGACTTGAACTCACAAACCATGAGATCACGACTTGAGTTGAAGTCAGACCCTTAACTGACTGAGCCACCCAGGTGCCCCCATAATATTTCATATAGTCATCACATTTGGTACCTTAGTGGTAGGAAGGGCAAACCTTATCCTAACTCTACAAATAAGGAAATAGACTCAGAAAGAGTACACTGCTTTCTCAAGGTCACGAGTCTAGCAAATACAGATCTGAAATCCCAGTTCCCCAAATTTAATTTTACCTTCTTAAGACCAAATAACAATAGCACCCGCAACAGAACCCACTAGAAATTTCAACATGTCTTAAAGCCATGTAACAATTTAGAACTGAAAGTGGCCTTACAGATTATGATATTTAACAGCCTTTACTTCCTATATTGTGTGCCATGTCCAACATTACAGAACTGATTATAGACATGACAAGTACTTGAATCTACGGACTCCCAGATAGAGCATTTTATGCTATTCTTCTCTAGCATACTGCCTTAAATGCACCTTGGCATTTTTAGCTTTTCATTATATGTGCCAGTAACATGTTCAACAGTAATTTCCGCCAGTCTCAGAGATGTGCCTCTGCTAAAGACAAGCTCTATTTCCGGCTCTCCGGTAGTTGGACCACACTAATATCTCTGGAGAGTGGTTCACATCACTTGCCAAAACTGGAGCAATGTCCCTGCAGCCTTCCAAATCAAATTCCAGTCTTTCCACAAAGTGTTTGTTGCCTTTCCTGGGCTTCAGGAAACCTCTCCTCTCCAGGAGCTCATGGTACTTGCAGCTTCTACTACACAATTTGTACTACACCTTTGAGACCAGTGTTCGACCTGTCTAATGTATCTGCATATCGTCACTGTGCCATTCCAATCCCACACTGGCCTTCTCCCAGTAGCCAGTATTCTTCTCACTGAGGATGGTTGATATATGATAGAACATCCTTCCACCTCCACATATTAAACCATCTAGAAAATTCCTAGTAAGTCTTTACTTCTCAGCTAAAATACTGTTTCTGTCAGGAAGCCTGTACTGATGTCTCCAAGTGACTATGGAGAGCCCTCATCTGGGTTCTTGGAGCATTCTGTACATTATTCCTTCAGAGCAGTTATCTGATTATATAGCTAATGTCTACACATCTGCTTCCTGACTAAAGATTCTTCATCACGGACATAATCATCTGCTTTTCTTCTGTACTATGTACATGTACTATATGTATGTACTATGTACATACAGCACAAAATCAGCAATTACTATTGGTTAAGTGAATCAGAAAATTATATGTTTATGCCCATAATAATGAAGGCATATTGCATTCTTTCAAGGTTAAGAAATAAATACAGAATTAGAAAGTTAGAGGGAAAGTATTTATTCATCAGGGAAGTAGGTCTTGGTTATCATAGGCATACACCTAACACCTATACCAACTAACTATAAAGCAAGGTTGGGAAAAGGTCAATGGCATTCTGTTTAGATATTATGTGCTTTTAGAAGTTATAGCCTCGGGCTGAGAGGTAAGGTCTTGTCTTCAACTATTCTCTTCTAGAATTAGAGCCACTACCCTTATATCAGAACTATATTAAACAATTTGCTACTCCATTAGCTCACCAGACTTCCATAACTATGATTTCTCTAAGGAGAACCCTCCCCCCTCCACAATGGACAATTTTGTAGTCATTTTTCCATTGACAACATTAGGATCATTTTTGTAACAACATCTCTTATACCATCAAGAGGTAACCTCTCCTATGTTTCCAGAGCCCTGAACCCACAATTCCAGAGCTTAGCTGTGGGACAGCAACTTCTCATCTATCTCCCTGCCTGACTGCAAACTACATAAAAGCATGAGATTTATCTGTTATGTGTAATTTTCATACTTCAGCAATGTTCAGCACTTTGGGTGGGATAAGTACATACCCTTACATTTGGAAGATGGGGGGTGGGGAGAAATAGAGGGGAAAAATGAAAAAAAAAGGCACTTTTGTAGCTAGTGTTCTGGATGCAAATTGGTTTCTGTTGATAGAAGATCCAGAAGTACAGCAAAGTCAAAGCTATCTTTTTATCTCTGCTTGCAAGCAAGATTGTGGAAACGAGGTATTCCTGCAGCCAACCTCTAGCCTCTTTTCAATACCTTTTTGGATGTCAAGAGTTAATGCCTAGCTTCTAGTGATGGGAATCCACTTTCTTGTGTCCTTAGTGCTACAAGGCACACACAGTGGCTGCAGTGACAACTTCTCATTTCAGCATTCTGACACCTGCATTACAGCTCAGGGAGGTATTCTCGAACTTACCGCTCTAGTAAAGACCTCAGAGATAGCAGCTTCCCAGTGAGGTCAATCTGCGGTCAGTCCTGGAGGCCCAGCCTAGAATCTTTTCTCTTATCATTTCCAATATTTGTGTAAGCACATAATTTCCTGTATTAAAACTCATCTTACTTAAAATACATGCAGTGGTAGTTTCTGTTTTCTATAGTTCATCTTGTCAGATAACAATACAAAGGAATGAATAAGAGAAGGGGGAAAGGAGTGGGAGGAGAGAGAGAGTGTCTTTTTGTCTGAAAAAAGCTCAGAGCTGTCAAAAGGATTTACTTCTTGTTGTAGGCAGCTCTGAGGATAGGTCTGACTCCCTTTCTCAGAGCGTTGACTAAAAAAGGGCTTACAACTATGAATCCTTCCTCTGTCCCTTTGAGATATATTTGCATCTCCTACAACTCAAGAGACTACAACTCTCAGGGACCTGAAGACCATTCCTTAAACAGTGATCATCAAGAAGGAAAGGGCCTCTGTCTCTCAGTCTCTGTGGGTGGACAGAATCCTAACTTCCATAACTGAGTCTAGTAGACACAGCTGAGTAATCATTTACACTTAACAACCCTTTGTAAGCTTTCATTCCCTGGACTCTCCTTGAACCCCTACCTGCTCCTTCTCTCTTCATCCCTCACTCTCCCTTTGAAATGCCACAGTGCTTCTATGTAAATGATTTGGGGCTCAGATCTTTCCCCTACTGTCAGTAGTTAATGAATAAAATCTTTTTTCATCCCCTTAACTATTGTCTTTCTTTATCTTTGACAAGACAAGGACTTACCCTTTTTTCTTTTTTCTTCTACTCTTGTTAAATCCACTTGCTAGTCAATTAAATCATAAGAATACAATTTACCTTATCTATAAAAACTTCATAATTATTTATTTTAAATTATAAAGATTATGAAATGTCATAATAACTTGCTATGGATGGTTATGAAAGCATATTTTCTCTATGTCTTTTAACAAAGGAGATGTTGTCCAGAATTCCATATGAATTCCAAAGATTCACTCTAGAATATTTTCTTCTGTGATTTTACCTAAAGTCTGATGGATTAGGGTAATACCTCAAGTACAACTCATCATTACAAAACAATCCCATAAATGTTAGACATTTCTAGTGTACTTATAGTTTTAGGCTAAACACTAATGAACAGTGTTCCTTGAAATTTCATCTGTACAAATATGACTTAGTATAGGAACTGTAAACTACAAAAAAAACCATGAACAGGGTCATTTTTGGCAACTAGTGACAGAATGAAATTCCCATTGGTAGTGTGCAAGGGAAATTTCCTGGAGTAGAAACATACTCTAAGAGATCCTCTCTTTCTTTAGCATTTAATTAAACAGAAATATTTCAGAGGAGCTCGAATTCTTTGAAACACATTTATAATACACAACTTGTTGCTATTCTCATTTCATGTTAACTGTTGGGTTTTGCATTTGCAGGAAATGAGTAATCAGTCAGACATGCAGAGTCCCATTATTTGGCTTCTCTTCTTTTAAGGGGATAAAAACAGTTAGTTGAAGAGGGAGTTCTAGATGCTTAACATCTTAGGCTCCACTTGAAAATGTGTCTGACCTAGAAGACAGATACTGCTGACAGATGCCGTCCTGGGTTGAGCTTTAAAAATGTTTGACAAATTCCCCTGTTGACTAAGAATCAATACACTGCAGTCTCAGAGAGTTAGCCTCTGGACATCCCCTTTGAACTTTTCTTTTTTTTCTTCAAAGGGGTTTATGCAAGGAACTGTGATTCATTGAATATTCTTTCCCAAAAAGAAAGCACCTCCATGGACAACTTGAAAATTCCCAGTGACAATAAACTTATTACCATTTTTCCTAGTCATTTCTAATGAGGAACCCATGAAAAGTGAGAATCACCCATGAGCTAGGAATCAGTAAGTTTCATTTCATCCCTACCTCATTAACTCCTGGTGCAGCCTATAAAATTCCTCCATTTCTAAAAGAAAATAATTTTTTTTTCACTTCTAACTTCATAAGAATAGTAAAAAGATGAAAAAAATCTGTGCCAAACTATGTGAAGTCTTTGGGAGAGATTAATATTTATGGCTATTATATTGGGATTATAATAGAAATTACTAGGGGTAATGATATTAAGACATTTAATAATTTATAGCTTTTACGGTAGGGGAAAGAAGGTAGCCTCTTGGAACTATAAATATTATTTCCAATGGTGCTAACTCTTTCTTAATATAAATATTTCTTTTATTTCTATGAGAACACAAGTTAGTCTCAATACAACAATAGAGCTGGACAGTAGTTAAGGCAGTAAAAATTGATTTTATTTTTTAAATATTTTAGTTTATTTTTATTTATTTTGAGAAAGAGAAAGACAGTGTACATGGGAGTGGGAGAGGGGCAGAGAGAGAAAGAATACCAAGCAGGCTTGCACTGTCAGCACAGAGCCCCATGTGGGGCTCAAACCCATGAACCATGAGATCATGACCTGAGCCAAAATCAAGAGTCAGATGTTTAACTGACTAAGCCACCCAGGCGACCCAAAATAGATTTTATTCAAGAGTATCGCAAAAGAAGAAAAGAGATCTCAATATAGAATTAGGCTCAACAGAATTAGGCTCAACTTTGAATATAACATGGGTTCTTGGGAATTTATAACCAAGGAGCAGGTTGGGGGTTAGTGGATGAAAAATTACTAAGAGGAGCATAAAGGGTAAGGGGGTTGTGGTCAAACTAACCAAACAAAAATCTTGCTGAAGACAGGTCAGAGTGATCAGACATCACCTGGGACTGATGGAGGATGGAGACCTCAGTTAGATACTGAGAATAATCAGATATGTAAGGTGGAAGGATTTTGCTAAACTCATTTAGCAAGGGTCTGGCTAAAAATGGATTTTTCAAGGAGGTGCAGAGATGGACCTAGGAGAAGATTCAGGAGCCTGACTAAAGTTGGCCAAGTAAAGAATCTTTGCCATTAGAAACTCCATTACTGAGGAAATTTTCAATACCAAGAAATGCAGCTAAAGTGACTGACAGGATTGTCCCCGCTTTTTAGGAATATTTCAGTGAGAATGCTATCTGTATTTCACACCATCGCATCCTTTAAAAAATTTTTTTTAAATGTTTATTTACTTTTGAGAGAGAGCATGAGCAGGGGAGGGGCAGAGAGAGTGGGAGACACAGAATCTGAAGCAGGCTCCAGGCTCTGAGCTGTCAGCACAGAGCCCGATGTAGGGCTGGAATTCATGAACTGCGAGATCATGACCTGAGCCAAAGTCAGATACTTAACCATCTAAGCCACTCAGATGCTCCCATCTTCCTCTTTTAAAAGCAGTGGCAATTGAAAAAAATATGTATTTACAAAACATATGGTCAAAAATATGAAGGCACTGAATATAGGATGAGCTGAAGCTAACTCCTTTCTGGAGCCTATCTTTTTTTTTTTTTATTAATATTTATTTATTTATTTATTTATTTTAACAAATAGTTTATTGTCAAATTAGTTTCCACATAACACTCAGTGCTCATCCCCACGAGTGTCCTCCTCCATGCCCATCCCTCCTCCCCCCCACATCCATCAGTCCTCAGTTTTTGTCAGCATTCAAGAGTCTCTCATGGTTTGCCTCTCTCCCTTTCCCCCACCATTTCCGCCCTTCTTCTCCCCCTTGTTCCTCCGTCAAGTTCCTCCTAATCCTCCTATACGTGCATACATATGGTATTTGTCCTTCTCTGCCTGACTTATTTCGCTCAGCATAACACCCTCAAGGTCCATCCATGTTGCTACACATGGCCAGATGTCATTCTTTCTCATTGCCATGTAGTATTCCATGGTATAGTAAACCCCATCTTCTTGATCCATTCGTCCGTTGATGGACACTTAGGCTCTTTCCATGTTTTAGCTATTGTTGAGAGTGCTGCTATGAACATTGGGGTACATGTGCTCCTATGCATCAGCATTTCTGTATCCCTTGGGTAAATTCCTAGCAGTGCTATTGCTGGGTCTATCCTTATTGAAAACCACACTTTGGGTTTGCCTCAAAATCCTGACCTGAAATGGTAGCCAAGGCAAGAATGTGGAAACATAGAGGCAGATAGCAGACTGGAGAGGGAAACATAGAGGTAGATAGCAGACTGGGGAGGGACCTATGTCTAAGGATTGCCTGAAGGGTTCAGTGTTATTGGTTTATTGAGGTAAGTACATTAGATGAACTTTAAACCACCCTCCAGTCAGCATGCAAAATGATTGTAATATATCAAGCTGGCTTCTGATAGATCTAGCAGTTTGTGGTTGCCAGGCTCTATTTAACTAAGATCACAGAGATTTTCATTAATATATCACATGCTGATATTCATAATCTCTTTACACAGTCTTCATGACACAATTACTCACTTATAAAAAGTACATGCTGATGCTTTAGTACAATTGTGTCTTCCGTTTTTCATGTGGTCAGTGATAGCACTGCAGCCCCCGCCATAGATGGAAAATGTTGACAAATGTTTTGTGCAAGCTCACTTCCATTATCAACGTTCTTCACAAAAATAACTCAATTTTTCATCCAACATAAACTTTGGCTTAATTGCTGCTGAAAGAGTTTTGTTGCAAGATAAATAAAAATAACAGAGTAGTTGTATGTTGATACCCGTGTGATGAATAAACAATAAAACACTTTTGCAAAAGCATCCAGACAACCTTCTGCTCATTCTTTGGCAGGAGGAGTGTCCAGCGTCTGTTTCCTGGCCAGGCTTCCTGTACAACTAACTTTCCAATTCCTGTATTTCCCAATGACTTCACTAACATGAAGGCTCCCCCCCCCCCCCTCAATTATGATAAAGGCTAGAGCAGGGCACAAAAGGCTGGTGCAAAAGAATACCCACTGGGAAAAGGGCTTGAAATACTTTTCCTATTGCTGTGCAAAATCAGAGGAATGTGGCAGTCTCTGGGTGCTGCGTAGGTCTCACTACTTCTGAAAAGCTGAAGGAAAACGGGAGATATATTATCACTCTTTGCTTTTTGGATTTAACCATATGTTGGGTATGAACTCTCTTTCACTGTCATGTGATTCACACATTAGTAGATTAAATCAAATACTGGAAACATAAACTGAAAGTTCACCAAGTCCATTCCATTTTATTTTAACACAATACAATGAGTATTTTACAAAAAAAAAAGAAAAATCAGGGAGGACAAAGGCTAAATTTGAAGGGATAACTGAACATAAACATAAATATGAATAATAAACCAGAGTTATTTAAATAATCCAATAATGAATGTGGAAAAGTATCAAAGAGTTAATATTGGCTTGAAATCACAAATGAAGTAATATAAAGGTAGGAAATTAGTACTCTAATTACACTTTTTTCTTTTTTAATGATGTACTTTTTTTTGAGAGCAGTTTTAGGTTCACAGCAATAGGTGCAGGCATTTCCCATATATCTCTTGTCCTCAACCATGCACAGCCTCCTCCATAGCAGCCCCCATCAAAATGGTGTATTTGTTACAAATGATGAGCCTACATTGGCACATCAGAATCTCCCCAAAGTCCATAGTTTACATTAGGATTCACTCTTGGTGTTGTCCATTCTATAGGTTTGGACAAATGTATAACGACATGTATCCACCATTATAAAGCATTGGACAGAGTGGTTTTATTGCCCTAAAAATCCTCTATGCTTAACTTATTCATCTCTCCCATCCTGCTAATTTCTAGCAATCACTGATCTCTTTACTATTTCTATATTTTTGCCTTTTTCAAAATGTCATACAATTGGAAACATACAGTATGTAGCCTTTTCACATTGGCTTCTTTTATATTTTAGCAATATGCACTTAAGTTTCCTCCATGTCTTTTCATTTCTTAATAGCTCATCTCTTTTAGCACTGAATAATATCCCATATCTGAATGTAGCACAGTTTAGTTTTACTTTTTTTTTCTTTTTAATGTTTATTTATTTTAAGAGAGGTAGAGCATGCTCCCACAAGTAGGGAATGAGGTGGAGAGAAATCCCAGATGCTCAACTGACTGAGCCACCTGCACACTCCTAGTTTTACTTTTTAGAATATTTTATCTTTTAAAAAAGTACTAAGATATGTCAAATATGTAAAAAATATTGAATTACAACAGCCATATATCTATCATCTGAATCTAACAAATGTTAATGGTTTTTCATATTTATAAGAGACAATTTTCAAAGAAAAAGTATTTGAGTACAAAACATTTATGTTTCTTCATCTTAGATAGAAATATTACACTACAGTTGTTTTGTGTCTCTTCTATCGGTTAGCTATTACCATAAAAAGTACTGTGTAACAAATGACACAAAAACCGAATAGCTTTAAACTATAATCTTTGATTCTTATGGACCTGAGAGAAAGATGAGGATTCAGGAAATCTAGGCTGGGATCCAATGTGTGTCTCTACAGATCTCAATATATTCATTCATAGGTGAGTTAGTTGGGTAGAGCTGAGGAAGTCTGGCTTAGCTGGGGTCTTTGGCCCTGCTCCATGTGTCTCCCCTTGGGACTAGGCATGTTCTTTAACTAGCAATGCAGAGGCACAGGAAAATAAGGAGAAATAGCCAACCCAACCATATATTTTTGGTCAAAGAAAAACCCATGACCAAATCTAAAGTCAAGAAGAGGGAAGTACAAGGGCGCCTGGGTAGCTCAGTTGGTTAAGCGTCTGACTTTGGCTCAGGTCATGATCTCACGGTTCATGGGTTCAAGCCCCACATCGGGCTCTGTGCTGACAGCCAGCTCAGAGCCTGGAGCCTACTTCTGATTCTGTATCTCCCTCTCTCTCTGACCCTCCCCTGCTCAAGCTGTGTGTGTGTCTCTCTCTCAGAAATAAATAAAACATTTAAAAAGTTTTTTAAAAAAGAAGAGGGAAGTACAGCCCACCTGTAATGAGAGGGCACTATAAGTTACAAGTCAGAAAGGCTTTACATATTGAGGGGTAAAAATATCAGGGTAAAAATTGCAGTCAATCTCAACTCCCACCCATGTATTTATACTTTTTCATTTATGTCTATATCCAGAAAGAATGAATTAATTATTTGAGAATTTTTTAATTTTTAAAATTTACATTAAGATGATATAATATTTTACTTAACCTTGAATAATTTGTCTCTTTTAATTATTTTGTTTGAAATTATTATCTATACTGACCAGTAAATGTAGATAATCTTACTACTGAATATTTTCCATTATGTAAATATATTATAATTTATTTAGGTATTCTTCTATTGACAAACATGTAAGTTGTTTCTAATTTCCTGTTATTACAAATATTAATACAATGGAAGGCTTGCATATGTCCCTTCATTATAACCTGTGAGAACTTCTCTAAAATGTAGCTAAAATATTTGAGTATTAGGGTAAACACTTCTTTTACACTTGAGATCAGTGTGTCCAATAAAAATGTACTGTGATCCCCATATATAAATTTACATTTTCTAGGTCCCATGTCTAAAGTGAAAAGAAACAATATTCATACTACAGTTTATTTAATGCAAACATGTTTAACAATATATTCCATTGAGTATAAATATCATATCAAAATATAACCAATATAAAAATCATCAATATATTTAACTTTTTTGTTTTTACTAATTCTTTGAAGTCCAATATGTATTTTATATTTATAGCTCTGCTTAGTTTACCACATTTCAAGTGCTCAACAGCCACACGTGGCTAGTGGTTACTGCATGGCACAGCGAAGTCCTAGATATTACTAAATTATTTGTTCAAGTGTTGGTACTAATGTATGAGAGTTCCAATTATTGTACATCCTTATCGTCAGTTACTATTGTCAAATATTTTCAATTTTTTGGCATCTGAAGGATAAGCTTAAAAATGATATTAGTGCAAACTAGCGAAATCTTATTTTAAAGTCTGTAGCTTAGCTATAGTACTGTGCCAATGTTAATTTCTTAGTTTTACTAACACAAAATGTTAAAGTTAAGGGAAGTGGGTGGAAAATTACACATGAACCTTATACTATCTTTCCAAGTCTTCGGTGAATCCAAAAATTATATCAGAATAGAAAGTCTTTTAAAATCATCCTTTCATTGAACTTGAATTTTATTCCCTCCCCCCACCCAAGAGATCATCAGGTCTACCACTTAATAAAGCCTTCCAAGGTTTTTGATATGCTAATTGAAAGCATTTTTGTTTAACTACAATAGTAGGTGGAAGAGTTTACTCATTGACTAGCAGTTAAGTCGCTCTATAATTAAGGATTTGCCAGACCATCTCCTGTCAATGAACACAGGAGGGAAGGTGAAAGAGGAAGTTAGCAGCCTCTCGGAACTAAACTTGATACTTCAATTGTGAGCTCTTCATATTTTCTATGTTGTTTCACTTTTTTGGACTCCTCCAATAACATGATTTTTATCCTGCCCTGTATTAAACATAATTGTGCACTTAGCATGCAGCACCTTCTCTACTGGGTAAAAACAATTCTGCATTCCTTTCCATAGCGTGCACTACACACTATTTAAATGTCTTAAATTGAGTGTATGATGACAGTAACATTCCAGAGAACTAACACTCTTTCTTTCCCTTGAACTCATCTTTTACCATAAAATGTTGTCTTTCCCCTATGGTGTTCCTCAGAAGTCTTCAAAATTGCTTCTAGTAAACTAAAAGTTTTGACCAAAAGGAAAAAAACAATTAAATAAGGTAAAAAACTTCAAACCTGCTCCTGCTGCTGCCCTACTTATAGTTACTTAGAAATCATGAACCTCCTTTGAGCCAGCCGAAGGCAGCTCTGAGGACAGGAGGAGGGCTTTCTGTGAGGAAGTTGTGGTTTTTTTCTTAAGCTCTCTGGACTTGAATCCCCACATCTGGGCCACTCTCAGACCTGAGCTTCATTTACAGTGCACATACAGCTGCTTTCCCCTCATACTTTGCAATAGCTCTAGCTAGCCTTTAAAGGGCACTTACAATTCATATACCATAGCTCCCACTTAACAAACACTCAAGTTAAACTCAATGAATAGCAAAGCCAGTCCCTTTTAAGATGAGCTTTGGAAGTCCAAAAATTGGGGACTATTCAGAATAAGCATTATATGGAGCTAATGCAGCTCAGAAGTAATTAGCTTGCTCTGAAGTATCTTCCCTTTAAGCATCACTAGAACTGATGAAGATATACAAAGGGTAAGTGTTTTCATTGTGAAACTACTTAAGAGATCCCCTGAAGACAGCACAGGGAAGAGAGCTGGAAAGGTTATCCAGAAAAAGATGGCAAAGGGATGACACATCAATTTGCATTTGATCCATAATTGTATCTATGACTTAGGTTACATTTTCAAGGTTAGAGGGTTCAGTAGCATTTCGTCATCAGCTAAAAGACACAACCTGCAAGCATGAATTCACACACTAGAATATCTGGCTGCAGCATGGTTTATTTTCAAGAACTGTATGTGCTCTGGCTTGAACGAATCGTTAGAACATTCAGCCACGGTTTGTACTCTGCAGACTCCACACTGAGTAAAGAATGTTCAAAGGGAAGTAAAACAGCAAGGATCTCTCTTGATCAATGCGCCTATGACTAATTGTGGTCACCAGCTTTCATACTGGCTAGTTTTGGGGCCAGTTACTTAGTCAGAGATAGAATGCCCTAGGTTTTCATCATCTTGGAAGAGAACTTGACAAATTGTCAGCTGGAATGTTTCCCTCATATCAGATGTCATGGAGGAAGTTCAAGAGTGAGACTGAGAAGGATTGACCTCAGAGGACAGAGCAGTGGATTGACTATGTACATGTCCTCATATGTGCAGTTCTGAAGTTGACTACATGGAAATTTGACCTCAGTTTGTGGGACAGGAAGGTCAGGGTAGTACTCCAGAATAACCCATCTCTGCTTCTCTCACAGGGTTTTCTTGGCTGACTCAAAGTCAAGGCTTTATCAAGGACATAGGTTTATGTTTTAAACAGTTAAAGAAAATGCCTTGAAAAGATTTTATTTTAATTATATTTAAGATTTATTTATAATCATAGTAGCAATCAGTCACTTTCAAGGGCACCCTTTTAGATAGGATGCTTTTCTGGATGTTTACTCCTGAGCTGCTAAAATATCTTCTATCAGTCCTAGTCAAAGATATGTCTCAGGGGCAGAAGCTTCTGCAATTTTACTCTGAAGAGTCATAAATCATGTAAAAAATAATTCCAGAGGTGGGGATCATTGCTACCTCTAAACATCAATTTGTTGAAACTTCCATGCCAATTAAATTCTTGCACTTGTAAAACTAGCACATCTTAGAATGGATACTCAATGGACAATGGAGTCAGAGGCCCTGGATGTGTGTCCTTGCACTGTCCTGGTGGAGCCAATGGACAGAGAAAGAAATATAGTAGAGTGAACAACAAGTAGGTATTAAATCAGACACAAAGGACTATGAATTCTAGCCCTAAAATTTGTTAAGAGTGTAAATTCAGGATCATCACTTAACCTTCCAAAGCTATAGTTACCTCTATCAAATGGAGATTAAGTTGTCTCTTCCTTCTACTGTCATTGTGAGGATTGGTAAATATACAGTAAACATAGCTCATAGTGAGTTCTACAAACATATATATATTCTTCTTTATTCTTTATATATATATAATTATATATTATAATAATATATGTAAATCTTGAAGCAGGTTTAAAAACATCTCTGAGACTAGATTTTCCATTGTAAAATGTAAGAATCAAAACATCTATCTCACAGTATTGTAGTCAAGATGAATGGATTTATGGGCAAAAAAAATGGGGTCTATGCTCTAGAGATATATATAAGTCAATGGTTACATTTTGTAAACCAGCATGCTTTTCTATTAAAGAGCTTTTGAGATTCTTTAAAAAAAGCATAATACATCAAAAATGAAATGTAAGTGAAGTGAATTATCTTAAAATGTTTCTTGAATTACATATAAAAAATGAAACATGAAAAAGCATGTAGAACATTCAGATGCATGTGTCTACATGTCAGTGTTAATGATAAATATAAGAACATGTGATTGCACCAGCAAAGATGCTTGAGAATTTGCTTGAATGTGAATACTCTTTCATCAGTGTGTTTTAAGTATATCACGTGAAAAATAATCAATCATTGATTCCTGGAAATGGCCACATTAGTATGAACTAGTGTGCAGGGCATTCTGCATAGCAATTGTGTATCTTTCTCATATCTTTTCTCATATCTATTTTTTTGAACCTATTTCCTGCACTGCAAAGAAACTGACACAGGATGCTTATGAAATGATATTTAATTTTTCAGTCCAGATGTGTTACAGCTGAACATCAGAAAGCCCCTAGATTTCACAGAACTAAATTTTAGTATTTTTCTAATGGAAACCCCCATGGTCTGTAGGGTTCTCACAAGCTGTCTTGGAATCATATTATAAAAGTTGGTCTCATACTTCCTACCTAGCTTATTGCCACCAAGATGTTTTTGTTTTTGTTTTCTTTATTTTCATGTTGGCAAAAATGCTGTCCTACTAAGTGATCATTAACTTTAAAAAACAATACATTCTATAAAGAACCCTCACACTAGAATTTATATATTACACTCAAAGTAATTACATAATAGATGAATTTAAAGCACTAAACTAGAAGGATTTTTGTCAGGGATATTCTGTGAGGCATGCGACTCACAAGCCAAGTCTTAAAAATCTCATAAGATGGAACACTGTCATTCTAATTGTGAACTGAAAGAGCTAAAGTTTCTGAACCATACTTGAAAATCAGATAAAAGTCTTAACAGGCTGTAAAAAAACAAAAAACCAAACAAACAACATAAAACACTGCAGGCTTCATACACGGGAACACTTCTGTGAAGGGAACTGCCTAGGAAAAGAAAGCAGTTGGTAAAGTTGATGGAGGTGGGGAAACCACAGAGAGTAAGCAAGTTGCCAGGAAAGAGTCTTAATTATGAGCCTTGCATTCACACATGCAAGGCAAGCCCCAAACTAAGCTCCAAAGACAAGATGAGCCCCAAACCAGATTCCAATTTGGGAAAAGAAATAGATGCAAAAAAGAGCTACAGGGTACCCCTCAGGACTACTCAAGTGGGAAAAAAAATGATCTGGATGGAAAAAGTTCTCTCTTTGTGGTGCTGAGAAAGTCTCCTGGGTGTCCTGTGCTCCCACACTTGAGGGAAGTCACACCTTGAAGAGCTGACACTTTGAGTCATGCAAAGCAGTTATT
Source organism: Hyaena hyaena (assembly GCF_003009895.1). Classification (NCBI taxonomy): domain Eukaryota; kingdom Metazoa; phylum Chordata; class Mammalia; order Carnivora; family Hyaenidae; genus Hyaena; species Hyaena hyaena. Next base: position 949,982 of record NW_024081253.1, on the reverse strand, counting down.
TTGAGAGGAACACTTTTGCACTACTGGTGGGAATGCAAACTGGTGCAACCACTCTGCAAAACAGTATGGAGGTTCCTTAAAAAATTAAAAATAGAACTACTCTATGACTCAGCAATTGCACGCTAGGTATTTATCCAAAGAATACAGGACTATTGATTTGAGGGGGTACATGCTCTCCAATATTTATAGCAGTGCTCTTGACAATAGCCAAAGTATGGAAAGAGCCCAAATGTCCATCGACTGATGAGTAGACTGATGAATGGAATGTATACACACACACAATGAAATATTATTCAGTGATCAAAAAGAATGAAATCATGCCATTGCAACAACATGGATGGTACTAGAGGGTACTATGCTAACTGAAATCAGTATGTCAGAGAAAGACACATATCATATGATTTCACTCATATGTGGAATTGAACAAACAAAACAGATGAACATAGGAGAGGGAAGCAAAAATAATATAAAAACAGAGAGGGAGACCAACCATAAGAGACTCTTAAATACAGAGAACAAACTGAGGGTTGCTAACGGGGTATTGAATGGGGTGGGGGGGCGGGTTAAATGGGCAATGGACATTAAGAAGGACTCTTGAGGGGATGAGAACTGGGTGTTGTATGTAAGTAATGAATCACTAAATTCTTTTCCTGAAATCATTATTACACTACATGTTAACTAACTTGGATTTAAATTTTTAAAAAGGGGATAAAAAAAGCAATGATTTTGAGAAGCCCTTTAGAACAATGGAAGAAGCATGAACTTTGAAGTCAGACTTCAATTCTATTCCAAGTTTTGACATATTTAATTAGAAAAATTAATCTCTTTGAAACTCAGTTATCTAATTTGTTAAATGGGGATAATGACATTTGTCTCAAAGAATAATAAAAATAATTAGATCAAGTAATCAAAAAAAATCTTAGTTGGTTTTACCTCTCTTGTCTCGCTTTATTAGCTCTCATTATTACTTTTATGAGTAGTGTAAAATTACTTCTATACCAAATCTGAAGGAAAATATTGTTATGGTTGTTACTTAGGGTAACATTTCTTTAGAATACCTGATGTATATAACAAATGAAACAATTAGCACTGAGCATTGTGCCAGAGTGAACATGGCATGACATCCTCTGTTAATCAGCCTGTTTTATAATCACTCTACTTCCCTGGGTTGATCCCTTTCCCTATCACAACACTAAAGGATTAGTACATGAAGTCAGGGTCTTGAATGTGATGCTTATTTTGAGATTCCTATACTATGGCAAAGTTTCTCTTATTGGTCAAACTATTGCAAATATAATGTGTTACTCCCTGCATTGGTAAGAAAGGGAAATTGGTATGTGTGAATCATATGAATGAATTTCTAGATCTACCTGTGACACATTAAAACATGAGAGTGACCATTTGACAGAAGTACTCTACCAAAGCAAACAATACTTCCTTAAGCATGTTCAGGTTTTTGAATGATGGTAAGTGTGGTCTAGAGGTTATGACAAGTGGTTGGAAGTAATGCTCCCAAGAGGTGTCCCTGACTCTGAGAGTGACGCATTGGTTGACTTCAGACAAGTCATTTGACCATCATGAGCCAATATGTGTATTCATATTAATCCTTTTCAACCTCAAATGCCATCATTCTAGAGAGAAAGCCTAACATTTCAATTTTTAAAACTGTACAAATCCAAAATCCTGGTCATTTGATAGTCTGTATGATTATTATATTCATCAATAAATGCAAAAAGGTCAGCATGATAGGAGTCTGAAGATGAAGATTGTAATCAAATGACTATATGAATAAAGAATAAAGTTTTGATATGAATTTGCTGTTGTCAGCATATAATGTCATAGCAAAAAGGAGTTAGTGCTAGGTAATAATTATATCAACATAAATATGACACAAAACCTGGTCACTGAATCTAAGGATGTCACCAAGCTGGTTATCTCTTTATTCAAAGATTTACTATTGTAGGAGCTCAAGACCTCAGACGATAAAGAACAATAATCCCTGAAATATGGGGTACAAGTGAGATGCACCTAATGTTTGCAGTTTATTGCCTACAGAAAATGTCCCAGCTATGCCAGAGAGTGAGGGAATCAAGGCAGAGCCCTGCAGTCTCCCTGAAATGAGGAGGCAATCCTGGGAGTTTGGAGAGACCAAAGCAGTTAGAATCAGCAGGAAAAAATATCATAAAAGAATGAGCTCCCCATAAAAGGGCTCTAGAGTTTCCAGACGGTTCCATTTCAGTATTTGCTGAATACTAATTAGTGCTTATCTGATATGAAACTACTGGAGGCCAAGGAAAGATCCATTTGAAAGGGTAAGGGTGTGGTATGCTGGGGTGGCTCAGTCAGTTAAGTGTTCCACTCAGGGCATGATCTCACTGTTCAGTGAGTTCAAGGCCAGCACTGTCAGTGTGGAGCCTGCTTGGAATTCCTGTCTCCCTCTCTCTCTGCCCCCTCCCCCTTTTCTCTCTTTATCAAAATAAATAAATAAACATTTTTCTAAAGGGAAGAGGGAATCATACTCAGAGATTACACAGAGACAGAATTTGTCCCAAAAACCAGAGTGGAAGACCTAAAATTCAAAGGATATTTAGAATACTATAAAAGGGCCTTGCTGCAGAAACGGAAAATCAACCTGTGACCAAAAATCTAACAAAGGCTGGCCTGGAAAAATCAAAATGTTTTCAAGTAACCTAACCATCTAAGAATACTTATAGGAATGAAAAAATAAGTAGCACCCTAAAAGATAAAATTACAACATCTGGTTTCTAATAAAAAACTTATCAGGCATGCAAAGAAGCTGGAAAATACAATGAAAAGTGAGAGTGAGAATGAGTCAGTTGAAAAACTTCTTACAGAAATGATACAAATAAAATCACACACAACAATAGTACAAACACAACTAGTACAAGAACATCAGAACAGTTACTATAGTTGCATCCCATATGTCCAAAAGTTAGAAGATTAAAGATAATAATTAAAAACACAGAAGACATAAAAAGACACAAATTAAACTTTTAGAAACGGAAGCTACGATATCCAGAATGAAAAATATACTGGATGGGATAATGTCATATTAGACAATTAAAACAAAATCTCAAAGGAGAAAATAGAATGTGTCCATAAGTCCCATTTACTGAAATTCCTGAAAAGAAAATTAGAGGCAGAGCTTCAAGATATGAACACTCAAGGGGCGCCTGGGTGGCTTAGTCGGTTAAGCGTCCTACTTTCGTTTAGGTCATGATCTCGCGGTTCGTGGGTTCGAGCCCCGCGTCGGGCTCTGTGCTGACTGCCAGCTCAGAGCCTGGAGCCTGTTTCAGTCTGTGACTCCCTCTCTCTCTGGCCCTCCCCTGCTCACGCTGTCTCCTCTCTCCTCTAGAAATAAATAAAACATTAAAAAAAAAAAAGATATGAACACTCAAAATTTTATAGATTAACAGAGAAACGTTAACTGGGATATAAGATGTCCTATCACTGAGATTAAGAAAGAAAAGAAGAAGGAAGAAGAAGGAAGAAGAAGAAGAAGAAGGGGAAGAAGGAGAAGAAGGAAGAAGAAGAAGGGGAAGAAGGAGAAGAAGGAAGAAGAAGAAGGGGAGGAAGGAGAAGAGGAAGAAGGAGAAGAAGGAAGAAGAAGAAGAAGGGGAAGAAGGAGAAGAAGAAGAAGAAGAAGAAGGAGGAGGAGGAGGAGAAGAAGAAGAAGTAGAAGAAGAAGGAAGAGGAGGAGGAGGAGGGAAAAAGTCTCTTCAGATGGGAGATTATGATTTCTTTTTTTAGAAGCACAAATGATGTGTGCATATGTGCATGTTTCTTTTCCTTCAAAAGGAGACGGGCTAGAACATGAAAGTGGACATTGGGGGAATGCTGAGGTCTCCCCCAGTAAGAAGAGACCTGCTGGAGGCAGGCCACTGCCAGGCTCTGGACATCTGGGGGAACACCTCGCAAGCTCTACCCCGACACCACTAGATAGACCACTAGCAAAGTGAAGAAAGACAGTTGCTCAAGACAGACCTGTTCCTAGGTTCAGAAAACAGAAACAGGCAGGGTCTGAGCATAGGATGGGGACAGATTTCCTGTCTTTTTCTATTAACTACCATGTATTAGTTGTGTGATTCTGGGTTCATCACTTAATCCCCTTGAGTCTCCATTTCCTTATCTAAAAGGGGAGTAATAATGTATATACTTCATAAATTGCTTTAAGATTAAATGATAAAATTTTTCTAATCAGACTGCTTAATATGATCTATTTTCTCTAGTAGGGGTGGGGAGGAAAAGTTAGTTTTATTAAGCAGACACATCTGACTTGGGTCCCAGCACGTATATAGAACAGTAAGCTCAGTATAACACTCAGGCAACTTTTCCATAATGTTTCCCTCCCCTTTTTACATTTGTTATTTAAGCTTGACAATGTTTTCTGATCTCATGTTTAAAGACACTGCAAGTGGTATGATAGCAGTGAGCAGTGCTTCTTTTACAACAGGCACCTGGGTAGCCCAGTTGGTTAAGCGTCTGAATTCGACTCAGGTCATGATCTCATGGTTCATGGGTTTGAGCCCCATTTCGGGCTCTGTGCTGACAGCTCAGAGCCTGGAGCCTGTTTCAGATTCTTTGTGTGTGTGTCTCTCTCTGACCCTCTCCTGCTCATGCTCATGCTCTCTCTCTCTCTCTCAAAAATAAATAAAACATTAAAAAATTAAAAAACAACTCCCCCCCGCCCCCAATACCAGTATGGTAGAAAGGATGTGACTGCCTATCAGTGCTGTAAAACAGCAATGTCTGCATAGCTCCCTTCCTGAGACTGGAAAGAAAAGTTAATTCAGCTTGGAATCCTAGTACATATCTCAGTTTCACAAAATCTATGAGTTCAGAAATCTGTTTCTGAGAAGAACATAGCAGACAATGGCAGGACATTTTTCCTGATAAAACATCTAGGAAAATAAAAGCAAAAAATACCCAAAAAATCACTTTTTATTTCTGTAAGCACTTATTAAAAGTTTTACTATTTAAACATTTAATTCTTGTTTTTTTCCCCAATTTTAGGTAGATATAGTTGACATATAACATCGTATTAGTTTTGGTGCAGCACAGTGCCTTGATAAACCTATATATTGCCAAAGGATTATATATATCACCTACATAGTTAGAAATTGTTTTCATGTGATAAAGACTCTTAAGATCTACTGTAAATATTTTGTAAAGATAAGTCAAGTTCTACTGGAAAAAGCATTTAAGACTATTGAGACAAGCCGAGAAAACATGACATAGCAAAATTGTATTGTAGGGAGGGGAGGGAAATAGGGAAAGTAAGATATGCTGACAGATTATCTCTTTGTCAGTTACAGACATCATTTAAAGCAATAAAGGTCAACGTGTGTAATATAAAGTCACAGCTATAAAGGTAACAAGCAGGACAAAAATGCAAATCTTCAAATTAATCAGGACAAATACAAACATAAACTCAAACACCAATAGCAAAAAATCACACAGACTATATATTTTAGAATAATAAAAATTAAAAGCAGAACATAACATACTAGGACAACAAAGTTTGATCATTTTCTTTTTGTCATGTACAAGAGACTTGGAAATATGCTGACCAGGCTGGAATGGGGGCTTCCTGGTTTCATCAGGTGCTCAGATCCTTCTATATTTCTGCTCGCGCATCCCTACCTTCTGGCTTTCATCCTTTTGAAACTGCAGGATAGCAACATAACTGCATAGGCAGATGTGGAAAGGAGCTAAGGGCAAAGAGCATATGCCAGTGGAGTCTGTCTTCTTTTAAAGTGCCTGGAAGAGAGGCACCTGGGTGTCTTAGTCGGTTAAGCGTCTGACTTTCGCTTAGGTCGTGATCTCTCATTCGTGATCTCTCATTGAGCCGCATCGGGCTCTGTGCTGAGTGCCAGCTCAGAGCCTGGAGCCTGTTTCAGAGTCTGTGTCTCCCTCTCTCTCTGACCCTCCCCTGCTCACGCGCGCTCTCTCTCTCTCCTAGAAATAAATTTAAAAATAAATAAATAAATAAATAAGTAAATAAATAAATAAGTGCCTGGAAGAGTCACTGGTACATAATAAGTATTACTTGTTGAGTGAATACATTTTTCATGACCCCGCTGATGCTAAATTAGGTACCACCTTATATCCTCCCATAATACCCTATATTATAACCCTAACTCTACATTGTACACTTAAAACATTTTAAAATTCTCCATTATTTGTCTCTTTCCAGAATATGATTTACCTCTAGAGTCCCTACTACCTAGCAGAATGATTAGCATACAAAAAGTATTCAATAAAAACAATATTTTTAAAAAATGAATGTAAGTCTCAGCTCTAACCCCTTATTTTAGCCATCTTCTTTTAGTACCTCATATGTGCCAAACATTGTTCTGGACATTTGAGCAGAACAGAGTCATTTTTATCCAGTTAAAATCACACAAAAAATTTATTTAGAATATTTCCATTTGGGTTGTAGAATTTGACTGAAAGATTATAGATTCTAATGGAGCTCAGGAGACAGTACCCTCAGAAGCTCTAAGCTTTCAACTCCATATTGATTTGTTTTGTTCTAATTTCACAAAGGAAGACAAGTAATAAAGGTAAAATTTCCACAGTAAAATCATGTAGCAATAACCCATCTGCACATTCAGAAGCCAATGAACTTATGGAAGAATAAAGGGAAGGGAAGGGAAGGGAAGGGAAGGGAAGGGAAGGGAAGGGAAGGGAAGGGAAGGGAAGGGAAGGGAAGGGAGAAGGGAAATGTTTGGGTACAAAAATACAAACGGTTTAACAGGAAAGGAAAGTTAAAGGGATAGGAAAAGGAGACTGAAGAACGATTCTGGAAAGAATAAACAAATTTGGAAAATGGCTTGCTAACTACATAATGTTGGGTATAGTTTTATTCATCAATTAATATCAATTATTGCCACCAAGTTAGGCTGTGGTTAAGATAGACCTTAATTTGATATAATCAAGCATGATTTAAAACTTCTGTGAGATCACATACCTGATTCAGTATCCTAATCTTACAGTAGTTCTATAAGCAGATGGTACTCTGATTTTGGAGACATCCATAGCTGCCCAGATCTTTCTCTGGCCTGACTGACATTTGATTTGATAACTGGCTATGGATTCTACTGGGGGGAAGTGGTAAACACAACTCAAAATTGAAAACCTCTTTCACGGTTCTGAAGTGATATGCTTTTTAATTTTATTTTTAATTTTTATTTATTGGGGAATAGGGGTTGAGAGAAAGGGAGAGAGAAAATTCCAAGCAGACTCCACACTGTCAGCCCAAAGCCCAATGTAGGGCTTGAATTTACAAACACGAGATCATTACCTCAGCCGAAAGAGTCAGACACTTAACTGACTGAGCCACCCAGGCACCCCTGAAATGATATACTTTTTAAATCAATTTTTCTAGTAAAAAAAAGTCAAGTGGTGACATTCTCCCTGGTCTTTGGCCTCCATTATCTTTGAAACTGTCCCAAATCAGGAGGAAATGTATATAACAAGGAAAATCCTAATGTATTGATCTTTTTAAGGTCTTCTCAAATGCTTTTGATTTTCTATACATGGTGAATAATGATTCACTTAAAGATGCAATGGATGAATTATATAATATGTAATTACCTACAAGATACTTGTTTTAAAGTATGTGGTTCCCAGGATTGAATAGAATCATGTAAGTCATGATGCAACCATCATATTCTCAAGAGGTTTCAGTTTTGTTGGGAATCAGTTGCTGCGGCATAGTGAACAGGGAAGTCAGGAAAGGGAGACATCAGTTTCAGAGTTGATCATGCACATGTCCAGTCCCGCTGTGACATTTCCAATCCCATTTTGACCTAGTTTCCATGCTTTCTTGTCCATGTCCAACCTCCTGTTATAATTTAGTCCAAACATTGCTAATCACTTCACTTTTTTATTTTTGCATTGCCCACTCACTCACATGGGAAAGACAAATATACCTCAACCTTGCTTAACAAAATGTGAAAAAAGAAACCCTAGGCAAGGAAAATGGAACGAATTCCCCTATGAACCAGGCTGCTTTTAATATGCTGTTTTTAGTGTGTTAAGATCTTACTGTCTCAACGAAATGCCTGGTCAACCCAGACTCAATAAAAGGAAAAAGCCAAAGAATCGTAAACAAGACACCAAATCTAGATGAAATAGAACTTAAAACCTCATAATGACTTGAAACAAAGACCAAAATTTCTCAAAGTAAAAGTTACCTGATTTCTACTAATGAAATAACAGAAGCATATAGCAATTTATATCTCCTGATTTTCCGTATCATTTGAGACAAAAGTTAAAACAAGATTATAAGCTTGTTCTAAATTTTAGTTCTCACCAAATATAATGCTTCGGTATTCTGTTTCTACAAACCCATGTAAAGACAAAACAAAGCACATAGGAGAAGAAGACTGAGATAAGAAGTTTAGAAGATGGGCTACCTTTAAGAATCTGCTACCTTTGGAAGTATGGAATATAAGCTTCATAGCTGGTGGCAGCCATATTTCCCCAATTAGTTGCTTTACCTGGTCTATATTACTGAGAACGCCAATGATGCTTCCAGTTATCTTACTGTTTGCCTAAGCTAATTTAGTACTCCAAATGGGGTTGCTGACATCTGTAACCATGAAAACCCTATCTTAAAAATGGACTCCAGAGAAGACTTTCCACCAGTTCAAATTCAAACTGAAATAACTTAGCTCTTTCTAGTCTCAGTAAGGATTGGCTCGGAAACTGGGACTGGATAAAGTCTGCAGTTGGGAGTGATCAGTATTTCCAGCTATGAGTATCTGTAAAAGGCAGATGATGAGAATGTTAGATGGGGTTGGCAGAAATAGTCCGTGATATTTCCACATCATTAACATCTGAACATACATTTGTACATTTGTTTAACATAGGGGTCTCCAGAAATGCCCTAGCTAAGAGAAAAGGAGATTTGTGACACACAAATATTGATAGAGAAAGAAACAGTCTGGAAGATTGGCCCAGTCCGTGCCGAGCTGTGATGCCAGGAGGAGCCCTGAATCTAGAGCAGTTAAGCTGCCAGATTCCCTGAGCTTTAGAGGGGAGAAGTCTAAACAGAGGGCTTTAACATAAAATACGATGGAAAACATACTACCCATCACAAATTTTATCTAAATCCTGATTTTTATGAGTCTAATTTTTTAAAATTTTCAATGTTTATTTATTTTTGAAAGAGAGAGAGAAAGAGAAAGAGAGCATGAGTGGAAGGGGCAGAGAGAGGGAGACACAGAATCTGAAACAGGCTCCAGGCTCTGAGCTGTCAGCACAGAGCCCATTGCAGGGCTTGAACACATGAACGATGAGATCATGACCTGAGCCAAAGTCGAACATTTAACAGCCTGAGCCACCCAGGTGCCCCTAATTTTTTTTAAATTTTACTTATGTAATCTCTATACCCAACGTGTGGCTCAAATGCATGACCCCAAGATGAAGAGTTGCATGCACCTCTGACAGAGCCAGCCAGAAACCCCATCTGAGTGTAATTTTTTTATCACTATAAAATCTCAAAAGAAGCAAAGATGTCCCCACAGCACTGCCAACACTGCAAGTTGCTTCATGATCACTTTTGACTTCTATACAGAGGAAACTGACAAGAAGTTAGCAGATTTGATCAAGCTCACAAAAACAAGCCAAAAGTTACAGCTTGGTATTGAACCCACAGTCATTTGAAATGCAGCAAGATCAACACCTCATTAGGATTCAATGGGCTCAGAGCCTCTCACTTAAGCAAGAATTAAAAAAAAAGAAAAAACAAATCAGTAAATCAAGCCTATCTGAAGAGGACTGAGGGCAGACACAGGAAGAGTGGAATACCACAGACCATGTGTACTTACAGTTAAGAGTAGAATCATGCTAAGAGTAGCCGCTATGTATTGACAAAGGTGTTTTCTAAAGTAAGAAGAATATGATTTATTTTGAGTGAATGACATTTATAAAATAAATGTCTGGTAAGTTTGACATCAATACTTGATAAAAATAAATAAATAAATAAATACACACACACACACACACACACACACACACACACACATTAGAAAAGACATGAAGAAAGTACAGTTAACAGAGTCATGAGAAATAAGTGCCATAGTTTCAGAAAGAACAAAAGATATCAGGGAAATTCGACAAATGGATTTTTCTAGAAAAATTACATAATTAATGGAGAAAAACAAAGCAAATTAGTCACTGTTGTTAATCACTTTAATGTATAGTAAAAGCAAAGGCAAATCACCGAAATAATGTTATTAAAGATTTGAGAAATAGGGGCACCTGGGTGGCTCAGTCAGTTAAGCATCTGACTCTTGGGGTCAGCTTAGATCATGATCTCATGGTTTCATGTGCCCAAGTCCTACATTGGGCACTGAGCTGACAGCGTGAAACCTGCTTAAGATTCTCTGTCTCCTTCTATCTGCCCCTCTCCCACTCGTGCTATTTCTGTCTCTCTCATAATAAATAAATAAACTTTAGAAAAAGAAATTTGAGAAATTAACAGTCATTTATTGAAGTTGTTCCCTAATAATTAAAAAACACTTTGTTTTGTGTCCCTTCGAAATAGCATTTTTGTACCCTTTGTGTAAATACCTAATGGTGCAATTTCTGGGTTGTAGGGTAGTTCTATTTTTAAGTTTTTGAGGAACCTCCATACTGTTTTCCAGAGTGGCTACACCAGTATAGCAATGCTATCAACAATCGCCAAATTATGGAAAGACCCCAAATGTCCATTGACAGACAGATGGATAAAGATATATATATATATACCCTTCTTTATCTGTTTTCTTTATCTTTACACACACACACACACACACACACACATACATATACACAATGGAATACTACTTGACTATGAAAAAGAGTGAAATCTTGCCATTTGTAACAACATGGATGTTGGGTATTATGCTAAGTGAAATAAGTCAGTCAGAGAAAGACAAATATTTTATGATTTCTGTAGAATTTGAGAAACAAAACAGATGAACATATGGGAAAGAAAGCAAAAATAAGATAAAAACAGAGAGGGACACAAACCATAAGAGACTCTTAATTACAGAGAACAAACTAAGGGTTGCTCGAGGGAAGGTGGTTGGGGGATGGGTTACATGGGTGCCAGGCATTAAGGAGGGCGCTTTTAGGTATGAGCACTCAGTGACCCATGTAAGACATGACTCATTGGGTTCTACTCCTGAAGCTAAGACTACACTGTATGTTAACTAACTTGAATTTAAATTAAAAAAAAATACTTTGTTTTTACAGATTGCCTTTCCATGCTGACCTTTGAGTATCTCTGCTTTTGCATTTATGTCCCGTGTTATGTAACATATCATTCCAGTCCAACTGAAAATAATGTGTCAATGTTCTCATAGCATTTAGTTTTCCATTTATTTCAACTCGGAAACAAGACACTTGCTTCAGTACTTGCAAATTTTGTTTGCAAAGCATAGTCAAATAGAGTCTGACATAACTACTTTCCCTTGTTGAAATTATTATAAATCATACGGTGATAATAAATGAAATGAGTCCAATGTGGAGGAAGCATATCAGAGATAATATTAATCAAGGATTTCTTTAGTACATTCAAGAATGAAGGAAAAATGAGCCAATTAATGAGGACTTTATTGTTAAGATGAGCTATATGGTGAATGAGTTTTATAGAATCACATGAGCCTAGTTCACTGAAGGTCTCACATTTGATTTTCTTATAATCACTTAAATTATAGAAAGGACTTGTTTGGTGTTGACTATAAGTAGATTAGAACAGATCGAGAAAAAGAAACTAGATTCTTATCTTGCTCAGTATGCATTTACTGAGATCACTGGATTTTACCAAGTTGCAAATATCTTACTAAAATTTATCATCTGATTTCATTTAGAGAATAAAACCATAAGTCTGAAATGCTTAATTCTTTTACTTTACATAGACATAGAAAAAAAATCCTTCCAAATTCTCCTTTGTTGATGCTTTTCAACTAAACGTTATGAAATGTAGCTGAAACATATTAACCTGGATGTTGCAGGAGCCCAAAAAGTAGTGAAGCTTTGTCTTAATTCACTGACCAGTGAGTGATTATACTAACTCAACAAAGTCTTTGAGAGTTACTTTTAAACTCTGCAGAGCTTTGTGTTTACATATGAGATCCATTTTTCCATCATCCGTATACATGTAGGAGGTGTCTATTTGCTGAAGACCAGTTTCCCCATTGCAGTCTTTTGTACTTTCCAACGGGTGTTGATCTGGAATGCAGAAATGGGTAAAGAATAGGTACTTGCTCGTTTGAAATGGAAGCAGCATTTTTTTTTTCTGTCCCACACATCCAGAGTTACTATCACTCCTCTTATACATTCCTCTCTGATGGCACTTTTCACTATGATCGCTTGCTTAAATACATGTCTGCACTACTATACTGTAAACCCCTTAGGACAGAGATTCATTTATCTTTCTATTTGCTGTACCTACATCTGATACATTGCAGGACTGTAATTAAAGTTTGTTAAATCAAGACATTTTGTTTTAATGAATCAAAATTTCTGATCATGTCATTGACCTTTTTTTTAATGTTTATTTTTGAGAGAGAGAGAGAGACAGAACATGAGCAAAAGAGGGGCAGAGAGAGAGAGGGACACAGAATCTGATGCAGGCTCCAGGCTACGAGCTATCAGCACAGAGCCCAACATGGGGCTTGAACCCATGAACATGGGTTCATGTTCAGATCATGACCTGAGCCGAAGTCAGATGCTCAACCTACTGAGCCACCAGACACCCCATCATGTCACTGACTTTAATGGTATATTAAATGTTTTTATTTTTATATTTTTATTTTTAAGATATAATCTCATACTCATTTTTGTCCCTTTCCCCATAATTCCTAATATCCACAACAAAATTTCAGCAATATTATAAAGGCTTAAAATCAGTTTAGTCAATGTAAAATTTGAAAAAGTCATAGAGCAAAGCCCTCCCTACTAGGATTCAGGCGATTGGAGTGTTTGGAATCAAAATGTAAAATAAACTCAGCAAAAATTAAAATTTTCCCCATTAAAATCAACAGCCATATCAGAAATGTTTTTTTTTAACCAATCTCCTCCACATTTTAAAACATAACACTGGGATTTTTAGGGCAGGGAAACTATTCTGTATGATCCTATAATGACGGATTCATGTCATTATACACTTGTCAAAACCTACAGAAGGTATACCGTCAAAGGAAGCCATAATGTAAACTCAGGACTTTGGGTGATAACGATGTATCAGTGTAGATTCATGAACAAATATACCACACTGATGCGGGATGTTGATGTTGGGGAAAGCTGTGGGGAAGGGAGAGAGTATGTGGGAACTCTCTGTACTTTCCTCTCGGTTTTCCTGTAAACCTAAAATGCTTTAAAACTAGTCTCTTCATGTTTTTTTAAATAACACTAAGACCACATGAAGTATTCCTTTTCTTAAGACTCCAGCTTAGTTACTTATGCACAGTTTCACAGAGGAAATATTCAAATAAGATTACATATATGAGAGCCACTGTTTCTTCTATTGGCTTTTGTCAAACCCTCTATAGTTTCAACCAAAGGGATGGATCTAGTAGTTACTATTTGATCATTTGTCTTTTCTTAATGAATTTCACAAAGAGGGGCCAGACATTGCCATTGTATGGTTTATAAAGAACTTACAGTGCCCTGCCGTGGACTCATCGGTCCTTGGTGATACAACCTCATCAGATTTACCTAGCTCTGGCACACATATGCTTTGCATGTGCTAGCAAGCAGCCTTTGAGACAGCACCTCATTACTGTGCCAGAGCTGTATCGGTCAGGTGTGATGTAGGAATTCCAGAAGAACCCTCTATCAGGAGTTGAATTCTCCATCTGGGCTGGAAGCATGCAATTGTACTTGCTTACAAATGCTTGAGCTCAAAAGTCAATATTTAGGTAGCACAAAAATTAGAGGTTTAAAGGAATTATTAATCTATGAGGTGAATTTTTATTTTTGTCTCAGACCAGAGTTTCCTAATCTATCCAGAGAATATTATTCCTTCAGACTATCTTCCCTACCTAATGAGGGTTCAGTTCTCAAAAATGTTAGGAAATTATCACATATTCTACCCTCCTTTTAGAGACTGGCAAATGTGTGTTAAATGCTCTCAAAAGGTCTGCCTTAATAATTTAAGAACCTTATTTAACCTTAACTCCATTATTTCCCAAACCTATGTGGCCATATAAATTTTGCTGCTGCTGCTGTTACTCATGTCTTGATATTGTTAATTCACACCCAAAGGAAATATTGTTGCAGAAACATGCTTTGGACATTGTCAGTATATTCAGATAATAATAATAGCAGGCCATTAAAAATAATGTTAAATTATTTTTTTACATAGCTTACCCACAATTATCTAGAGAAATCAGAGGTTATCAGATAAACAAACATGGACAGCATTGAAGATTTTAACAGAAAAGTAAATATGGACTGAACCACAGGAAATATTCAAGCAAATGCCTTTCTGTCATCAGTCTTTAAGCTCAATCTATTTTGTTTGAGTCACTTTCAAAGTGGCCACTTCATCTCACTAGCCCTTTTTCTGCATCATGTTGTCTTTCAAACATCAATTCACTAGTTCTCTTTCTGCATCAGTGTTGTCTTTCAAACATCAAATGATGCTTGCACATACAATGTTATATATATTTTCATGACTGTGTAGTAAGTGAATTTTGAAATATAATAAATGTCATAGTGTCATAAACTCTATAAAAAGCTTACATTGCAATAACCCTTCTTCCTTGATCAGTGAGTAGTCACCTAATCCATTGGGTTTGTTTGTTTTTTTAATCCTTAATCTTAATTAAAGTTAGAATGGCTTTGTCCAGAGATACTGCCAAAATTTGGAAGATCATCACCTAAGAAGTGAATATGATTGAGCTGTCCAAGTATACTCTTATTTTACCTTACACATTTTTCCTTCGATGCAATATGATTCTTTAGTATCGATGTATTTACATATGACATTATATTATTGTATTAACTATACTTTGTGTCCTGATTTGTTTAATTTTCCTTTATTCTTATCTTAAGCAGTAAAATACAGAAAATCAGTTTGATATATCATATTCTTAATAAATCTTAATATTCATAGGACCCTAAAGTCATCCTCTATATCACCAATAGAATGTCTAGCACACACCTTAGAAAATACTAACACGAAAATTTCTTGTCATGGAAGTGAGAGATGGAGTTGTGGGAAGAATTTAAGATAACCTCTCATAACTTTCCTTCCTACCTATATGTTCATATATATGAATATATCACACACAAGCAATCAAATAAAAAGTATTTTATTTTACAATGCTTTCTGAAAGTAAAAAGAACTTTTTCAAATATTGTGATCAGATGAATTTTATAGTCAAAGACTAGTCAAAGCATTGAGGGGATACGTCTCTAATACTGAATTCCTATGTGATACAATAAATACACCAAATGAAATGTTTTATTGAAATATGCCATTTTTATGAAGAAACAAGCATCCCCTAGAACCAAAGATTGATGCAACTAATACTTTAGACATGTGGCATATACGTGTGTGCCTCTGTAGGTTTAACTGTGTTTCTTTTTAATCAAGTGACCTATTCTCATTTGGTTAAGTTTCAACCACAAGACATCACTGTATGCTTCTTTTTTTTTTTCAAGATACACGTCATAACACATCAAGAAAGAGGGAACTTCCAGTGTCTGTGGTAACATCACTTGATAAACAGACTCATTTGAACAGCAAGAGCCTGTTTGCCTTTCCCTATATATAGCAGCAGAGACGTTGAGCAGCAGATATTTGCCGAGTGAGGACTATGAGAGCAGCAACCATCTCCACACCGAGGTTAAACAAAATGCCAGGGATGTTCTTCTCTGCTAATCCAAAGGAACTGAAAGAAACTGACCATTCACTTGTAGATGACAAAACTCAGAAAAAGAAGCCAAAGACTTTGTAAGTTCATTCTGTGTGTCACTTTGTGGATTTTGACTTAGATTATCTTTAATGGCAGAAGGATTGAGAATGAATGGAAGAAAATATAAGCAGTTAGCTTAACTAGATCAGAGAAATTAGCTGTTGTATACATATGTGTAAGTATATTCGGCTGTATTTAAAAAATAAATCATGATAGGCCATTAAATTATATGGAAATTTCTGCAGACTTTGGCTCATAAAAATTAGCTCAATCTTAATATAGCAAAATGTTATAACAACTGTTCTTATTATTGTCTTGTTCCTTGAGAAGTTTAGTTCATGCTTCTTTTACAAATAATATGTATTCTACTAAGGAAATATGAATATTCACGTTTGTGTCTTTTGTAGTGGAATGGATATGAAAGCATACCTGAGATCCATGATCCCACATCTGGAATCTGGAATGAAACCTTCTAAGTCCAAAGACATGTATGTACACTAATATGCTGAACTATATTTTTAAGAGAAGCCTTTGCATTAGTTCGTTCTATATTCTAGCATGTGATTAGTGTTGCACATATTGGATTTCATTTCTTTTAAGTAACCAGCCAAATAAGAGTAGACTACATTAGTACCAATGTAAACTAAATGCCAACATGTACATACATAATTTGCAATTTATTACACTGTTGGAATATATTTATTTGGATTTCTTCACATTTTATTAGCAGTTATTTTCCATTACTATAGGAATTCTAAGGGAAGTCTGGTTTTCTTACAGACAAATTTTTTTTTAATATGGAACGAGAATCTTAGTTTGTGGAGTTACCAAAATGTAGCAGCCATTCTGATTTTATTTGTGATTACACAAAAAATGTTCACTAATTTATATAAATTTTGTCTCCAGCAGACTCTCTGTCAATGAAGTAATGCAGTGGGCTCAATCTCTGGAAAAACTACTTGCAAACCAAAGTAAGTACGATTAACTACTAAATGTTTTTGGGTTTAGCTCAATACACTAATACATTGAATGACTACAATAAAATATAGTATTCTGGATAGAATAGTGTATGAAAAGCTGTATTATAGTTTTTTGGTAGACACTAATAGCTTCAGCATATTTTTCCTCATTGTAGAGTAATGACCTGGCACTCAGGTCTGCCACTGTTCTTCAGATAAATTTGCCAAGACAACTAGGTAGTCCCATGGGTCATTATAGGAGCAAAATTTAAAATTATGCTGAGGTTCTGAAGTTTCAAGTTTTTAAAAGTAAACCAAACATCTCCACATGTGAACTGCCATTCTGAAAGCTACCTATAGAATGTACTTTTGTGACTGTGGATTCATTCAATTAATTATCTATTGTATTATCCATACTTTCATTAACTTACATATTTAGCTCACTTTTAAGTGGCAGGCATTTTAGAAGCACCAAGAAGTCAAAAACAAGGACACAGTGCTTTGTTGCCTTGAAGGAAGTTGAGACATACAATATATAATTGCCTTATATATAACATGATATATGATAACACAGATATGATTAAAAACAATTTTTAAACAGAGTCTTGGTGGGAGTTTCTGATAAGACAAGGTAAAGAATGAAATCAGCTTGCCTTTCCCTAATCCCAGGCCTTAGAGTTCTCTTGGGATTAAGAGCTTGCTCAGAGGTATGGATGAGCAGAGTGGTCTCTACCTAAAGGATGATCTTAATCCTCTTCTCCCCACAAACACTCTCTAGAATCCTTGCTTGGGGGCCAAGTTGTTTAATATCATTCATCCATCTAATTATCTTAGTTTACAATCCAACCAAATGAATAAATGGCAGAGAGATGGCCCATTTAAAAGCCTCAGTAATACCAGCAAATATAATCAGTACATCAGTACATTTTCTAACCAATAAGAATTGGATGGGGAAATTATATTTGTTAATAATGAACATGATGTTAATGAATTTTGTCAATGTTTGCTTCCCTAAAATTCTCTAGTCTGCCTAGTAGTTATTATTTATAAGAAAAGAGATGGTTTTGTAATCACAAGAGCAGAATTTTAACTTAATTAACAGATGGAAGCAAAGCACAGTTCTGTAGATGACTAAGCAGCTATGTGACTGTGGACAGGTTTGTCTGGCCCCAGATAAACTATAAATGAAAGGAACTCTGAGACCTTCCCATCTCTATAAATTATGACACAGCTATTTCAGCATTAGCCATCTCTTACCTTTGTGCATAGATAATGCAATAGTATTTTTCTTGCAAATCTCTTCTTTAAGATATTCATTTACTGGCTCAATTAATTTAATTATCTTACCCCTCACTCTTTCTTTTTAGTTGGTCAAAATGTCTTTGGAAGTTTCCTAAAGTCTGAGTTCAGTGAGGAGAACATTGAGTTCTGGCTGGCTTGTGAAGACTATAAAAAAACGGAGTCTGATCTTTTGCATTGCAAAGCAGAGAAAATATATAAAGCATTTGTGCATTCAGATGCTGCTAAACAAGTGAGTATTATCTTCATTACCACCAGTCTATGTTTAAGGAACTTAGATGCAGAAATACAATTCCACATACACAGCAAGATTACATCTTTTTTAAGTATCATAATTTTACTATTAAATACTTAGGTATGTTCATATAGTTTAGTGCAATAATAATCTACTTTTCTATATTTACAGTATATTTGAAGACAGTAAGATGAAAAGATTGATTTTGCAAAATTAGCTAATGTGATAGGTGGGTAGGGGAGAGGGGTAAAAGTACCAGTATTATTAGCTAGAATTGCATATCAGAATGTCCTTCATGAGATAGCTCGTCTTACATTAGGATAAAATACAAATTAGCGTAATATGTACAACTGCAGCAGCAGAAATATTTTCATTTAGTAGTAGTACCAACCTTCCCATGAAATATTCTTGGTTCAAGCAAAAAATAGCTACACAAAGTGTCCTCTCCTATACATTTTAAGTGACCATATCACTTTTTTGATGCATGTATCACCTTGTGTGGATATTTAAAATTTTCATGCCTGCCTCTTTTTCATTTCCCAACTATACTATGAGCTAACTTGGAAGAACTTTTTTGTGATATTTCTTACCTCTTTCACATCCAGTATAAGGCTGGTTTAGAATAGGCATTTAAGAGATACCTGAACTGATTCAAATGAGGGCTCAATGCCATTGTCTTGAGGTGCTTCAACAAACATAGTTACATCATAAAATGTGCAATAAATTGGAAGCATATATTAACCAACAAGTTTTTGTTTTTAGATCAATATCGACTTTCACACTCGAGAATCCACAGCCAAGAAGATTAAAACACCAACCCCAACATGTTTTGATGAAGCCCAAAAAATTATATATACTCTTATGGAAAAGGACTCCTATCCCAGATTTCTCAAATCAAATATTTACTTAAATCTTCTGAATGAACTTCAGGCTAATAGTCTAAAGTGATCAGTTCCTAGCCAGAGAGAACTGAAGATGGTGTCAAGGACAGAAGAAATGTGCCAGTTAATGGCTCCTTGGGTGAACCACCTGGCCCTTCTGAGTGACTCCACAGGCCCAGAGGAAAAACAAATGATTCAACATGGATTAACATGGAAGTTATCCAGGCTCAGGGTTGAAGAAACATGAGCAAGATGAAACCCAAGAGACAGTAAAAGGAAGGAGACACTGTGGTACTGTTGTAAAAAACAGTGGACATATCAGAAAAATCCCTCAGAACTGAGAAGGCCGGGGAACTCCAGTTGCACAGAAACTGTGAATAAAGGTTTTGAAACTGATTAAAACATGCTATCAGCTTCGAGGTCAGCTGATATTTATGCTACATATTATTATATAGAGATTTATTGAGCTGCTGACATGCCTTTGACTTGGATGACTATTTGGAAAATATGTGTTTGAAACCACCATTGCTAATATTGATGCAAAAAGAGTTTTTGATGTTGTTTTATTTTTTTGGTTTGTTTTGACTTGAACGAGAAGAAGAAGAGAACAATGTACTTAACTTAAGCTGTTGCTCCTAACACTGGGAAGTCAGAATTTATTTGTAAATTATCACAGTGTCAGTAATAAGTGAGTTTTGTATTAAAAATATATAGAAGCAATTTCTGTTTACACTTCTTTGCCATTTTTAAAAAACTGGCATTTGTTCCTCAGATTTAACAAAAATTCCATCAAGGAAAGGTCTTCTACTTTCTATCATCTCTTCAACATCTAAAACTATCATACAATTAATCCTATATTTATATATTATATGTATGTATTGGACAAAATTCATTCATTTTCTCTTTGTTATCACAATGCCTAAAAATCAAACAAACATGTTCTCATATAGTCAAGATTCAAATAGATAAGAAATTGAAGAAGAACATATATATATACATTTTTATATATGTTTATTTATTTATTTTGAAAAACTGAGAAATTGTGTGAGAGAGGGGCATAGAAAGAAGAGAGAGCCAGAATCCCAATCAGGCTCCGCACAAGAATCCTAAGGGGGGCTTGATGTGGGCCTCAAACATGCAAACCACAAGATCATGACGTGAGCGAAGTCAGATGCTTAACCAATTGAGTCACCCAGGTGCCCTAAAGAAGCCTTTTAAAAGGGGATAGAATAGTTATTTCAATAAGTAACTTCACTAACAGTTGAAATTTTATTATAATTGAAAGTTTATAAACTCAATCCTATGAAAGCTGAGACTCAGATTAAATCATTAGTTCTCAAATTTAGCTATCAAAATTACTTAGGATGTTAAAAAACAAAATTACTTAGGATGTTAAAAGAACAACAACAACAAAAAACACTTTTCAGGCCTTATCCCAAATTGACTGAATCAGAATCTCCAAGGGAGAGGGCATGAAAATCTGTATTTTAGAAAGAAAATCCAAGGTGATTCAAAAGATAATTCAGGGTTGGGAACCCTGGGATTAAAGGGCAATCACACTCCCAGGGATTGCACAGAAATCTCAAACTATACAATTTATGCTCTTTCTGCAATGTGACACTGCCCCCCACTGACCAGAATACATTTTCTAAATCACTCAAGTCCATAAATAGTCTTCTGAAGTGTCAAGAAAGTATGAAAATGAGACTACTCTATAGAGATCACCTACAGAGAGCAGAAAAATAATCAAGATGATGCATATACCAGTATATAGCTGTATCTTCCCACGTACCTGTGTTTCATATCTTATTGGATAATCAGCCATTCACACACCACAGTGAAATACAATGGGTATTTTCAACATAGGCTTGTCCAGTCATCAGGCCCACAGCATAGGTATGGGGCAATGTACAAATACTATTTTAAAAGTATTAGTATTACTCTTGTGTTTCCATGGGATAGAATCCAAATTGGCTCCATCTTAAGCTTTATTCCATGGTTTAGCAGGTCACATTGTAAGTGAAGCTTAGGAAGAGAGTTCAGGTTTATAACAATAGTAATAATCAAGTATTTCTCTCCCTTACTCATTCCATCACCAAGTTCTGTCAATCTTCCTTCTACCATCAGAGTGGTAGAAGGAGGTGGCATATCACTTGCTCTTTCTCTATCATCACTGCTTTAGTATAGGCTCTCATTGCTAACTTATGTGTCTTGTTTTCCCTCTGCCAACCTCTTCTCTTCAATCTGTCCTCTGAATAGTCACAATCACCCCTTCTGAAACACAGATTTGACCATATCATTTCCCTTAACATATAAAATAAGTTCAAATTTCTCTTTCTGGATTTGAAATCACTCTCAGTTAGACTTTGATGGTATAATTCCCATTGGTCCTCTCTCGTTACTTTCTTACCATCATGTCATACTGGATGGTCTTTTCTTGAATGAGCCCTGGCCTTCACTATCTCCAGGCTTTTGGCTAATCCCTACTATCCATAGAAAATGCCTATCCCTTCCTCCTCTCAGTTTCCAAAATCCAGCCAATTATTCAAGACCCAGATAGAATAACTTTTCCGTGAAGGTTTTCTAAAACCTTCCACCACTATTGTAGTTATTTTCACTGTGTAATGGATATGAACTAACTGAGTCCATATAAACACAAGACACTCTGCTTCTATTTCCAGTACTACTGTCACATTAAATAGTCCAGACCTTTCAGACTGTGAGGCATGATAAGTGCAACTGTCCAATATACACACTGGTAATAAAATAAATGCTTCTGGTCTTTGTCTTGTTAAGATGCCATATTAAACAGCCAAGCAGTTTTTGGCCAGATGGTCAAAATAAACATCTAAGACACCTTCTCATTTTCAAAGAAAACCAAATAAAAACAAACAAAAAAACCCCCCAAAAACCTCATGACAGCAAGATTAAAAAATATTTGACAGGATAATTTTCTTACATTGGCATTTTTATTATGGTGTGACTTTTTTTTATAAGAGCATTCACAGTACGTGATTAGCTCTCATGACATCTACTATTTATTTTTATTTTGTTTTATTTTTCTTATTTATTTTTGAGGGGGGGGAAGGGCAGAGAAAGGAGGACAGAGGATCCAAAGTGGGCTCTGCACTGACAAGAGTGAGCTCATAAGGGTATAGAACTCATGAACCATGAGATCATGACCTGAGCTGAAGTTGGACACTCAACCAACTGAGCCACCCAGGCACACCAAACTATTTAACGAAATCAAATCCAAAGGCTCAATCTGAGTCCCAGCTCACAATTTGTGTTCTATTGTCATGCTAAAGCAGTAGGAGTCAACAATATGTATGGTTTAAAACTCATTAATTAAATACTTGGCAATAAGAAAGAATGAAATCATGCCATTTTCAGCAACATGGATGGAACTGGAAGGTATTATGCTACGTGAAATAAGTCAGTCAGAGAAAGACAGATATCATATGTTTTCACTCATATGTGGAACTTAAGAAACTTAACAGAAGACCAAGGGGGAAGGGTAGGGGGGAAAATTAGGTACAAACAGAGAGGGAAGCAAACCATAAGAAACTCTTAAATACAGAGAACAAACTGAGGGTTGAGGTCGGGTTGGGGGAGAGGGGGAAATGGGTGGTGGGCATTTAGGAGGGCACTAGCTGGGATGAGCACTGGGTGTTATATGTAAGTGATGAACCACGGGAATCTACCCCCAAATACCAAGAGCACACTGTACACACCATATGTTAGCCAACTGACAATAAATTATATTAAAAAGTAAAAATAAAAAATAAAACTCATTAATTTAAAAAATAAAAACAAATGTACTTTTCTCAGATTTATTTTATATTATTTCTAATATATGTATCATAGAAAACTAGGGATTTAAGAAGATAGCAATGAGGAGGACATATACCCCATGATATCTAATAATTTTTTCATTTTTCTCTTCTTAAGTCAAAAATGTAAGACTTCTAAAATGTTCCTTAATTCCAAGTTTTCTTAACAAAAGTAGATATTCAAATAACAATACATTAGAAATTATATTTGTTCACCCAAGAAAAGTATTTGCTATTGTCTTATATTTAATATGCATTTTTACTTGTTATAATGTTAACTGGCTGATTTTTCTCCATATTTTCCCACAAGGAAGAGGGAATGCAGGTGGATCCTGGAGAATAAACAGAACCTAACCAGGGAAGAAGGAGAGTGGGAACACTTGAGTGCAGAGAACAGTCTGTGAGAAAGTCAGGAAATCAGAGTAAAAAAAGAAAAAAACTTTAGTAACAGTGACTTATTTAGTGTGCCTGGAATATATGGGGGGAAAGAAAAAATAAGAGGGAAAACTAACAAGGTAGTTTAGGGCAGATTCTAAGAAGAGATATAGTCCACTCCAAAGAATGTACATTTTCTCTTTTATGTGGTAGGTAACTACTGAAACTTCAAACAAAAAAGCAAAAGACATACCTGTTTTTGAGTGTCTACTGCCATCCAGACACTGTGCTAGACACACATAACTTGCTAAGTCCACACTTAAGCACTTTGAGATAAGCACTCTTAACCTAATTTTTTTGCTCAACAAATATAGAAACAAAAAAGTGAAAAAATTGTCTAAGGATACATAACTAGTTAGTAGCCTACCCAAGATTTGAAGACTTTTCATTAGCTCATGCTTCTTTCTGAATGTGACATCATTACTTGGTTTTAAAATTTAATCCTAGATTTAGTGTGGAAGGCACTTCCAAAGGAAGCCATTACTGAGGAATGAAAGCTAAATGCAAAGCTAGTTTTTTTAGTCCCACAGGAAAGATCCAAGTCTGAACTAGGGAACTAGGGCAGCAATCAAAGCATTGGGAAGGAGGGAGTGAATAGATAAACCTGATTAGCAATATGCTGTGATAAATAAGAGAAAGCAATATAAGATCCCTCTGGGTTGTTTAGCCCAGGCCCTCAAAATTATGGCAAATTCTTTTCTGGGTGCATTTTAAATATATCCTCCCTGAGGCCCTTCAGTTACAAATGTGCATTAAACAACTTGGATATCAAAGATGGGAGCACTGACGGAAGATTGGGGCATATGATTTTAAGAAGTTCCACATGCAAAATAAATTATGTAGTACTTTCAGTAGATAACAGCTTATTCTTAATTAACCTGCAGACGAAGCATTCCACGTTTTCCCTCAAAGCTCACTTTCCTCTTGGGCAAAACAGAGGCTTGCAAGTCTTTATTCAGACTGAGAACAAAAACCAAGAACCAAGATACTCAACACATTTGCAGCAAGCAATTGCTCTAAGGTTGAGAGCACCTTCCAAAGACAGGAGACAAAACCAAAGTCTAGGATTCAGGCCAAGAGACAGGCAAAAGAGAAGCCGCCACAGGGATCAGGAACACTAGACAACACAGAGGATTGTGATGAAATCAAAGCTGGGACAGGAATTCTGCCTCCTTATATGGAAGGCCTGGCCATTAACTTGACGGTAAGTTTACGTGACTGGTGGAATGTTCTAGTGTTTGCTTCTTGGCAACAGAGATAAACAAGAGGCCTGGAGGCCTGCAGTTAGCTGGTCACTCTCTTAGCACATTCTTTATTTCAATCATTCTTACCTTAACTCTTCAAAATACTTAAAGTTATTTTTACTCTTTATTCTGGATAGAGAAAAAGAAAAACAGGAATTTTGTGGGTTTCAGATATTCTCTTATCTCCCCCAAACTCTCTGTTGCTATTCTAGTCAAACATGGTGAAAAACTCAGTGGTTTTGGTTTAAATCAGTAAAATCTGCATGTTTTCCATTCATCTTAACTTTTATACTCTATGTTAAAACCCTCAGTTTGAATCAGTTCTAAAAATAGATTGCATTCCTAGTGTACTGCTGCTTTTCTTAAATCTGTCTGTTAATTCGGTATTTACAAATGATCCACTGTAAACAAGTAATAGGTAGAACATGTTCCCATATGAAGAATTGAGTAAGATACTTCCTACAATGTTTCTTTGGTCACAATTATGGCTAGAATGTTTATAATTTATACTATCTATGGGGGTAGTTAAAAGTGTCAAAATTGAGGGGGAGAAGCACAAAAAATGCCTCACTCTGAGGTTTTTAAATTCAGAAATCTAGAAATCTAGGCTCAACTATAAACTTCTAGAAAAGAGTCTAGATTATTGCTTCAATATATTCACCAACAAATGATGCTTGCTATGTGCCATAAACCATCTGAGGTGATAGGGAAACAGAGATGGATAAGAAAGAGCCCTCCATTACTGAGAGGCTCACAGCGCTCTTGGAAAGAAAGCAAAAAAAGCATTATAGTGAAATAGACTAAGCATTATAAGAAAGATATACAGAAGGGACTATTTTTAAGTTTATTTATTTACTTTGAAAGAGAGAGAGAGCAAGTTGGAGAGGGACAGAGAGAAGGAGAGAGAGAATCCCAAGCAGACTCCATCCACACTGACAGCGCAGAGCTCAGTGCAGGACTTGAACTCACAAATCACAAGATCATGATCTGAGCTAAAAATCCAGAGTCAGACGCTTAACCAACTGAGCCACACAGGCTCCCCACAGAGAGACTATTAAGATCGTATGATGGTGCGGGGCGCCTGGGTGGCTTAGTCGGTTAAGCGTCCGACTTTCACTTAGGTCATGATCTCGCGGTTCGTGGGTTCGAGCCCCGCGTCGGGCTCTGTGCTGACAGCCAGCTCAGAGCCTGGAGCCTGCTTCAGATTCTGTGTCTCCCTCTCTCTCTGACCCTCCCCTGCTCACGCTGTCTCTCTCTCTCTCCTAGAAATAAATAAAATATTAAAAAAAAAAAAAAAGATCGTATGATGGTGAACCTCCCTTGTGGCTCTCTCCAGGTCCCTGATGAAAAGTCAAAGGGGACTGACTGGTGATTCTTTCTCCCCCTAATGGGAGAAGTTGTATGGTGTCAACTTTCTAAAAGGTCATCAGGTGCTAGCAACACCTTACGCAAATCCCCAGAGCATCACTACATCAAGTTTATCTCCGTTAGCAAGTTCTATTACCACTCCGTTACCAAGTTCTAATTCAGTTGGGTAATTTCTACTTTCTATTGTCACTAATTCAGCTGGGGGCTTATGTACTCCCTTCCAAAGTTCCTAATGAAAAGGAAGCAGTGAGGGCAAACTACATCTACCTCTCCTTAGGATGCTGCAAAGCTAAGAAATCACATATATCATGCTGCTTCTCCATCTTGCTCCTGTGGTATCTACGGCATTTACACCAGCTCAACAGATATGAGCAAAGTAGTATGAGAACTCAGAGAAGGGAGTAGTCATTTTATCCTGGAGGAAAAGTGTGACTCTGGAGTAATGATGGTTGTACAACACAAATGTGTATTAAATTCAAAGTAACCCAAATATCTTTCAGAACTACTATATCACTGAGCTCTGTAACTCACAAATAAATGTAAATTCTGGCATTATTGGGTGCCAAATTAGAATAAGCCTGTCCTCCTAATTACTACTATTAATCAGTTACATCAATATCGTTTCAGTTTAGCTCTCATTGTCCAAAAATAATGATTTATTTTTCTCTTTCATTTCAGGAGGTTGTGATAGAGACTGCCTATGTGCCTGTCCATCTTAGGCCCTCTCCTTGGGCTATGTAGAAAGACTACATTTCTCAGGCCCTCTGACAGTGAGTGGCAAATATAGAACCTTCTTCGAATGTTTCCATATAGTTAATCTTTGACTAGGTATTTACATCTCAGTAGTATTTTTACTTGAAGTTGGTATTTTACCTTGAATTACTACTTGATATTTCACCTTACATTATTAGGGTCACAAAATTGAGTTCTGTTCCAGCACTGGCAATAAAACACACTGGTTATCTCTCTCTTCTCCTATACACTGCTAGAGGCAAAGGACTCTAACATTGCAAAGCTACATGCAGGAGTTATCAGACCCAGAATAGTCATGCAACCCATACCAGCATTTGTATCAGTAGAAAAAAAAATCCTCTGAAATTTGGGGATTATTTTTTAGAATAACTAGGGAGTTATATATATACACACACATATATACATACATATACATATATAAAGTTTTCTTCAAAACACTATATATAGAACATTATATATAGTGCTTTCTTCATAAAGAAACAATTCCTTATTTCATCTCTTAAGATATTTAGAGACGACATCCTGGAAAAAAACCAGGGCAATTTCTTTGTCACAGCTCAATATTATTTAGTTCCCACATTAGGCAGAGGCTATCTCTCTGACCTTGTGATTTTCTTTGAGATAGAGCTGCCTGGAACAGAGGATGTAAGCCATGGATGAGAACAATATGTGAAAAGCATATTTCAGATGTAACTTAGAATAGAAAATGCCAAAAACAACACAGAAAGGGAGGTGAGGGCTAGGAAGCAGGAAAAGAATAAGTGATGGAAAATTTTACAGCTGATAAAAACCTAACTGAAAGTTGGCCATGCAACATGTATTTTCCACTCACTCACTTTGACTCAGTTTAGGGCTACATATCATATTGATAAAAATACTTCTCAGATCTAAACCAATCACCAAGTCAAAATTCCAAGAATATGTGATGTAGGGTCCTGGAAATCATGTGTGTGGTTAAACTGGGGTTCAGACAAGGAGTATGAATTCAGTGCATCCAGGAATACTAGAGGATGAACTCACCAGGGCCAATGTTCCAGACAGACCAAAGACCTGCCTATGAAATAATTCATCCTAAAAGAAGGGAGTTTCATGATGTACAACTTTGGCCTAAAAACAGTGGGACAGAGTTGGAGGAAATGGACTACTTTAAGTATGGCAGGAAGCTGATGCTCATATCTCCCTTTGATGCAAACCCAAAATCTGAGGTAAAGGAGAGACCAGTTAAAGAGGGATAAACACTAAAAAGACAAATTCCCTGAACATTCTGTAAATCTTTGAGAACACATAAGATGGGGTATCAGTCAAGCGATGGTGATGCACTCTCCCCATAGGATTAGTGCCCTGACAGGACAGCACATACTGGATTAAGAAGCAGACCACTCCAAATTCTAGAAAGGACAC
This sequence comes from Hyaena hyaena, assembly GCF_003009895.1. NCBI lineage: Eukaryota > Metazoa > Chordata > Mammalia > Carnivora > Hyaenidae > Hyaena > Hyaena hyaena. The sequence goes on along the minus strand of NW_024081253.1, from coordinate 921,630 downwards.
CTACTAGAAGAGCGTGTGATGCTCCAGTATATATCATCCCCATCATGAGCAGACACTCATGTCAGCCTAATCACTTATGTAGGTGTGGGATCTTGAAAGGATCTCTTGAAGGGGAATAATGTCCTTCTTTCACACTTAGGTTCTGATTGTTTGAGAAATACCATAAAAGATTAAGGTGGAGGCCAAGATATACTGATGTAGCTACGTCAAAGAACAGAGAATTGGGAGATTCAAATGGGTCTGCTAATTCAACCTCAGATTTAGACCAACTTGCTGCTCTGTTGCAGGCAGTGTCAGACAGAGGCACAGTCTCTATATATTGGATGGCCAATGTGGGGAACAAATAGCCACGTGTCTTTTCTCAATTATGACAAGTGTGAAGAGTCAGCCCAGCTCAGAGCTCCTGGCTTGTGACTGGGCCTAATAGTATTGGAGTGTCTGCTCATTAGGAATTGGATTCTATGAGACCACCAAACCATAAAATAAGGTTGGCCCACAGAAATCCACTGAGAAATGGAAATGGTAAATGCAGGGCTGAACATGACCAGGTCTTATCTGTGCCCCATGGCAGGTTAGGCTCCCTTATGACCAATGATGGAGAATGAAAAGCACTAAGTTTGTGTTGGGATAGTATGTAGGTGCAGGCTAAAGATGAACTGCTAATAAAATATAGTTCTGCTAAGGGGTGGACTTAAAATAGAGAAGTGAGGGAAAATCTCCTTAGTGGCACATTTTGTGACAATGCACCTGGTCATCTACTTAATATGGAAAGAAAAGTGACCTGAGGTTAGACTTATAGACTGTGGGGAATGCCTTGGCTAGTGGATTAGGACCTAGAAAAACAATGATTAGAAAATTGAGAATAAGACAGGTAGCTTGGGTGGCTCACTTGAGTGAGCATCTTACTCTTGATTTTGGCTCAGGTCACAATCTCATGGTTCTTGAATTTGAGCTTTGCATTGAGCTCCACACTGACAGCACAGAGCTTGCTTGGGTCCTCTCTCTCCCTCTCTCTCTGCCCCTCTCCTGCTTATGCTCTCTCTCTCTCTCAAAATAAATAAATAAACTTAAAAAAAAAAAGAAAATTGAGAATAAGAAGGTCTAGGGGAGATGCATATGGGTGGACCTACCAGAGTGTTCAAAAGTGAAGGTCTTTGTACCACATGGTAACACTCAGCAGAGATCATTGCCCACACAAAAAGCATAACAACCAAAAAGATAGAATAACTACCAGTTGACCTCAGCCAGCCTGTCATCAGCCAGTCCATGAACAGAATAGCAATGGTGGCAGAGATGGATATGCTTTGGCCCAACAAAATGGACTTCTACTCATGAAGGCTGATCTAGCTACTGTCCTTGCCAAAGCCCAATCATCAAGAAAAAGAGAACCAATACCGAGCAAATGACATGGTACCCTATCTCAGAGGCCAACCAGCCATTTTATGGCAACTTGATTCTATTGGACTCCTTTCACCTTGAAAGAAGTAATCATCTTTACTTTAATCAACATATATCAACCAGGGTATAGGTTTACCTTTTCTGCCAGGTACAGTGGAGGGCCTTAGCCAGCCCCACTCTTTTTTTTTTTTTTTTTTTTATTTATTTCTAGGAGAGAGAGAGAGACAGCATGGGCAGGTGAGGGTCAGAGAGAGAGGGAGTCCCAGAAGCTGAAACAGGCTCCAGGCTCTGAGCTGGCAGTCAGCACAGAGCCCGACGCGGGGCTCGAACCCACGGACCACGATATCATGACCTAAGCGAAAGTCGGACGCTCAACCGACTAAGCCACTCAGGCGCCCCAAGCCAGCCCCACTCTAAGAGGGCTTGTAATTTTTGATTCACCAGGATCCTGTATCACATCAAACCAAGGGACTTACTTCACAGCAAAGGTGATATAGCTTTGGGCACATGGTTATGGGATCCAAGGGTCATATCACATGCCATAATATCCACATGCTGCCAGTTTTATGGAGGAATGGAATGGTCTTGTAAGGCACAGTTGAAACACCATCTTGAGACGACATCCTTTAAAGAAGATGCATCATAGTCTAGAATAAAGAATACACTCTTAATTAACGACCACTGTATGGTGCCATACCCACAATATGTGGAATATGTGGGTCTGGGAACCAAAGGGTCAGAATATGAGCATCCCCATTTGCTATCACTCTCATTGACTTTGCTCCAGAAGATGAATGCTTCCATCAAGGTCAAAACCAGAGTTCTATTAAATTTGAAATTATAGACACCTATTGCTTTCCTTGAGCTCCTTATACCAAGAGTCCACCAACCAGAGAAAGGAGTCATCATGCCAACAGAGGTAATTGATCTTGATTATTAAGAAAAAGTAGGGCTGCTGTTACCAAAGGAAATAAGGAAGAATATTTTGGGCATGCAAATGTTCCCATGAGGCATCTCATGACATCTGAAACAGTACAAGGATGAGTGTAGCATCCAGGCCTGCGATGGGCATGGTAACCAGGGAATCAGAACCCTGAACAATGAGAATCTTGATCACTCCAACACATAAGCCAAAACACCAGCAGAAGTGTTGGCCTAGGGTGAGAGGAATCTAGAATGGGTAAGAGAAGAGAAAAATAATGAAGATCAGCTGTGATCTCCAGACCAAATGTAGTGATGGTTTTGGTGGAGTACTTCATTCCACTGACTTTTCTCCAGCAAATTTTCCCCAGGAAAATTCCCCTATAGCAGCTGTTTATGGATACAGTTGAACACACTATATGAAGCAAATATATTTGGGTGGTGTCAGGGTGGACTGTAATAGATACTATAGGGCACAATCCATCTTCAAAACCAAAGTGCTTTCTCTCCTAACAGCTGAGTTCAAGCTACTAACAGCTTACTGATGAGTTTCTTTCCAGAAATTTTCCTGTTCTAAGAAAGCTGCTTCACCAGGTTTACATCCCCTCTTTGGGAGCAGCCTGGAGCCAATGACTAGTCAATGCAGGGTCCAAAAATTTGGCCTCTTTGCTTAAACTATGTCAACTATGAAGGGCTATTCCACCTCCAAAACTCTTGCTAGGATCATCTGAGACCTCTGATGCAGCTATATTATATATTTGTTTAAACTTTATATGCCATCTTCTTCTAAAAAAAAAAAGAATTGTATCAGGTTATAAAATTAGCATATTATAGAACAGAATAAATCACAATGAAATAAGGCAAAACTAAAGGATATATTGTTCATTGTTCACAACAAAATTTATTTATTAAGGTTATTCTTCAGGTAAGGTACTGGTGTGGGTGCTATGGTCAACCAGGCACATATTATGCTATCTGTAGGATTACAGTTTGATTCAGCAGATGGTATGTGCATAAGCAAAATAGGAAGATGTAAACCTGCCACAGGATTCTAACTGTAACATATATCATTTCTTTGATTCCAAACCACCACTATGATGTAGAAAGAGCTGTTACTATTCTTATTTTATAGATAGTAAATAAAAATTCAGCAAAGTAGAGTGATTTAATCAACTAGGGGTAGATTTACTTTTTGAGTACAATTTTTTTCTTTTACAGCATTATGATAAATGTTTGTTTGGATGATGGTATCATCCCAATCGATGATACATTTTCTCAGTAATCATCAAAAAGCCTCTTAGGACTATCAATTTTGTATCATTTAAGCATTTTTGAGAATTTGTTTCATCTTACTTGGTATCCTGCATTATTTTTTAAAATATTTTAAAAATATTCAATGTCTCTGGGTTACACTAAATACTATCCACTAACTGAATCTTTCAAGCTTTATAACATTAGAATGACAACTTGGTCATTCGCTGACTCACTCCCTAAGTATTTCCACTATTATGAAATTGCTAATTCATGGGAGGATGTTTGCTTAATAGTAATCAACTGTAAAAATAAAGAATGCAGAATTCTATTTTCAAAAGATTAGATTATAAGTGTAGGCTTTTGACAAAGAACCCTGCAGTAGCCAGTGAATCATCAAATGGAGAAGGCTCACTTGACTTCCCAAGAGAAGGAAAATGAGTAGAAAACAAGGAAAAAAAGAAATAGCTGGAGTATTGCTTGTTCTGGAATTGAACTAAGGAGAGACATAATAGGTGTTGATTTGGGGTGAGGAGAGTTACTAGAGAGAATAGCCGACCAGTGGGTCCAGTATTGACAGGAAAACGAGACTACTTCGCTTGAATTGTTGAGGCACTCACTTGGAAACAAGCGAAGGATCAGGGCTGAAGATTCAATGCAAAGAGACAAAAAGAGAGAGAGAGGCTGAAAGAGACAGAGACAGAGAGAGAGGAAAAGATGTTAAAACTACTGCTGAGCAGGACAGAGAACTGGGTCAGGATTGTGGGAAACTCCAGAAAGGGGACAGGTGATGAGTTTTGTGAAGTTCTATATCCCACCCAGGAGCCATCTTGAGATATAAAGTTGTAGACACAGTGCAATTCAAGTTTCCTTCTAACTTACTGGTCAGGGCTTCATGGCAAAGTTTGTCAAATTCTAGAACTGCCTTTTCTTAAAGCTGATTGGAAGCTTCTGACTCTTAAGCCAGCAGCAGAGAAAGGCAAAGAGGATAGGAACTGAAGCAAGTGAATCAAGGAAGGAAGGAAAGTGGAGACCAAGAAGGGAAGAAAAGAGTAAAGCCCAATAATCCCTCATGGCATCATGAATGGTCTGACACATAGTGACAAAATAAACCTGTGAACAAAACAGCACAAAAAGATGATTGTTTTCTTTTTCTCTACTTTTTGTTATCTCTCTGAGTGCCTAGGCCACCCAAACTTTATTAACCACTTTGCAGGGGAAGAGGGGGTGCATGTTTAAATTAATTTTATTTTTTAATTTCATTTTATTAATCAACTCGACATATTTGTATTTATCACAAAAAAATCTTGAATTTCAACTACAATAATAAGAAAAGCTCAAAATGGATTCTTGACCTTTTCTTTCAAAGAACTCAATGTATAAACTCTAATTTATTTAAGTTTATTTATTTATTTTGAAAGAGAAAGAGAGAGAGAGAAGGAGAGGGAAAGAGAGAGAGGGAGAAAGAGAATTCTAAGCAGGCTCTGTACTGTCAGCTCAGAGCCCAACATGGGGCTCAGACTCATAAAACTTGAATCATGACCTGAGCTGTAATCAAGAGTTTGACACTCAACCAACTGAGCCACCCAGGTGCCCCTGTAATCTAATCTTTATATAAGAATTTATTAATGTATACCTTAAGCAAGATAATTTACTAAGCATACTAAAATATAAGACATAAAGCAAATGTTTCTTTTATCTTTTTTTTTTTTTTTACAAAAATATGGAATGCTTCATGAATTTGCGTGTCATCCTTGTGCAGGGGCCATGCTAATCTTCTCTGTATCGTTCCAATTTTAGTATATGTGTTGCCGAAGCGAGCACAAAGCAAATGTTTCTTGAATCAAGATGTATCTTAGACAAGGTAAATTCTACCTATGGCGGAAAAGAAAAATGTCAGTGACTTAACATAATAAAGGTTTATTTCAGTTTCTTCCTCTTACAGAAGTTCTTAGGTAGTTCCAGAAACTACCTGTCTGTCATGCTCAACATATGCTTACATAGTCATCCTAACCATCAATATCTAGCTGGCAGATGAAGAAAGAAAACGTATGGATGACCACAGAGGAGATTTTCATGGATGGAGCCTAAAAGTGATATGCTCATTTTAGTGCACATTCTATTGGCCAGAACTCTAGTCACATGACCTCAGAAATCCTGAAGGGAACCTAGGAAATGTGGTCCTGGCTGGACAGCCACTTCCCAGCAATAAATTTACACTATAAAGGTGAAACACGAATATATAGCAGACAGCCAACTCTTTCTACCTCAGGACACTTAAAAGTGCAGGAGACATGAGTGATTCATAACCATCGTTTCAATGTAGGATATTTCTTATGTCAAAATGTTCAAGAGGCCTTTCTATTTTTAAAAAATGGACTTTAGGCCACTATTTGTAGTGACTATAGCTAATAGTAGCAATTGTCTGGTTGACTCACTTTTCCCAATCCTTTCCTTATAAAAGTCCATTTGCATTTGCAACATATTCCAAATGGTCCATCAGCTAGTCTTCTAACTACCTGGAAATTTTATTTTAGTCGAAAAAGATAATAAAACATCTTATTAATAAACCTTATCATTTCTTACCATGTGCTTTTATTCCCTTAATAAACTTTATCAACGTGCCAACTTCAATATTAGTCCCAGAATATTGAATTAGGAGATTTAGGTATATCCTAAATTCATACAGAATAACTTCATTCTCTGAGGCAGCTGGGTGACTTGGTCATTTAAGCATCTGACTCTCATTTTTAGCTTATGTCATGATCTGATAGTCATGAGACTGTGCCCGTGTTGGGCTCCAAGTTGTGCATGGAGCATGCTTAAGATTCTCTCTCCCCTTCTCCCTCTATCCCTCCCCTGCTCAAAAGGGACTGTGAGTGGAGGCGGGGTGTTTCACTGATACCAACAGCTATAAGGCAGTGGGTGGGCCACCTCCACACTTTACTCCATTTCCTGTCAACTAGAACTTAGACGCATACCCACCCAGCTTTAACTATAGAGATGATTACAATGTCTCAGAGAAGGGCAGATCTACCCTTGTCAGTTGGGTACCCATATGACTTTGGGAATTAGTAGTTATCTACCTGCCCTATGACTTGATGGAGATATTTCCACTTGCCTTTGGAGTCTCTTTGTTATAACCTTTCATCTTGGTAACACAGTAATATATTTATTATCATGGTATTTACATTTTAGGTAAACAATATTTAACTCCTTTGACCATGGGGTGGCTAACGTTCCAGAGCTGGCTTATCACCCTTGAAAATGGTTGCCTTCAAGCATCTACCACAGTGATAGGGACAAGTTTTATCTTTTTTTGAGATGTGCATAATGATGTGAAAAGGCTAAGAAGCTATTAACAGATTTTTCTGAACGTGCCCCCAAAACTCTTAAGCTTCTCCTCTAAAATGACTCTCCATTTTTATCTTTATATTCCTACTTCATCCACCATACTCAGTGATACACATGTGGCTTCGTGCCAGACACTGTATATTAAAACAAACAAAAATACTAGCTGAAAGCTATTTCCCCCTTTTGTCCTCATCCTTGCTTTGATTTTTCCTTTTCTGTTTTAGCCATAAGCAACTGGCAAATTTTCAGTGAAATTGGAAACTAAAAGATCCTCCATCACTCATTTCCCTTTCCAACAAACTCTGTGGAACTACACAAAGGGAGATTTTTGTGACTCCTTCTATGGTCAGGATTCAGGCCCTTCCTTTTACATTCTTCCTCCTTATGGTTCAGTGCCTTTCTATTGCCTGTGGTTTCTGTTTCTATCCCTGAGTATTTATTCATCAAGTTTCTGAGGTGGGATGGTGTGATATTTCCACTAGGTTCTCTTTCAAACATGAATCTTCTTGGCCTGAATTACTTTACTTTTCCATTTATAAGAATAAACCCATGTCCCAGGCTCTATAACATAGTTACAACAGAAAAAAATTTCCAATTACAGTAGTTTGAATTTATTCCAGGAAAATGCCTGAGTAAAATAACTACTCATGCCCCAAAAGTGAAATCCATGCTTTTAAATGTATCATAAAAGAAACATCACTGACAAAATGGGACATCTTCCTTTAATACCCCGGGGTCCCAATCAGGAGAATACTTGCAAAAATCTCTAAGGGCTCCTGACCATCCAGAAAGATCATTACTCAGTCAACAAGGACCTACTAAATGTCTATTCCACTCAGTAGAGTCTGGGAGGAAGTCATGAGATGAGAAACCAATGTAAGTGGGCTTTTTGTCTAGCAAAGTACTCTCTCATCTGCTCTATGGAAGGGGGAAAAAAAAACCCACTCTACTTATCCCATTGTCTGGAATCATAGAATCTCAGATCTAGTGTTGTCTAATTTACTCTTCCTATTGGTAGATTTCAAGGCCCCAGTGCAAAAAGATCAAGTGGTTTATCCATGGAGACCATGGAAGCCTATATAATAAAGTTACAAAGTTAAAAACCCACAAGTAAATAGTGCACTAAAGTCTCTCTCAGATCTGACAGTTTTATAAACTGTCCCATGCTGAGTCCCTCACTAAAGCTGGTACATACAATTGTAACTTGATAATATTTTAGTAATGTTTCAATAATATAATACCCCAGTAATACTTCAGTAATACAATGCCAGCCTGCGCTTTGTTTTTTATTAAATGCATTAGAATAGAGAAGTTTACCCTGTACAGAATTACAATTCAGTAACAGATCTGTGGCTTACAAATCTTCTCAAGGTGAAACTGAAATTGCCAATAACACTATATGAATATTTTGCTGAACAATAACTCGTGGAGCCTCTGTTGTGTCCAGCCAGTGACTCCTTGGCATACTAGCATCAGGTAAGTTATCTTAACCTGATTCCACATAATAACCACTAATAGCCTGCTCACTGATCCACCATTTACATACTCCCAATTATCGCATACTCTGTTAGTGCCAGTTTGGTAAGCTATGATCCTCAAAGCTGGAAAATAGCAAAATTCCACTAGATGCTTCTGGGAAAATTGCTGCTACCAATTTGAGTGTGTTATGGTAGACAATAAATTAAGAAAACTTTCCCTACCTTCATCTTTATTCTGCCTTTCTACCATTTCTCAACTTTCTCTACACCAGCCCTATACCTAATAGGCTCCTTGATTCATTAGAAAAGCATTTTCCATTGTCCCACTGTTTAATTGTCTATCTCCAGAGCATATAACAATTATATTTTTCAAAGTGACTTGCACCACTCGTGCCCAAACATTGTCAGTGAAAGTTGTCCAGACCCTCTTTGGTGACCCCTCTGTATACACAATACAAGCTTATCATAGCACTGAAACCACGTTTAATGGTATAATTTATTTCAATGACAATCATTGGACTGTAATGTCTTTGAAGTCAAAATACCTAATTTACTTTTGCATCTCCATTCCCTGTTATTCTGATAAGTATGCATGTTTGCTAAGTGAATGAAAATATCATTAAATCTATCAATAGCCTCAAACAACAGTGTTGAGTATTATACTCTGTGTAAGGAATATAGGAGTTAGGAGGAAAAACACGAAACACTCCCTAAGGATAGCTGAAACAGAAGTGAAATGGAAAGACCTTTCCCTTTAGTCAAGAACTTTCTCCTTTGATTCAGGAGCAGCTTTCCATAGAACAGAAAATGTTGCTTCTTTATCTAGACAGTGTATGCTTTCTGAGTGAAAGGCTTTTTTTAGGTCACATTATTGCCATCACTTGCAATAAATATGTGCCCTTTTCACTAGGCAGCCTTTGTGTTTAGTATCTCATTGTTCTTTATGATAATTATAGGATATCTGATTTTAAAAATCTGTATTTCCCGGGGTGCCTGGGTGGCTCAGTCGGTTAAGCATTCGACTTCGGCTCAGGTCATGATCTCACCATTTGTGGGTTCAGGCCCTGCATCAGGCTCTGTGCTGACAGCTAGCTCAGAGCCTGGAGGCTGCTTCAGATTCTGTGTCTCCCTCTCTCTCTGACCCTCCCCTGCTCACGCTGTCTCTCTCTCTCAGAAATAAAGAAAACCTTTAAAAATTTTTAAAAAGTCTGTATTTCCCTTCGGATAGATTAGAATCTAAGGGTACAGGTGTCAGGATGAATATAGGTAGGGAAAGATGTTTCCTGTAAGAAAAGAGAAGAAGTTGCTATAATGGCTCCTTAAAGGAAGTGGTGGCTATAAATGCAGAAGAGCGAAGCAGGAGAAAGGAAAGAGAAGGACCAGAAACAGACAGGGCCAGAGAGGAGGTGGTGAGGCAACAGGGCATATTGGATATCTATTGTTTAATTTGAGGTTGACTTGTTATAATGCAAACCCCTTCATTTTACCCAATTTCCCAGACACAAATACACACTTTTCATTTATTTTGTTCCTCAGTAATATATGCTTACTTACCTAGTAAGTGGCATATGTGAATGAAGAAATTTTTTGTTGTTGCAACTAATAAAGTAAGGAATAACGTGAGTTCGTCTGTGTTGAGATGCTGAAGAATAAGCAAAGCCTATCATTTAAAGAAATGGACCTGGAAACTATGAAATTTAAGCTCTCCAACTCCTTTTTACCCTCAGAATTGATGGAAAAAATGGTATAGTTTTTGGATTACACAGGCTATGAAATTCAAGTTTCAAGGACATATTTTACTAAGAATTGGAAGAAGAAAGAAATCCCCAAATCAAGTGTGATTTGCACGTGGTTTCTGAGAATGAACTCTTTAATGTAAAACTACTAAAAGACGGTTTCACGGAAACACATAGATTGATGCATAGAAATATTACTAAACTAGATTGGGAACTAGTCTTGACTTTAGAGAATGGACCTGTACCCATCTTCACATTGAAAGGTAATTAAAAAACGTGTCTAAGAAAAGTTGAAGAGGTTTTTGACTGATTTACAGGAAACTTTCAGGTGATGAACTATGGATATTAGATTCACTCCTTTAGCAACAAAAATATGGGTTTGCTTTGGTGAACGATTGTGAAGTGCTGGAAGAAGTGGAAATGAAATCTTAACAAAGACGGAGTGTTTCTAAGTGTATATTTTGAAGTACAGAGTTCCTGGAAGTGTTTGCCATGATACTCCTTGGAAGGACACGATTTTTTACTTGTTTGTTGGAATCAAAGCATAACTCTTGATCTCTCAGAACTGTATGGTTCCCCTTAGCAATTTCAGATCTCCAAAACTTAATTGATAGGTTTAATACAACAATCCACAAAAAGAATCCTTTGCTGTTTGCAAAAAATGAAAAAACTTGTTTATTCTATTATTTTGGCAATTTTCTTCATATTATCAATAGTGATTTTGAGGATTAGTTCTATGTGCCAACTTGGTTCCATGAAGTACCCCATTAATCCAATACTAGGCTGGGTGTTGCTGTGGAAGATATTTTGTAGATGTGATTTACATCTATAATCAGTTGACCTTAAGCAAAGGAGATTATCCTTAAAAATGTGAGTGGTCTTCCATCAGGTCCAAAGGGCTTAAGAGCAAAATCAGTTTCCCTGAGAGAAAAGAATTCTGCCTCAATGCTGTACCTTTAGTTTTAAGCCTTTTAAGTCTACCGGCCTGCCTTACAGATTCAGACTTGGCCACACCAACAATCACAGGAGCCAATTCCTATATAAATTTAAATATGACAAATAAATAAAATGTAAGTAAAAAGATATATTTCAACATCCTTCTGGTTCTGTTTCTACATAGAACTCTAACTAATATAGTAGACAAATAGATTAAACCATGGTACTGGCAGCAGGATTGCCCAATACTGATAAGAATAGATATGAGAGAGATGGTTAACCTAGCAAAAAATGTAATTGCTTAATTTTTTAGATAGTAGATACATAGGAATATCTTCCTGAACTTAGAAATTAGATAAAAAGCTAATTTAAAAAAAAGAAGTCAAGCAATATGAAAGGTTGTTCAGGATAATTTGATTATTGCCCAGTCTACATTTCAAGATTGAAAGGAGCAATGATTATCTTGAAGGAAAATATGCTACTTCATTTAGCACTAAATTACATGTCTTATCCTCCTTTCCCTAAATTATAATCTTCTGAAGGAAAAGGAACATTTCTCAGAATGCCTTGTTCATGACAGGTACACAATAAATGGTTACTGAATAAATTAGCATCTCGGATGTTCATCATTCAACACATATTGAATATGTTCCAAAACTGTGCTAAGTGTGGGGGCTGCAGTGGTAAAAACACACAGTCATTCCCTCATGAAAGCAAGTCATGGTTTATCTGACCTAGGGGTTGACAAAGGTGTTCAGAGATACAGTGGAGAAAAAGAGATTACACGATTTATGTCAAATTCAGAAAGTTAGCAGGTTTTTTTCCAGAACATTTTGTTGGCTTCTTAACTATTACATATTTAAACCATTCTGTGGAGACAATCTGGAGGTTCAGGGCATCAGTGGAGTTGTCAGAAAGACCCAAGCCTATATCCTGGCATCACTACTACCTACATCACTGTAGTCAAGTTGCCTAACATCTCTTAACTTCAGGATGCCCAACTATAAAATGGGAATAATATCTAACAGACAGGGTTTGTGTTTGGGGGTGGGTGGGGAGGATGAAGTAGTGTCAGTAAAGCTTGCAGCTCAGCACTAGCTTGTGGAAAGTCAGCAATAAATGGTAACTAGTTTTCATATACTTTATACGTTAAAGCTACTATCTCCAGGGTGACAAGCTCCCTAAGCAAAGTAACCACTGCACTAAATAGAACTTCCTCATATTTGTCCAAGCATGCATCCATTAGGCTCAGAGGATCTTCCCTTCTTTCAGGATGACTGAGGCTGTGCTCAAATCAGTCATTTATCCAAGAGGAAGTCCCCAACATGTGATGGTAGGCTATAAAGAGGAATTTCCATAAAGAAGAGGTATTTACTTTTTAAATAATTATATATATATAACTTATAAATATAAATAAGTATACATAGACTATACATTTATACATGTATATATATTCATGAGAATCACAGGCTATTAGACCTAGAAGTATTGGAGACCATCTAAATCTCCCTTTATAAAAGCTCGGAAAAGCAAAATAACTTCTCCAAGGACACCAATTAGTGTCCAAGTGAGGACAACTTATGAGTTCGAAAATATGATCTATTACCTATAATTTATCTCCATACTTTAGAATTATTATTTTTCAAAGGGATAAATGCTATTTCCCAAAAAATCCTAAGACCTACACTATCCCTGCAAAAATTAAAAAGACCATGTTTTTTTCTCTAACATGACTCATAATGTTTTAATTAAGAGTCTCTGGTCACTACATGGGAATTATAAATGGATGGCAAGTCTGTCTGTTATTCCCATGTGCCTGGCACTATATTAAGTACTTTGTGTGATTTCTCATTTAATCCTCACCTACAACTGGTTAAGATACATACCTTTATTTTCAAAATTATCCAGATGGATTAACTCAGGCTCAGCGAAGTTACATTTGTACAAGTTCACACTGCTACTAATAGTAGTAGGAAGGCAAGATTTGAAACTATTCAGCCTAACTCCAGAGTTACAGAAATATGAGAGATTCTTGGCACTAAACTTGCCAAATCCTGCCCTTTCATCTTATTTTTCAGTGTTCAGTCTTCTCTGCTCAATCCATGCTATATTATGCTGAGTGCTTGACCTGATTGTCTAGCTGGTGGATTAAAGATTACAGTCATGTAAGTCAGAAGAAATCAGCTCAGGGCTTTGTGTTACTGTAGCTAAGGAGTGGAATGGATAGACTGAATCATTTGCTTCTGCAGGTGATGACACAGGACTGCAGCTTCCTTGGGGTGTGAACAGGATGGCCCAATAGAGGGCTTGGTGTCCTGTGGACCTCAATAATATAAAAATCTTCCTGGACAGCTTTCCAAATCGCTAAGAAAATTACATTACCCAAATATCTCTAAAGGCCAACTGCCTTTAACAATTCTCTTTGCTAATCTCATATTCTACATTCAAGCAGAAAATCATCAAAGTTACTGCAAAGTCTATCTATGTCCCCTGCAGCAGCAGACAAAGAGAGTCAGGTAGAGTAGCTCTCTTACATACAGGTCACATAACTGCAATGATAAGTGACACTTTTATAGATCCATTTATTTGACAAAGAGTATGGAAATTGAATTGAATTGAAATCAGAATTGTGGGCCTACCTCACATTACAACCTAGGGCTTGTCACTACCCCATATGAACTTCAATACCTTTTATATAATGGAACTGATTTCATTTGCTTTTGTTTATTTAATGTGTTTAGTATGCCCATCAAATAAGAATGTTTTGGACATGGATGTGGAAAATGTTACACAAAAATCTGATAATGTCATTAGTAACTAGTAGTATTTGGAAGGATTTTTATGCCTTATTTATCATATGTAGCTTATTGAGGTAGAGGTATATCAGTCCTACACTAAGGGAATGATACAAATCACAGAGGATCTGGCTGTCATCAATGTTAAAGGAAATCTCTCTTGTCCAGAATAGGTGACAGATTCCAAATAACATCACTGAGTGGAACTCTTAGGGATGATACATCCAAACCCACCTAGGGAAACAAAGTCTTAGGAGAGATGGAGGGACTTGCTCAAACCCACCCAGTTTCAGTCCAATGCTCTCCTAATGTTGTTTTATTCTCTTCTTCATTTTGATTATTACAATCTAATTTTCTTTTAATCTAAAAGGGAGAAATTTGCATGACTGATCCAGTGGCTTTTAATGATCAGGCTGCATTTTCTGAAAACTTCACGGAATAAGTCAGATGAAAAGAAAATGACTCAGGGCAGCTCTGGGACATGGGCTGGCAACCATCACGCCAAGATGACAGCCACTTGTCACTAATGTAATAACCACAAGCAGTATGACTCTTCTCCCTCTTTCTGTGGTTAGTGCAGAGGTGGCAAAGCACCAGCCCTTGGGAAACTCCTGGGAAATAAAAAGGAGACTAAATGAGGCATATTTTCTTCCAAGTTTATTTAAAATGCAAGGATGGTGATTGGATTTGAAAAGTATTAGCCACCACTCTCTCCTTCTCAAACACTCTATTTTACTTTCACCCACTCAAAATTTTTTTATGAATAAGACCATTTAGTCACCCAACAAAAGGAAGTAACCAAGGACTGGTGGTTGCTTATATTATTTCACGTGTTAAAAAGCCGTAAGCCTTCAATAGATCTACAAATGCCAATTGAAATTTTTAGGTATTTAACAGAGGTATTAACCTCTGTCAATGCTGTCTGTGTTTGTATTCCTTCTCCAAAACTAACAACCCCATATCCCGTGACAACTCCTCACCTCACAGGTCCATTGGAGACATTGTCCCCAGAATGTACCTGAGTTAGTCAAAATTTCCTAAAAAGTGTTACAAAAATTGAAAGTAGAGGACACCAGCAGATTACAATGAATCTATGATCTCCCTTGATCCCATTTTACCTCTATCAGTGCTGTCTGTGTTTGTATCCTTTTCTTAATTAATCACATAACTTTTTTGGAACTATATTGTATTAAAATCTTATTCATTTTCACATGAATTTATTTGAAGAAAGCTCTCTATATTGTTTGAAACTAAATACAATATTTGAATGTATTCCTAACTTTTTCAGCTCATAGTCTTTTTTATTAAGAATATTGTTTATTTCTGATTATCTCATTTCATTTTTGAAACACTCCTACCCTCCCAACTATCCATAATCTTAGTCTAATGTTAGTGTCATACCGACTCTGAAAAGGACTAGAAGTATAGAAGTGATCATGCTGACAATATAAAAGCAGAATTTTTTAAATTTATGGTAATTTTGGAGAAAACGGTCTCTAACTATGTCCAGCATGGATGTGAGCACATTCCCATGAATAAGACCCTCCCCCACCCCCAGGTAATACTGATAGACATGAAGCACCACTCTTTAACTCTGCAAAAGCTCATCCTTCCACTCAGAATGCTCCTCTCTGCTCTAAATAAATAAATTCATAAATGAATAATACAAAGATACCATCTGATTGTCAAAAATTTGAAGTGTTTTACATGTAAGAGCCAATTAGAGATTTTTCACATCTAAGCTAATCATTTTTTCTATAAATCTCCATTACTCTTTAATCCCTACTTCTGCTCCAGGTATCCCCATTAGAATTCTAAATTAAAATCAACAGTTATCTTTGACCAGTTCACATCCTCATTGCCTTTATCCGAGAGAGACAGAGAGAGAGACAGAGTGCAAGTGGGGGAGGGGCAGAGAAAGAGGGAAACAGAATCTTAAGCAGGCTCCAGGCTCTGAGCTGTCAGCAAGAGCCCAGCACAGAGCTCAGACTCACAAGCTGTTGAGATCATGACCTTAGCCGAAGTCCGACACTCAACCCACTGAGCCATCAAGGCGCCCTACAACCAGACATTCTCTTTACTCACTTCCTATCCACTTTTCAACCCACTGCATTGAAACTTATATCCTCACAACTTCTATGAAGCTGCCTAATAAATAAAGTTAATGTGTACCATGACTTCACATAATTGCTACACAATATTATTTTTTAATGTTTATTTATTTTTGACAGAGTGCAAGGGGGGGAGTGCAAAGAGAGGAGACATAGGATCTGAAGAAGGCTCTGAACTGACAGCAGAGAGCTGGATTCAGAATTCAAACTCATCAACTGTAGGATCATGAGCTGGGCCAAGATTGGACACTCAACCCACTGAGTCACTCTGGTGCCCCACTACAAAATATTCTTATCTGCTCAATCTCTCTTTTCCAGTTACCATGAATGCTATTGCCAGAATAGTTTGTGTAAATAACTACCTTGATGTGGTTACTCCCCAGATGAAGAGCCTATGGAATACCAACCACATCAAACCTGAACTCTTCTTTCTAGTTTCTGAGCTGTTCATACCCAACTTTATATCCCATACTCTAATAATACCTGCTCTCAAGTTCAATCAAGAAGAATGGCATGTTTGGTTCCTAATCTCTATATCCAACCCATTGTTGAGGACTCAGTATCCCTCCTCACATGTTCAACCCTGCCTCTAAGCTTTGAGCAATCCTACACCTAAAACAAAGGAATATGAGAATCCCTGTATTAATAGTTTCCTGGTGGCATGTTGAACTAGTCTTGCTACTTATGTCCACTCTGACATGAGTGCCTTTCATCTTTTCTTCTGATCACTAGTACCTCATATTGACTTGACTTACTTTTTATTACCCCCATACATCCAGACCCTGATACTAGACCTCCACCAACTAAATCCACTATTTTCACTAGCTCCTTATCTTCCTGACTTTCTGTTTATCAACTGCTATTTCAGCCTCTCTTGATAATTAGCCTCTTTCCCTGTGCACCTGTACTTTTCTTGGACCCTTGACTAGAGCTACTTTGCCTTCTCCTGACACTCAAACTCCCTGGTTTCACACACTGACCAACATGTCCACTTTTCAGATAACCTGGATTCCCTATTCTAGAGCTGGCTTAGACTTCAGTCCATCAATTCTAACCAGAAGTTTTTTCGGCAGACAAGCTCAGCTTCTTCACTATAGGGTCCACTACAGTACTTATTCCACACCCATTTTTTTCTTTATTTTTTCCCCAGAGTTTATTGAGGTATAATTGAAAAATAAAAATTGCATGCATTTAAGTGTACAATGTGAGGCTATGCATTATGCAATCATTATCACAATCAAGCTAATTAACGTAACTATCACAACATATTATTTTTGTTGTTGTTTTTGATGACAATTATAATCCACTCTCTTGTCAAATTTCAAGTATATAATACAATATTATTAACTATAGTCACGTGTTGTACGTTAACTCTCTAGATCTTATTCATTCTGTGTAACTGAAACTTTGAAGGCTTTCACCAACATCTCCCCATTTTCCCCGCCTCCGAACCCTTAGTAGCCACCATTCTACTCTCTGCTTGCATAAGTCCTGTGTGATTTCTTTTTTATGTTCCTTATTTTTAGAATGCTACATCTCTCTTCTGCAAAGCCAAATCTATCATTCAAAGCCCACTTCAAGTCCTACTTCAACAAGAAATCTTTAAATGTTATAATAGTTATAATCTGTATTTTAAATAATATTTTACCTTTCTCTACTCTCCAAAGAATACAACATAATTG
This sequence comes from Hyaena hyaena, assembly GCF_003009895.1. Classification (NCBI taxonomy): domain Eukaryota; kingdom Metazoa; phylum Chordata; class Mammalia; order Carnivora; family Hyaenidae; genus Hyaena; species Hyaena hyaena. The sequence goes on along the minus strand of NW_024081253.1, from coordinate 903,968 downwards.
TTGCTAATAACTTTGCAATTATAGGTCACATTTTATTTTAGCATAAAATTGCATTTCAATATTCAAAATATTTTTAAATAGGAATTTTTATAAAATAAATTACAAAGCATTGGACTGCAAGTTTAGCCCATATATAAATGGAAACATATATCATTTACACAATATCAAAGCTGTAGGAAAATTTTAGCCTTGTGTTTTCAGTCATCTTCCAACATAAATTATATTCTGCTGTTGGTGTTTATCTAGAAAATGTATATTAAGTAGACTAAAGGCAAACCAAGAAGAGTAAAATATAACCCTGTAATGTAAGCACGTTATGGATGAACTGCTTTAGGCTATATTCTCTCTTAAAAGATCATGATGATTGTTCCAATATATGGTATTATGATTTTCTTTTACATTAAGAAAAAGTATTTAACATCATATGGGCAAACTTGCTACATACTATGTTTATTTAGTATTTTTTTACATATGTGAACAGTTAAAATTTGGTTTTGATAGATTGACAGGAAGGGAATTATCATTACAACACAAAATAAAATGAGATGGCCAACTTGAGTCTCTTGGATAGCTTTAGAATTGTAGTATTCTATGGAATATTAAATCATCTGCTACCAACAAATTCTTGAGATAAATTTCATCTCAGTAATATTGTAGACTATAAGCACAGAAATAGACCTGGGTAATGTTTTCTGATGGTTTTTAATTTTATTCTGTGACCGCAGTTTTTGAAGATTAGATTGAGTCTGGACTTCACCATTAAATAGTTCTGTGGTCTAGGACAAGTCACTTCACTTCTCTGACTTCATTCCTTCATTTATAACATAGGAATAATATAAATAATTACCCTTTATTCCTCAGGATAATATTATAAAATATGTGACATAACATTTATTAAGATGCTATGCAAATAACAAAGTTTTCTATAAAATTTGATTATTATATTATAAACAACTACTCAAATACATCAAGATTATATTCATTCAACTTGAAATAGCTAGCATTTTGCATTAGTGACAGACCACTTCTTCTTGCCTTGGTTACTGGTGAATGGCCAAGACTGTTGCTGTAAATAAATGGGCACTAGGCTGTTTCTTAAAAACACATGTGGCTCAAGATTAGACTTCTTCCGCTTTGTGGTCTCACATGTCTGACCACAGCAACTATTTTTAATCATAGTCTATGCTTTTTAGTGACATCTAACTCCATACGTCAGAGTCATCATCCTTAGCAAGACATAGAGATGTATGACGTGTTTGGTGTACTTCTTTTTTTGTTTTGTTTTTTCTTTATCATTTTAACATGTGTTTCTACTTCGATAATTTTAAGAACATTTAGATCATTTCACGACATTGAGGCAGGCATTGACCACTAGTTCCTCAAGTCTATAAAGTTCTGATATGAAAATGTGCTAGCCAACTGTTCTTGACCAAACTTAATAAAAATATTTCTAAGGAAGTTTATAAAATGACGAAGAATTGCCATTATTTTCAACTCCAACTGAATTTTTTAAAGTATTAAAGGCTGAATGATATTATTTTAATAAACACTTGGAATTCCAACTTGGGCTATGTCTCTATAGGCTAATGCATAATAGAACATGCTTTTGGCCACTTTATCTGTTTAGTCTTGATAGAGAAAACATGGCAAAGACTCATGAATATGTGGTTCGGATTGGATTAGCTAAAACATCATTAATATTCTACAGTGTCATCTGTTTCTCCCTGTCCCAGAACACAGTAAGGTTATGAGAAGAAAAGTTAGCATTCTCAAATAAGTGTACTCCGCAGTTAAACATTGAGGGGAAGGATGAGACTAGGAGCAGTGGGGATTAGCTGCCCACCCCCCAGTATAAGATCAGCCTCCAAAGCCATTTCTTTGTTTTTTAATGTTTTATTTATTTTTGAGAGAGAGATAGAGACAGCATGAGCAGGGGAGGGTCAGAGAGAGGGAGACACAGAATCTGAAGCAGTCTCCAGGCTCTGAGCTTGCTGTCAGCACAGAGGCCGATGTGGGACTCAAACCCATGAACCATGAGTTCATGACCTGAGCTGAAGTCGGAGGCTTATCCGACTGAGCCACCCAGGCACCCCATCCAAAGCCATTTCAACCTCAAAGTTGGAACAGGGTGGGGTTGGGGGTAGGGGTTTATCAGCAGAAGAAGTCTGCCATGGACTCTGTTTCTTCAACACCACACTCCCAACCTATTAATTTCTTTCAAATAAATATGGTGCAGCTCAAAAGAATTGCAGTAAATAAAGATATTTTTTTTTTACCATAGGTTTGTTCATTCTAAAGAGAATAAATGCATCTTTTTTGAAGATTAAATAAAACATTAGAAAAGTTTATCACAAAGGAATCTTCAATAAATTCTGAAAAAGGAAGTTATACAAACCACAATTCAATAAAAATTTGATATTAAAAACACATATTTAAACAAAAAGAGTTTATGATTATAGTATTCTAAAGAAAACCTCTTAAGTCAAAAGAATAGTAAAATAAAACATAGGACTATTTCAACAACAAACTTGAGAATACTATATATAAAATCAGAAATTCATTGCTTATTTGTTAAAAAGGAATATAAATGTATTAAATATTTACATCGCAAAAATAATGAAGAAACAACCACAAGAGAGCAGTTTTACAATGAACAATAAAATTATTCAATGAAGAAAATATTAGATAAAAAACTGAAATTAATAAAGTATACATTGATGAACCTGGGAATGGTTAATTGCAAGAAAATAAAATAAATAGGAAAACCTTTATTAATTCTAATGAATTATTAAAAAGCAATTATATCAGGACACCTGGGTGGCTCAGTTGGTTAAGCACCCAACTTCAACTCAGGTCATGGTCTTGCAGTTTATGAATTCAAACACCACACTTGGCTCTCTGCTATCAGCACAGAGTGTGCTTCAGAACCTGTGTCCCTCCTCTCTCTTCCCTCTCCTTCTCTCTCTCTCCAAAAATAAATAAAATTTTTTAAACTGTAATTATATATTAAAGAAAATATAATAAGAAGAAGATGATTCATTATCCTTTCTTTCGTTTGTTCAAAAAGTCTATGTAGCATGAAGTGCTTCTATGTACTGGGGATATAATAGAGTGATCAGGAAAAGTTCTAACTTTAACGAGTCAATATTCTATTGGGGAGAGATAAATTAATAAGAATAAATAATAATAACAATAATAGTAGAAATAAGGAGGGAAGAAAGAAAAGTAGAAAAGAAAAAATCAACTGAAAATAAGTGCTAAAATAAAAAATAATGAGATTAAAGTCATAGAGAATATGAGGATGGAGAAGTTTATCTGGTGGTTTAGGGAAAGTTTTTGGATAAGACAATGTTGGAACTGAAGGACATGAACAGATGAGCTTGGTGTATTTATGGGAAGAACATTTCAGAGATAATGAACAACAAATACAAAGTATCCAACTGGCCAAGTGAGGTTGATGGCAATTACAAAATCTCTATCTGGTTCTTGGGAATCCAGGTGCTAAGGGAATGGGCCAGGTACAGTCTGAGAAAGCAACATGCCTGACAGAATTCCCCAAACTCAGCATGATGCAGGAGCAGTAGAGGAAGAACTGTTTGGGGTCCCGAGGCAGCTGGGCTCAGGAAGCTTTAGAATGCCCCTCTCCTTATGTCATGGAGAAACATAGAAATAGCTGAGGAGTTGGACTCAAAAGACTTTATAGCCAGAGATGAGAAGAATTTAGCAGTTACTCTGAATTAACAGCTAAGAACTAAACAGGACCAGGGATGACTGGACCATCAATGTGGTTTGATCATCAAGGACCAGAAGGAAGTGTGGAAGGACACCAAGATGGGCAGAGGATGACAACATATGACCAGATGGTCTTTTCTGTTAGAAACAAGACAGAGCACCTGGGTGGCTCAGTTGGTTTCTCAGTGTTAAGGGATGGAGCCCCATGTCAGCCTCTGCACTAAGCATGGAGCTTGCTTAGGATTCTCTCTCTTTCCTTCTGCCTCTTTCTCCTACTCATATGCTCACTCTCGCACTCTCTCTCTCTCTTTCTCTCTAAAAAAGGAAGGAAGGAAGGTAAGAAGGAAGGAAGGAAGGAAGGAAGGAAGGAAGGAAGGAAGGAAGGAAGGAAGGAAAGAAAGAAAGAAAGAAAGAAAGAAAGAAAGAAAGAAAGAAAGAAAGAAAGAAAGAAAGAAAGAAAGAAAGAAAGAAAAGAGAGAGAGAGAGAGGGAGGGAGGGAGGGGAGGAAGGAAAGGAGGAAGGAAGGAAGGGAGGAAGGAAGAAACAAGACAATAAACTGAAAATAGAGTCACTTATGCTAAGCCCTGGCACCAAATCGAGACACAGTTTCAGCTCCCCCAGAAATGGAATCTTAAACCAGTCAGTCAGGAATCACCTGATCAACACTAGTTAGTAATCTAACTGATGAACCCCTGCCATCCCCTAAAGGAAAGTAACCTTGCAATCACCAAGCCACTTTTTGCCTCCTCATTCCCACTGCCTTATGCCTATAAAAGTCTTTCATTTTGTACAGCTCCTTGGAGCTCCTTTCTATGTGTTAGAGTAGACACTGCCTGATTTGAAACAATTTTTACTCAAATAAACTCTTAAAAAATTTAATATGTGTCAGTTTATCTTTTAACACTCCCTCCTCTGATACCACAATTTTATGGAAACTCCAGAACAACCAGAGATTTTGAAATTAAGTGAGAGGAGATGAGAAATTTTAATTTCTTGAATGAATGAGTCAATGGATTGAAGACCATATTCACTCACCTATTGAGAGCAACAAGAGTGCAAATATTTTATATTCCTACACAAATATAAAATACACATTTGGCATGAAGCATAGACCAAGACAGTTTTGTTTTTGTTTTTGTTTTTGGTTCTATTTATTTGGGACTAAAGTTATCTAAACTCTGGATATGTCATCCATCTAATACAGACCAAATCCTGGACAGGCTAGGTAAATCTACTGTAACTAAGAAAATTAATAACAGCTACAGAACTATTATAAAGAAGGAGTGTTGTGGGGGGTGAGCAGGGAGGTTGGAGCAAGGCTGGAGAATCAGGTAAAGCTTCTCTAAGCAAGCAGCATTTTTACTCAGTTACTTGCATGCGGGAGACTTACCACAAGTCTATCCATACAGTGGGTTTTTTCACATCTATTTTATAGGTGAGGAAAAGTAATGTTTGCCTGGGGGAAGGTCAGGCATTGAGACATTGAAAGGATGTCAAAGAATTTTATTTAGCCTTATTCTTATTTAGAGGCAGGGATGGAGTGGACAAAGAGATAGGGAGAGAGAGAAACCCAAGCAGGCTCCTTGCTATCAGCACAGAGCCCAGCATGGGCTTGGATCCCATGAACCATGAGATCATAACCTGAGCTGAAATCAAGAGTCAGATACTCAAACAATAGAACCACCCAGGTGCCCTTATTTAGACTTTTTTCTATTTGTCTATCTTTCATAAAAAGAATAGTTTTGTGTATTACTTATGTAATTAAAATCCATTTTGCATAAGTAGCTCATGCCGGAGATCACCCAGCAAATAATCGCCAATGCTAAGATTTCAACTCAGGTCTATCAGACCCCAAAGTTCATAACCAGTATGTTCTGGAAAACATCTAAACTTCTAATAAGGCAATGGGTATGTAAATAATAGTGAAAAGTAGCTAAGTTGGAGTCTAAGGCTCAGGTGCTTTTGATAAATAGAATAGGTCTATCACAGATCTACTAGCTTTCAGAACTTATATCCTGCTCCAAGGGCAGTACCCGATGTCTTTCCTCCTCTCCATTTTTCTGCATAAAAGCTGTGGCATTCACCTGGCTACAGGTACCATAACTTATGTGTGATGTTCTGAAAGATGAAGCAAAGATAGAGAACTTAAACAAACAAATACCAATGGCAGGACCTGAATCAATAGCCTCTAAAGGAGGCAATCTCTCCCTATTGTCAAAGACATACATACACACACAACACACATACATACACTTATCCACCACTACTGCTGCCACCATTTTATCCAGCTCATTGTCGGCAGCAAAGAGGACATCTATGATAATCGGGTAAGGAAAGGTGGTAGGTCTTATTTTATCACAATGTAGCATCAATGTTTTTCTGCCTTGGAAACTGGAAGTACATAAGTCAGAATTCTTTGTTGTGAGCAAAAATAGTTCAAAAGAAAAACCTAATTAATCATAAAAGGAATTTATATATTGGAAGACTATTGGCTGGCTCTTAAAATCGCTAGGAAGCCCGGAGGTTGGAAACTCCATCCCAAATTCTGCTGCAAAACTGTCTCATAGACTGGCCCTCACCACCCCTCAACCCCTGGGCACCGGCATGGCGCTTGTGGTGCCTACACTTCAAACACCAAGGGCTGCTATGGACACCACAGCACTTCTGTCTCTGGGAGCAGACAGTGGCTGCCACGCTCACTATTCTCACTGGAAGGATCCTGCCAGTAACCCCTTCCATGGGACTGACTTCTGACTCACACATGGCACAGTACATCTGTTTGGCAGGTGCTGTGACATGTCCCCATGTCCTAGCTACAAGAGAGTCTGGAACATTTTTAATTTTCCTCCACAAAGTAGGAGATGGGCTCTATCTTATAAGGCAAGGGATTCTTTAAGGGGCTCAGATGCTGAGACATCAACAGAAAGACAAATATCAACCACAGAGTCTGATAGAAGAGATGAAGAAAACCCAAAATGTATTTCTCTGTCTACTTTTCTGAACCAAGGGACTAAAAACACAAAGACAATGACGGATGTGACCGACCCATTCTGAAAATGCCTTAACACCTTCATTGTCAGCCATGAGTACATAAATATTTTACCTGAAGCAAGAAAAATATCCACACATGTTAACGTGCAGTATTACAAGTGGTGCAGGAGAAACCAGATGCCAGGCTGGCCCCCAGTCAGCCAGGCCCAATAGTACCCCCTTCAAGTACCAGTCACAGGTCCTTCAGAGCCATCCCAGGTGACCTTCCTCCTCCTCCCGTTCCTCCTCTGCCCGGTCCCCCTCCACCCTGCAACAGACTGCCAGGGCCGATCTTGGATCTTCCCCCAACTATTCCCCTCTCATAAATACCACATGCATGACAAGTGAAATCCCAGAATGTGATGAATGTTGTCATTATTTAATATCGATAAAACAGATAAAATATTTTGGTCCCTATAATTCTCAGTCTTAAAATTATTCCTAGTTCAAGGACTATGAAAATAACTATGTGAGGTTTATCCCTGATTAATATTTCCACTTAGAGTTTATATATAGAATCCCAGGGGTGCAAAGTATAGAGCTATGTGTCTAACTCTCTAAAATGCCACTTTATGTTTCAGCAAAAATATTATGGACTTTTCCTACAAAATTTTCATACTGGCTTTTAATTACAGTGGGTTATGGTGACACCTAGTGGCTAGTGGGCATATTTTGAAATACCCAATTTGATCCACTTAATCAATTTTCTTTATTTTTTCATAAATGCAGTCATAATGTCCATTTATGGATTCTGGCACACTTGAAGAAGAAAGAAAATATATAAAATTTCCCTTTCCCATAAAAAGATTAAAATTCTCAGATGAATAATCTATAATTTAAAATGGTCACCTTTTAAAAATTCTACTTAAATACATTTTTTAAAGACAGAAAATAAAATTATTCACAGTTAGAATTAATGCATACTTTGTAATCAGCTAACCCCCTAAAAGTTTGGAAATGTGAGGCATACTTGCTTAAACTAAGATTACTGGGATAGAAGGCATAGTTTCATAGTCCTGACTGTGCTGCTAACTAGCTGTTGTGAACTTGAGCAAATTGTGTTTCTTCTCTGCCCCACAATTCTATAATTGGTAACACAAAATTAGAATTTAGATGGCTTTTGAGTGACTCTCAACAAGAAATTCTACAAATTGCCAGTCTCGTGGTCTTCCTCATCACCTAGCTTTCTGTTCTAACACCATAGAATATCTAAGTGCTCAGTGCTGACTCAGGATGAAAAGTTTACTATAAATTAACATTTCTGGTATGCGAATTTTATTTTAGGTCCTAAATTCATAATATGTCCCTAACATTCAATTCACTTATAGTCTCAATCTTGAATAGATGTTTCACAATTTCATTAGCTGTTGAATCAAGTGATACTAGTTTTGAATGTTTGCTTAACGTGCTTCACTAAAATGTCAGAAGGAATCATCAGCATCTTTTTTTTACTTCATATTTAATAAAGAGATATTTTTCCCTTAATCCATGAAATTTGTAATTTTGGGTAACTCTGTAAAATCTTTTCAATGTCTTCCACCTGCTACATCTGAAAAGCCCTAGAACTTGAAATCATTTTATGGTTACCCCTCTCTCACTCAACTACACCCCCACCACTTTTCTGTCCTCATTTTCTCTCTCAGTATTTTACTTTTCATCTTATTCTCTAAAAAATTATTTTTATCATTAAGTCTCCTGAGCATAGATATTAGAAATAATATGTCAAATATGTTAAAATTTTGGGTAAATTTTAACATGTCATCATATTTGATTTAGTAAAAACAGAACACTGCACAGATAATTGAGACCCTGTATACCTCTCTATCACTATCACCGCAGATAATCACTATCTAGATTTGGGGTTTGTAACCTTCCTGCATATATATATTTATATTTCATTACGTATAACTGTACACTATTGATTTGCATGTTTTTAAACATTATTATAAGTATATGGCCTTATGTAGTCTGTATAGAAGTTATTAAATTTAACAGGAATATTTACCAATCTTATCTATTAAGGTTTATACTTTCTTTAAGGATCTATCTCTAGATAAAGGCAATAAAAATATTCTCTGTTAATTTTTTTGAGGCATTAACATTTATGTCTTTGATCCATATTTTTATAGGTAATATGAGGTTGGGGTCTAAATTTATGAGGGGCTTTCTCCATGTAGATAATCAATTATCCCAGCACTATTCAATGAATAATCTATATTTTCTGCTGACTTTCACCTCTGTCATTTTACTTTTCCATATGAGTAGGAACATTCTGTCCTGGTAGAACTTTCCATTTGTCTTTCTTTGCATAGATATTCCACCTTCATAATTTCTATTACTTCAAGTAAATCTAGATATCTGTTCTTTCCACCAGTTTGGAAAGTGCATTCCCTATTTTTGATCCTTCTTTTTATAATGAATTATATCAAGCACTTATCAAATTCAAAGGAAAACCTCTAGTGTAACTTTGTTTGGAATTATATGGAATATATAGGCTGGTCAGGGCGGAGTTAATATGTTTGTAATGTTCTCCTCCATGGACATAACATAGTTCTCCATTTATTTTGCAAAACAAAATATTACATTTTCTCTAGAAATTCTTTTATATCCGTTGTTAAATTTATTCCTAAACTCTATATAATTTTGGTCACTATTATAAATAATATGCTTTAAGTTGTATTTTTCTCATTGTTTATGCTATGTAAAGAAAGACAGTGTATTTTTACATACTAAACTTGAATTTCAAAAACTTTATTGAACTTTTTAAAATGTCAGATAATTTCCTTAAGTAGATTTTCTAAGTAGATAATCCTACCATACCATTGAGTTACTATTTTGCCTTCTCACTGTTTATAGTTATACTTATTTTTAATATCTGGAATAAGCAGGACCTCTAGTAAAATATTGATTAGAAAACAAATAGTAACTTCCTACGATAATGTGTCAAGTGTTTTACACTTCCTGACATTTGCTATAAATTTTTGGTAGAAATTCTACATAGCATTAAGGAAATTTTCCTCTATTCCTTGCTTTTTAGGAGTTTTTATTACAAATTGGTACTGCATATTTTTATCAGATACTTTTTCTAAATTTATTGAGGTAATCATGGGGCTTTTGTCTAATAATGGGATGAAATATGCTAATAGTTTCAATAGAGTAAAATTTCCTTGCATTCTTAAACAAACTCAATTTAATCTTAATGTATTTGTTTACATAATACTAGCCTGGATTTGCTAATATCCTAAGAATTTTGCTTGTAAATTCATAAGAAAGATGAGCCTACAATTTTCCTTTGTTGTGTTGTCTTTCTTTAGTTTCGGCATAGAAGCTTTACCAGTCTCAGAAAATGTGTTTATGCAGGAACTGATTCTCTACTCTCTGAAGAAGCTGATGTTGTATTGAGACATATGTGGTAAAATCTATCTGTAAAATTATCTGGGACTGGATTTGTATGTTTGTGAGTGTAAGAGAAAGTGACAGTTAGCTTGGGATGGGGGGATGTGCTCAAGATTTTCAACTTTTCATGAAATTGCCTTAATAAAGATTTATTTAAAAATTTTATTCACTTTTCAGTAAGCTCACATAAATTACATTTTTGTGGAAATCTGACCATTTATTTCCTGAATTCATAGTACTCTCCTATGATTGTACTTAATATTTACTGGATCTGTAGATCTGTAACCATGAATTTTTCCATGCCTAATATTGTTATAGAACATCTCTTCTTATTCCACCATCACTTCTGCCAGACAGACTTTCCTATTAACTGTACATAGAAATAGACAAATATATATTTTTAATTCTATGTTCCCTTTCTCTTAATGTTTACACAATTTTTAAATTTATTTTTGAGAGAGACAAAGCATAAGCAGGGGAGAGCCAGAGATAGAGGGAGACACAGAATCTGAAGCAGGCTCCAGGCTCTGAGCTGTCAGCACAGAGCCCAACACAGGGTTCAAACCCATGAACCGTGAGATCATGACCTGAGCCAAAGTCGACCGCTAACTGACTGAGCCACCCAGGAGCTGCCTCTATGTTCCCTTTCTCTTAAATTAAAATTATAATTGCTTTTTATTTCATTAACTTTCTTTCAGTTGTACTATTCCTTTCCTTTGATTTTGATAGGTTTTCCCTACTGTTGTTTCCCTGACTTTTTTGTGTTGGTCACTTTGCTCATTATTTTTATAGTTTCTTTTTAAAGTTAGCATTTAATGCCATAAAAAATTTTAAGAATCACTTTAGCTTTGTCTCACAAGTTTTGATACATAACATTTTTATCTCTCATTCACACTTTCCAGTTCCCATTTTGATTCCTGTGTATTTTTGACTTGTTTCATTTTCCAAATGTATGAGCAATTTTCAAATATCTTTTAAAAATTGAATTCCAATTTATTTTTTAATTTTCATTTGTATTTTATTCATGGAAAAACACTTGACACGAGAGCTATCCATTTAACAGATTTTGTTTAAATATTTATTTTACTTTTGGGAGAGAGAGAGAGAACAGGGGAGGGGCAGAGAGAAATGGAGGCAGAATCCAAAGCAGGCTCCAGACTCTGAGCTGTCAACACACAGCCCAACACAGAGTTCAAAGTCACAAACCGCAAGATCATAACCTGAGCTGAAGTCGGACACTTAACCGACTGAACCACCCAGGCGTCCCCCATTTAACAGATTTTTAAGCATACAATAATTATTAACTGTAGACACAATGTTGTACAGCAGATTTCTAGAATTTATTGACCTCACATGACTAAAACTTTATACCCATTGATTAGCAACTAGTATTTCCCCTCTCCTTAGCTCCTGGAAATCACCATTTTCCTCTCTACTTCTATAAGATTGACTGTTTTAGAATCCTTATATACATGGAATCACGCAATATTTGTCCTTCTGTGACTGGCTTATTTCACTTAGCATAATGTCCTCGAGTTTCATGCATGCTGCAGGATTTTCTTCATTTTTGAAGTTGAATAGTATTCCATTGTACATATGCAACATACTTTCTTTAGTCATTTACCCATCCATGGACATTTAGGTTGTTTCCACATTTTGACTATTGTGAATAATACTGCAATGAACATGGGAATGTAGATATCTCTTCAAGATCCTGATTTCAGCCTATTCTACTTTTTACATTTATTTCTTACATGGAAATTTCAGGAGCTCAATACTAAGCTAGATTTAAAGCTCTCTCCCATCGTTACAAACTCTCATCAAAGACTTCATTTTTCTATCTCCAGCCCAGACAGACAGTTGAGCTTCCTTGTCATTTTCTGTGCCAATGGACAGATGTTTTCTAGTTCAGCTGTTTTCAATGTTTGTTCCTTTAAAGAATTCAGCTCTACAGGGGGGAGGAAGGGTAGGAGTCTCAATATCAATTCCTTCCATTAAGGAAGGCCCAAAGCCCTGTCTTCTGTTCAGCATTAGTGTCATATCTAAGATCCTAGTTTTCTCATGCTGACATTGCCTTTTTTTCCCCCTGAACCTCTATTCTCTACCAGAAAGAACTACAGTATCAATTTTCCTTTTCATCACTGCAGTCTCTGATTCCCTCTCTATTTAAAAGCACTTTTAATTATGTTAGCTGGCAAATCTATTTGTTTTGTTTTGTTTAAGTTTCTATTTGAATTCCAGTTAGTTAACATACAGTGTAATATTAGTTTCAGATGTACAATTTATTGATCAACACTTATATACAACACCTAGTGCTTTTGTAATGGGAGGATTTGCAGGTTACTTGGTTCAAAATTTTGCTGGAAATAAACTAGTCATTTTCTTTTCCAGTTCAATTACAATTATGTAGATAATTGACAAGAACACTGTACATAATAAGCCAAACATAAGTGTGAATAGAATGTTGTTTTCTATTCTAAGTGAAAATACTCTTTTCAAATAGTGGCAGTGATCATTAACCATTTTATTTTTTTATTTTTTATTTTTTTAAAAACATTTAAAATTTTTGTTTATTTTTGAGAGAGAGACAGAGAGCAAGGAGGGAGGGGTAGAGAAAGTGGGAGACACAGAATATGAAGCAGGCTCCAGACTCTGAACTATCAGCATAAAGCCCAACATGGGGCTCGAACCCATGAACCATAAGATCATTACCTAACTGGAAGTCAGACACTTAACCGACTGAGCCATCAAGGTGCCCTGATCATTAACCATTTTAAAGTTTATATACTGAGTAGGCATTATTATGTAAAAATAATAACAAAATTAAAATAAATATTAATAAGGTTTATCAATCATTAAGCACTTAGGATGTGTCAGTTATTACCAATCCTTTTAATAATTCTCAATTTCCTTCAGGAAACTAGCACTTGTTTAAGTAAGTTGTTTATAATCAGGCAGCTATTTGATGACTCAGCTAGGAATAACTAGGAATAAGGATCCATCAATTTCTGACACCTCAGTTTGCCATCCTTCTAGATTAGGGACTTCCTTATGTCATTCATGATCTTAATTCATAAAGCACTATTATTTATTTTGGATGTTTATTTGTGAGTGCTTTAACTCAAGCTTGCTAGAGCAAAACCTAAGTTACTTTTCTCTCTATTCACTATATTCACCTCCATCAGGGTGTATATTTAGAGCTTATTTTTATATGCAAACTTGTTTAAGTTGTTACAAATGGAGATTAACGTCATAAGAATATGCAAAATGCAGCTAAGTGCAGAGACTGTGTCTTATCTATATAATCCCACTTTCTCACATAGTACCTAATTTTGCTACATAAATAAAATCAAAATGATCTGAAAATATTTATCTAAGTACTTCATAAATTACCTTAGAATTCAAAACTTAAATATATTTTAAATATATTTCTTAGAAATAAAATCTCAGACCTTAGCGACTATGTCCATAAAAATATTTCATTGTAAAAATAAAGAGAAATATTTAATTTAAGATCTAAAAGTTTAAAATAATAATTTTCTCATGTAGCAATTTTTTAAATGTTTTTATTTATTTTTGCAAGAGTGTGAGCAAGGGATGGGGAGAGAGAGGGAGACACAGAACCTGAAGAAGGCTCCAGTCTCTGAGCTGTTAGCTCAACACGGGGCCCAAAATCACAAACCATGAGATTGTGACCTGAGCCGAAATCATATGCTTCACCAACTGAGCCATCCAGGCGTCCCTCTCATGTAGCAATTATAAGTACCAGTCAACAAACTCAAGTGTGCAGAAAACTATTTTTCTGAAGTAAATGTATTGTCTATATCAGTAAGTTTAGACTTAACTATGAAATAAACCAATGAGTCTTATTACCTCAACAGAACTAAGACCATGTGGTTCCAGAACTATCTTGCTCTATTCTATGACACTAACCAAAATATAGGACATATTTCTATCATCCTGTTAACTCTTTCCAAGATTGGCCCTGGGTAGAAAGGCTTCTGTCCAGTAACTGACTCTCATTGATCTCCTCAGAACAGATGGTTCTTGCTATTACTCAGACTTTTCTTCCTTGTACAGTAAAATCTTTATTTAATCCAGAGACATAGGTGGTAGAATTTCTACTGCTCTCAAAATCTATATTTTATATTCTGATTTAAATGTATATACTTCAAAAGCCAATAGTAGTAATTTTTTGTTGCTGTTTTTTTCTTTCTGCATGTTGCATAACATTCTTCCCTGAAGCAAAGAAAGCCACCATCCTGACTTCCTGAGTGTTGGGATAGGTTGGGGTGGACAGGAAGAGTAAAGGAATGTCCAAAGAAATGAGGTGATTTGCCTGCTTTATCAACAGAGATAAGTCGTTTAAGCCAACAAAAGTTGACTTTAAACATGAGTAGAGATATTAACTTGAATCATATAAAATTATTAATTTGCTACAAATTTTACCTTATAAAAAGACTACTTCATATGATTCAACCTAATATTAGTGTATACATGCTATAATGAGTCAGTTCACAAGTTTAACATAATCTCTTTTTAACAGGGAATTCAAGCACCATACTGAATCTATATAATCTATATTATTCTGTAGAAGAAGGATATAATTCCTTTCATAATGCTATCCTAAGAGATGAAGGCCATAAATTCTCCATCTATGAATTTTTATAATATAAAAACCATTTGGACAGATTACAAATGCCAAGACGGTGGCACTGTGCACTTTGCTGTATAAGAGTATGTACATTGGAGCCAGTTGGCCTAGGTTCTGACCCAAGATCCACACTTGCTAACTGAAATCCTTTCTGTACTGCATTTCTTTTTTAATTTATAAAGAGGAAATCACAGCTGTACCTATCTCATGGGGTTTTTAGAGAATTAAATTAGTTCATGATTTTATGTGCTTATCCGAACAATGCTAAGTACATTGTGTTATGTGTATATTTGGTATCATTATTAGATGTTATGGGTTGAACTGTGTCTCCCAAAGATTCATATGTTAAAGCCCTCACCTCCAGTACCTCATAATGTGATCTTATTAGGAAATAGATTGATGCAGATGCAGTTAGGATAAAATATGACTGCAGTAGGGTAGGCCAGAGAGAATAAATGTGGACATAGTGACACATGTGCACTCAGGAAGAACACTTTGTGAGGATGAAGGCAGAGATGTGGTGATGTGTTTACGAGTCAAAGTGCGGCAAAGATATCCAGCAAACCACCAGAAGCAGAGGGAAGAAGCATGGAACAGATTCTCCCCTACCCCCTCAGAGGGATCCATATCTGCTGACAACTTGATCTTGGACTTCTAGCCTCCAGAATGTGAGACAATGTATTTCTCTTGTGTAAGCCACCCAGTGATATTTTGTTTTAACAGCCCTAACTTTTTAATACATTAGATAAAACACACGTCTCAAAATATGACCAAGAATTCTGAAAATAAATCCACTTTCTCTTTTAAAAGACACTCTCTTTTTTTTTCATGCATGAATTTTATTTATTTTTTTATTTTTTTATTTTTTTTACAAATAGTTTATTGTCAAATTAGTTTCCACATAACACTCAGTGCTCATCCCCAAAGTGCCCTCCTCCATGCCCATCCCTCCTCCCCCCCACATCCATCAGTCCTCAGTTTTTGTCAGCATTCAAGAGTCTCTCACGGTTTGCCTCTCTCCCTTTCCCCCACCATTTCCCCCCTTCTTCTCCCCCTTGTTCCTCCATCAAGTTCCTCCTAATCCTCTTATACATGCAAACATATGATATTTGTCCTTCTCTGCCTGACTTATTTCTTTAAACATACTACTATTTGACAGAGAGTAGCCTCCCCAAGTACTAACTACAACAAGGGAGAACACTGGCCTTGAATTTCATGGACAACATACTTGTAGAGTGTAATATGATATTGGTAGCCTATAAGCTCTCAGTCTGGCTAAGCAGCCTTTCTGTAGTCACACATATGGCCAGGCTAGGTTTCACTGTGATGTGCATTATGTGACCTTCCAACTCAGAAAATATATGGGCCAACATGTCCAATATTTAAACTCAAGATCAACTATAATTTAGGATTGACTTAAAATTATCCAACTATATATTTCTTTCCTCACTGAAGAACAAAGAAGTGGAAGGATTATTGCATTATTCAATCAAACATTTTTATCCAAATGAATAAGACATTTTGGCTGAAATGCCTCTGTCTCTAATTTATTTATTTCATTTCTTCCTCTCTCTACATGTATAGCTCTTGCTCCTTTTTAGTTCTGTATCTGTGACCCCAATATGGAATTAAACCTTAAATTTATCATTCACTTCTGGAAGTACAATGTTAACCTCACCTTTCCTAGTTTGTCAGGTTTTTGAAAACAGAAAATATGCTTTACTTAAATAAGAAATACTCCCCATAGTCACCAAGTCATAGAAATTCCTCAAGAACAAATTATTGTGAAATGTCCAGAAAAGACAAATCTATAGAGATATAAAGTAGACTACTGTCCCAGGCTGGGGAGAGATGGCAAATGGTCACAAGGGATCTTGTGATGGAGTATGGGTATTCTAAAATTATATATGTACAACTGTACATATTTACTAAAATCATTGAATTTTACAATCAAATTGAGTGAATTTAATAGCATGTAAATTATTCCCCAGCATAGCTATTAAAAATAAGTTGTTAACCATTTTGAATAAAATATTTCTCCATACTAGTTTTACATTCATTGCCAGCAACATTGTGCTGTACACATGGGAGATGGATAGAGATGCTGAGGGCCATAGAAAAAGTTGTTGCCATAGTACAGCTAATTAACATCTTTAACATCCATCCCATTTTCCTTCTATTAGTAAAAGTATCTCTGGCCATCTTTGCCAAGGAGACAGTTGTAGTGTTTCATTATGTGTGTCGCCTTATTATGTTTTATAATCTTCATCTAAGGAAAAGCTAGTTGATCCCAAAAGGAACGGATTGCCTAATATTTAGGCAGCACCCACTATATTTTATATTCTAGCTGTTGCCATTTGAGAAAAATTCTTTACCATGACAAATCCTAAATGAGAAATGAAACATTTAACTAGAAAAACGTTTCTGTGCCAGAGTCATATTTTCATTGCAAGAGGGAAAAACAAACTTCCTTTTAAAGTGGTTTTAATTTTTCAGCCTTTGACGTGATTTTGGTGTAATCCAACCCAAATGCTCTCTGACTTGTCTTTGCCAATTCTGATGAGTAGTACAACATACTCCACTGTTTAAAGAAGAATCCTTTCCCTTTCCAGACCTTGTGGAATCCATATTCAAAGCGTTCTGACTTCCCAAGAAAACTGAGTCACTGATCTGGAGCTTACGTTAATTGGGTTTCAAACGTGTCTCTAAAAGCCCCTTTTCAATCCATTTTTAGAACAAACTTTCAAGAGCCAGATCAACGTAACCTAAAATCTCAGGTTCCCAGACTGCCAGCTACCCTTATCAGAAGGCTTAACTATTCCCCTAGAAAGACACAGTCCCACACTATTTTTTCAATGTTATCCTGCATAATTATTTAATTGCATTCTCTAGTCTACTGTTCTCTGACCTACTGATACTCTCTCACCACCCATCTCTTCCAAGGAGTCTTGGTTGCCCTTAAAGGCAGAGACCATGTTCTTATTCACTTTCAAATGTACAACACATAAAACTGTTCAATTCTACCCATTTTTAAAAAGCCATCCTAGGGGTGCCTGGGTGGCTTAGTCGGTTGAGCGTCTGACTTTCGCTTAGGTCATGATCTAGCTGTTCGAGGGTTCAAGCCCCGCGTTGGGCTCTGTGCTGACTGCCAGCTCAGAGCCTGGAGCCTATTTCAGGGTCTGTGTCTCCCTCTCTCTCTGACCCTCCCCTGCTCACGCTGTCTCTCTCTCTCTTAGAAATAAATAAAAATATTTTTTTTAAAAAGCCATCCTAATGCTATTCCTTCCATAATATATTTCTATCACCAGTCTGATATAATTACCTAACTCCTTTTATATCCTCTCTCTATAGTACCATTTTTATCACATGAATTATGTTCTCTGTCTTTTTTTTTTTTATTTGAGAGAGAGAGTGAGTGTACAACTAGGGGAGAGGGGCAAAGGGGGGGGGAGAGAGAGAGAGAGAGAGAGAGAGAGAGAGAGAGAGAGAATCTCAAGCAAGCTCCACACTCAATGCAGAGCCTGATGCAGGGCTCAATCCCATAACCCTGGGATTAAGACCTGTGCTGAAATCAAGAGTCGGACACTCACCGTACTGAACCAACCAGGCACCCTGTTCTCTTTCTTGCATAGTAATTTGATTATCCTTCTTATTCCCCATCATACTGTAAGCTTATGAAAATAAAAGGTATTTTTACTAACTTGTGTTTTCCCTTCTGCCCCCAACCCCCAATCTTACCCAGGGTCATTCTCAGAAAGTTCTCAATAATACTAATTAAATCAAATAGTATGCATCCTCACTTATAACTATATTGTCTATGAATATCAATTCAAATGGCAGAAACAATGAACAACAATGCTTTATCTAGTGTATTTGTCTAAGAAGCAAGAAATATTTGTATTCAATGAAAATAATTTCTCTGTAAAAATTTTGAGGGGGATGCATCGCTACCAATGTCCCTTTGCCAGAATATCTTACAAAACTCTCCATCTCTCATTTTTGCAAGTTTCCACCAGCATCTGAGGTGATTTTTATATCACTCAACCTTTTGATACAGAGAGCAGTGTGGTAGAGTAGATAAGGTGTGTCCTTTGCAGTCACACAGACCCAGTTCCAAACTAGGTAGCTCAGCTGGACTGTGAGCTCAGCGCAGTATAGGTCAGTACACTGCTTACTCTGAATTTCAGATTCCTTATCTGTAATATAAAAGCCAAAATAATATCTTCATGTGGTTATTGTGAGAATTAATGGGAAAATGTGTTTACAGCACTCTTTACCATGCCTGGCATATTAAAGGTACTAAAAATATTGAATTAAGGTACCAATTCAATTAAACAAATATGTATTGAGTGCCTGCTGAGGACCATGCATTAATTTGTTCTGAGGACCCAATAATAAATCAGACTGGCAGAGGCCCTATTCTTACAGAGTTCAGAGTCCAGTGAAGGCCACAGACACTTGAACATGCAAATGGAGTACTTGTGACAACCCAGTAAAGCAGAAGCAAGTGCAGAGTAGTTTTAGGGCCCAAATGAAGGATGCCTGTAGAATCATAGCAGACTTTCTTTAATCTTCTGATAGCTTCAAATCTCGGTGGAAACTCAGCACCTAAAAAGTATAGTCATTATTAACAAAATCTATTTGACAGTCCAATGCTGGAGCTCAGTGTAAGGTATCAGAGACCATAGAATGCATCAAATAATCATCATGCGTTTAGGGCATGCCACCTTCTAGGACCCACAGCAGTCTCGTGGAGAAACAGGAATCAAATCTACACACAAATTCCCATCCTTTTAGAATTTGTAAAAAAGCCTCAAGACAAAAGCATAATCAATACATATGTCTTCTATTTGCATATTTTCCTATCTTGGGTAATCACTTAAAACTCAATGTGAAGAGACAAGGACTCTGCAAAGCAGATGCCCTTGTTATGCTTCTAAAACCTGCTTTCTTTATTTTCTAAAATAGCATGCTAATTTTAAAAGGCAAAGTAATAAAAGACATACGGGTGGTGAATGGAAATGTGCATAGCTCACAAGACCAATTTCTCATTATAAGTGGTCCCTGGGGAGTGATGAGAAACTTGCACTTCACTTGTCAAACAGGAACCTTGGTGGCTATTTTACACTTCACTGTACTTACAGCAATCCTACCCAACCAAGAATGTTCTGAGGAAGAAACAACACGAGTTTAGGTAAATGAAGTCTAGTGGCTTCGCCGTTGAACACAAATGACAGCTGTGACGGAAGAGCCTTGAGTTCATTTCCAAAGGCCATATCTTCTGCCTCTGAACAGGGTTGGCCTAGGGCTGCAGGCGGGAGGGCACACCATGCCTACAACCCCTTCTCAAGGCTGGCATCTACCACACTCTTCTTAACTCTGCCCACTCTTCTCTGCACCCAGCAGAGGGGCCAATGTGTACATTCTGACCTGTAGCCTAATTCTAAATGTCTTGAGCAAGCACAGCCCAGAAAAGCCTTTTACGTCCCTTAGTCTCTTTTGATTTCAAATATTGTTCTTATAACCAAAATGCTTGGCTTGATTATGTTTTCCAGAGGGTTGACAAATACATACAAGTCCCCATTATATTTCCATAAAGTGGCATGCTCAGAGCTTTTATTCACCCCCAATTCTCTCGCCTGGATTCTTTGTAAAAGTGATGACTCTAGATGCTGGTGAGAATGTGGAGAAACGGGCACCCTCCTACACTATTGGTGGGAATGTAAACTGGTGCAGCCCCTCTGGAAAACAGTGTGGAGGTTCCTCAAAAAATTAACAATAATTAACAATTAACTCCCCTATGACACAGCAATAGCACTGCTAGGAATTTACCCAAGGGATACAGAAGTGCTGATGCATAGGGGCACATGTACCCCAATGTTCATAGCAGCACTCTCCACAATAGCTAAAACATGGAAATAGCCTAAGTGTCCATCAACTGATGAATGGATCAAGAAGATGTGGTTTATCTATACAACGGAATACTACATGGCAATGAGAAAGAATGAAATCTGGCCCTCTGTAGCAACATGGATGGACCTTGAGGGTGTTATGCTGAGCGAAATAAGTCAGGCAGAGAAGAACAGATACCATATGTTTGCACATATAGGAGGATTAGGAGGAACTTAACAGAGGACCATGGGGGAGACGAAGGGGAAAAATAGTTGGGGAGAGGGAAGGAGGCAAATCATGAGAGACTCTTGAATGCCGAGAACAAACTGAGGGCTGATAGGGTTGGGGAGGGAGAGGAAGGGGGGTGATGGGATGGAGGAGGGCACTTGTGGGGATGAGCACTGGGTGTTATATGGAAACCAACTTGATAATAAACTATTTTTTTAAAAAAGAAAGTGAAAAGATGCCCACAGGAAATAAAAACACTAATTTGAAGACAAAAAAAAAAAAAAAAAGTGAGGGTGCTCTCCAACCAGGAGATTGGATTAGGCAGAGCAACCTAAGCTTCTATGTCATCAACTGGAAAAACAAACAAACAATGAATTAATGAATTAATATATGTAACAAAAGACTCAATACTGTAAGATAAACAACCATCCCTGTAATCAGTGCTCTGGTTCTTGCTCAGCAGTGAGGAATAGAATGGACGGTCTCCCGTTAACTGCACTGGAGTCTCCTCAGAGACAAATAGCTGCTAAAAACTGCTGGAAGGTTGATGAAGTCCTAAAATTGGTATAATTAAGAGCCATGAGATACTGAGTCTTAACTTCCTCTTTTAACAAATGAAGATAGTAAGATCTATCTCTTAAGGTTGTTAAAAGAATTGAGTGAAGTCCCGAGCTCACTATGCCCATTTCAGGACCTATATAAATGGTGGTAGGAATAGTAGTATTACCCAGGTTAATAAACACTCCGTAATAACCTTGGAACATCCGTAAACACAGAATGTAACAGAACTCCTCAAATATACCGATAATGGACCTGACTGACTACAAGACATGTATGGTATAAGGGAAAGGCCCTGAGCCAGAAGCTCTAGATCTAGTCACAAGAGATGTCTCTACACTTAGCTGTGAGTCCTGAGCCATTCATATACCCTCTCTTACAAATTTATCATGTGAAGGGTGCCTGGGCTCAGTCAGTTAAGTGTCCGACTTCAGCTCAGGTCATGATCTCACAGTTCGTGGGTTTGAGCCCCGCATCAGCTCTGTGCTGGCAGCTCAGAGCCAGGAGCCTGTTTCAGATTCTGTGTCTCCCTCTCTGTCTGACCCTCCCCTGCTCACTCTGTCTCTCTCTCTCTCTCAGAAATAAATAAAACTTTTTAAAAAATTATCATCTGAAAATTCAAGGAGTTGTTAATGTCGCTGGGAGCTCATAGACTATCATTTTAATGGATCTTCTAGATTAAGGTCTGTCTACAATATCTGAGAGGCATAATGTCTTGGATCTGAACCCATACTTAGCTTTATGAGGAAATATAAAGTATTTCCTAAAGTATAGGAAATGGAGGGTTTTTCGGAGAGGAGTTTGGCTGTTACTTATAAGACATCTCCCTAGAGAACTCCTAACTAGGACACCTGAACTCCTAAATTTCTTTAAACCACATCCTCCTAGTAAACTCCACTAGACCCCAAAATTATTTATTTCTGTTAAAAGGAACAAGCTGCTGTGCCTATTGATAAAGAGCCTATCTCTTAGGAACTTGGAGCACTTGACAGATATTATCACATTAAAATTGTTAGTTGTTGGAGAGCAGCTAATATGAAAAACCATCCTACTGATAAGGAATCTGAGACAGAAAATCAAGTGACTTTCTCTTGAGCACCAAGTGAGTCTAGGCAATGTAACTCTCCAAATTCTATGGACTCATCTGGCCTCCTGATTAGGTCACCTGCAACTGCCTGGACTACTGTGATGTCCCCTATTAATGGATCTCTTACCTGTCAGCCACTGCTGTGCTTCTTCCCCTGAGACCTGAACCCTGGCCCTGGCCCTGCCCCTCCCCCACCTCACCACCAGGAGCACACTCTGGGCTCCACTATCATGGCCTCTCCATTCTCAGCAACTGCATGGTCAAATGCCCTCCTGATGCTGATCCAGTCATAATGTTAGGAGGATTATCTACATGCCTTCCCTTCAAACCTCATTATAGAGACTAGAACTGTCTACAGCCCAAATTGAAATTTACACAAAATCTGCCTTTGGTATCTCTCAGCCATCTACAGGCCCTTATAGCAAGACCAGCTAAGTAATTTGTGGGTCTCAGTGCAAAGTGAAAATGAAAGACACTTTGTTAAAAATAATTATTAAAAATTAACACCAGAGCATTTAAGCAAACCCTAGGCCCTGGGTAACTGTAGGCCATGTCACATGCACACGGAGCTGGACCTGACTCCCAGTGTCTCCTCTTGGGTTCTAAACATCTCTAACAGACGTATAGTCTGGTGTCTTCATCAACCTGAACTATATCCTCTCTCCTCACAGCAACCTCAGGATATTTGTTTGTCAATCCCTTGGCTTCACAGGTTTATCTTAGGCACCATTGACATTTGCTATTCCCCTGTCAAGGAGGTTGTCAGCTAGTTAATCCTCTGGATCAATAGTGTTATACAGAATATCATCCTCACACTCCCATTTCAAATATGGCCTCCAAAATCGTGGCTGCATTTTTCTTGACTAATCTATCACTAATTGGACCAGGGAAACACTGCATGTAGACAGTGTGAATCTCAGTATCTGTCAAGGAATCTGGTATGTGGTCCACATAGGAATAGGGCTTGGCCCTGAAGAAAGTGTCCTCAGCAGAGTAATGGTGTCTTTTCTCTAAGATGACAGACAAAACATTTAGTTTCTCATTATCTCAAGCCAATAAAACATCTGTAGGCTCAAAGCATCTCTGCCAATTAGCAGAGGCCACAGCCTGAATCAATAAACTGCAGCCTAAAAATAAATCCACACGGTCCCTTTGGAATGCTACTTGACTTAAAACAGACCTAAGTGGAATATTCCTTAATTACCAGTGTTTCATAACACTTTTTTGACTCTTTTTTCTCAGGCATGTTTGATTCTCCAGGGTATTTCCAGGCATTGCAAGTTAGCAATTTAAATCTGTTTCTAATCTGCAGATAGGATCAGTCTTCCTACCAAATGACCGTGGACCTTGGCAGAAAACAAAAATAAAATAATAAGGAATATATTATTAAGTATATTATCGTTTGCATTATCAGATAGAACTAGAGTTTTTAACTGCTAGAATTATTTAGAAAAGTTTGGGTGCTTTTCATTTATCATCAAAATTCCAATACACATTTCTTTCTGTCATGTTTTTGAAATACTGAGCATCAACTAAATTTCAGAAATCCAAACAAGAGGAATTCACTAAAGGAATCCTGATGGATTTTTTTTTTGTAAAATAAGTCATTATTTTCAATATGAATAATTATTCCTCTATGTTTTTCTTCAGATATTTTATCATATTTTGGTGGCAGGCAGCATATACTCTGTTTCTTTAGAGAACAATGCCCAGACTGCAACATTTGAGACAGATGAGTTAGATTTATTCAACTCAATAGAAAGCATGTTAATAACTACCAAGTGGCGAGACCAGCTCCTCAATATGAAGTGAATTAATTACAATGAACACCAAGTAGAGAGAATGGGGCAGAGTTGAATATAGTATTTATGTCACATGTCTTTCTGATACAGAAAGGAAAATGGCATAGATACAAAGACATATGTACCTAAAAACTCTTGGCTGTTACATAATTTGAAATGAGACTATAAGATATATATCATTCCTTGGGTTTTACCTGGAAATAAATTAGAAAGGGTATCAGAGACCTCACTGTAAAAAGAGTGCAAAATTTACGCTCCAGGGTTTTAGCTGAGGCTGTATCGCAACTAGCTGTGTGATTTGGGGCAATGCACGAGAGGCCAGTGTTTTTGTAATAAAATAAACTAGATTATCTCTAAACTTCCTTTAAACTTTAAATTTCTCTGATAGAACTTCTATTTTAAAATGGGGTTGGAGAAGCATGCCTCTGATACAAGCTGTTCAACTTCCTACAGAGACAACCAAGATTTAAATACAGAAATACTTCCCTTATTGTAAAAATTTCTTTCACAAAGCTCTTCAACCAAGTTGTTAAAAAAGACAACAACAACTGATACAAATTTTATACTTCTATTTATCTTCTGCTTACCCACTTTGAAAAACAGTATATGAGATAAATGTCCACCAACCTGGGGAAAAACCTCAAAATGCCATTTTCCCTAAATTACTATATTTGAAATTTTTCACTAGAGTTCAACAAGTTTCAGGGTTTACTAAATATTATTTTCTGTAGTGTTTGAAGTGTGTTGGGGAAAAATATTAGTGTTTGTGATTACAGCCCAGAAATTTTTCTTTTTCAAAAGAAAGGCATACTCGTGTCTAGATCTCCCAGGTCTGCCTCCCATTCCACCCCTTTCCTTGGTTTCATCTATAAAACCCACACAGGTCATTTCTATTGGCCTGATGTCCAGGCTTCAGGATGCTCCATATGATTCTTGGCCCCCAAATTATACCTCTCAAAATGGCAATTACTTTCATTTTTCTAATAATTTTCCTTGAGATAAATTACTTTTCCTTTACGTAAAAATGTTGTATATATTTTCTATATCTGAAAAAAATATGTGATGGACTAGTTTTACAGTTGTTAAGGCAACCCCCAGGTATTCAAACTTGTGGGGAGAAATGTATTTTTTAATGGTGGAAAACATGTTATTGTAAATTTCTCTGGGATTCCATTTTAAAAAAAATTCTTTGCCTTTCCTAAAATTTAATATGTTTTAATTAATCTTGTTTGCATATCATGTCCTTCCAAAGGTTCTAAGGTGTAGTTTTATTATGTTATTCTCAGATCCTAAAGACAAATGTTTGCTTTGTTTTATTCTAGTTCCTTATTTGATAGATACACAAGGACTCCATTGTTCAAATTTGCATGTTGCACAAAAATACGTATTTGAGCAAATTATACTTACAAAGCTTGGCATTTCCAGATATATCTCATTAACTACTACACTAATTGTAGATTATAAACAGGTTACAGCAGAGACACAGGACTATGTCCAAGGAAGATTTGCAATGTGAGACAATTTATACGATAAACTCCTTCCTAACTCCACTCCACAATTTTTATATTAATGAGAATTAAAGGAACATTAAAGGTACATTCATTTTCTTTTGGATGAATCTTATTAGAAAGGGGATATATTATTATTGTTTAAATATTTCTTGAGCCCCTACTGTACCAGTCACAGTGATATGTCCCCAAAAGCAGTTGAAGCAGGGATGAGAAAAATGGCCGATTCATCTAGTAAAGGAGGAAGAAGCCATGCAGGCCAGTCCTCAGTTCTCCACCCTTTTTGTACCACAGATCTGCTAATGGAAGGAACTATTCTTCTTAAATTACCTTGCCCCTGAGCTACTACCTAGCCATCTGTTCCCTGAGTCCCTGGACATCACATAGACCTCAAGTATTGGGTCATATAGGCTTGACATCACCGTTGCCCTGGAAACAGATCTGTTTCAAGATTGTCAATAAGTTTTTAAGTAGAAATCAGCATCAGAGCCATTTTAATCTTTATGATTAAAAAAAAAAAAGCCATGACACAAGTATGTTTGTCCTGCCGTTTCATAGCAGGAAATTCAGATACCTTGCAGAAAGTAACAGGCTCTTAATAAAAGAATAAAGGCAGTGAGATATATAGGAGATAACAAACCAGACAAGGGTGACTGGGTGGCTCCCTCAGTTGAGTGTCCCACCTTGGCCCAGGTCATAATATCACAACTTGTGAGTTCTGTGCTGACAGCTCAGAGCCTGAAGCCTACTTCAGATTCTCTCTCTCTCTCTCTCTCTCTCTCTCTCCCCTCCCCCTTCCCTGGCTCATGCTCTGTCCGTCTCTCAAAAATAAACATTAAAAAAATTAAAAAAAGAAAGAAAGAAACCAGACAGACCCCAGATTTGCAACCACCTACTGGTAGGCCCGGTATGTTTAATGCATATATGGTGACTTAAAGCAGCAAATAGTGGTGGTTTCCATCTGTGATAACAGAGAAATACAGAGACATGAGCTACAAAGATGATAACAAGGAAAAGTTCCAGTTTCCTCGATACTTCATAACATTTGGTCTTATTAAAAATGAATATATCAGGGGCGCCTGGGTGGCTTAGTCGGTTAAGCGTCCGACTTTCGCTTAGGTCATGATCTCACAGTTCGTGGGTTCGAGCCCCGCGTCGGGCTCTGTGCTGACTGCCAGCTCAGACCCTGGAGCCTGTTTCAGTCTGTGACTCCCTCTCTCTCTGATCCTCCCCTGCTCGCTCTCTCTCTCTCTCTCTCTCTCTCCTAGAAATAAATAAAAAACATTATAAAAAAATGAATATATCATTATTTCATATAAGAAAATATGCATAATGGTAGATAAGACATATTTTGAAATATCCCCTCACTATCAGACATTGAGAAATGTTAGAAAAAATATATAATAAAATGCCTCTCCCCTCCCATTTAAATGTATATTTAAGCTTGAAAAAAAAAAGAGAGAAAATCCCCACAGGAAAACAGGGAATCCTAAACCAGAGTAGTAAACTAGCATTTAAACATATGGTTGAGCTCAGCATTTGCTAATTTCAGGTGCCTAGAGGGCTGGCTTTTCTGAGTCTTTGCATGTCAGAAAAAGAGATTTCAGGCTGTACCAGGTAGGAAGATGAGCCAGGTCCCCTCAAAGTGCTACATCTTCAGTAAAAGAGTAGAGAGGAAAACCCAGTTACCTGCAAAGACTAATGACAAGGAAATCTGGATTCAGCATAATACCAGGTATTATGTGCTCTCCTGGATTTATAATTTAAATGTACCCTATGTGTGTGGTCCAGGACCTCCCCCGCCCCCTTCTTTCTCCATGCCAACAAGCCAAGAAGATAATAAAGCAGTCCTAGGTTAGAAGTGTCTGGGCTGCCTGACAAAGCCAATGCACGTCGTCTTCAGGGAATGTGTCCTCAACCTTGTTCTCAGCAGGTTCCACAGATAAACATCATGAATGTACAATAAAGCTAAAGAACACAACCCAGTCCAAATTAAACAACTGTACGCTGTCTTCTTTTTTCCAGGAAAAGAACATCGCTTTTCTAGTTGCTAATGTTGCCCTAAATAGACTGAGGCGGGGGGGGGGGGGGGGGGGGGGGGGGGACGACACTGAAATTCTCACTGTTCCTTTGTAATTGAGTTGAAGACA
This sequence comes from Hyaena hyaena, assembly GCF_003009895.1. Classification (NCBI taxonomy): domain Eukaryota; kingdom Metazoa; phylum Chordata; class Mammalia; order Carnivora; family Hyaenidae; genus Hyaena; species Hyaena hyaena. Next base: position 875,931 of record NW_024081253.1, on the reverse strand, counting down.
CAAAAAGACCAACCACTAAGTGCTCAGGAGAAAACGGAAACCAAGTAGGACTGCTGTTCGTTTTCAGTTATAAACTAGAGATCAGAAACCTGAAAGCATTACTGATTTCCTGGGAAAGTTAAAAGAATGGATTTAGAGCCACCATCAAATGGAAGCTATAATGATTGGGAGTTAATGACTGGACTTTATAGACTGACAGAACCACAATTGTAATAAAGGCATCTTTTTGAGTAACCCATTTGAATAAATGCAGACAAATTGGTAGCTAGTCTTAACTGCTATTTAAGTGCATTTTTTGTGCTAGCAATAGTGTGGGGTGCTCAGTAATCTGTTTTTAATTTACGTTTTCACCATGTTTCTGGTTTACACAAGGCAGAAGCCAAAGTTAGATTGTTTCTAGTTGGCAGCAAGCCAGAGAAGACAAGAAGAGGAGCCGAGTCAAGTCTGGGTTGCAGAATGTTCTACCATGCTCAAAGATATGGGCATTGAGTCTATTACAAGGCAGAGGTTGCTCTGCAAAGATACGACATGGGAAGGAAATGCAGCCTGAAGGGACAGAGTAGAAAGGCTAAGGGTATCAGGTCCAGAGTTCAAGAAAAGCAGGAACAGACTCCCATGATCCTGACGCAAAGGGAGTTTGTGGAACATGGCGAGATCACATAGATGGATGTCTCAGGATCTGGAAAAGGCAACCGGGCCCTCACAGAGCACAGATCATGCACATCTGCTCACTCTAGGAGAAGGGCTATGTCTCTTGGTGATAAAGTGAAGATTCTGGTTTTAAAAAAATGAGTACTTTGAGAAGTTTCTTAAGCAAGGTGCTATGTACAAAGCACACAGAACTCACATGTTTCTAAACTTTTTAGTAAAAACTATAACGTAAATAAAAACTTGTATACAATATTTTTTAAAACTCTTCAAGGAATGTAGAGCTAAAATAATTGCATTCTGTTAAAGACTAAGGAGGGAATATCTGACATATTCACATCACATATGTTCTTCAACAGATGGTTTCAGTGCACCCTTCTTTTCATTTTCTCTACTTAAATTAGTAAGCAGGAACAAGCATTTTCACACAGTACTTAAGTGTTAAGCACCATAGTACATGTTTTCATACTTTGTTATCTAACTGATTTTTGGTATATTTAAAGTATAAAAAATATATGCTAAATTAGTTCACTTAGGTATCAGAGGTGCATAGCAAGAAAGAGCTGCTGAATATCATTACAAAATCTGGTTTGAAAAGAAATACACTTTTGCAAGTGGGTAAAATAAAACTGTAGAGCTTGTGTTTCCATCTAAATAGAAAACTCTCCATTCCAGTTAAGGTAGTAACTACTCCACACAGTCTTAATGCAGGTGATTATATTTCCAAACATATCAGAAAATCTCTCCTTTGTGAGAATGAAAACATTGCCCCAAACTGTTACCAACTGGATACATTTCACTGAAAAACTTCCCAGTACCTATGAGCGAACTCACCAGTGGTTTATCTTGCTTTTAGAATATATTTAAATGCATTATATGTTAACTATATATATATCATATTAGTACATTAAAGTGCTATACCTTAATTATATGTTTTAAATACCATATATTAAAATATATAGAATATATTTACTGTGGAAAAAAATGGCAATAATCATACAAAATAATAGAATGCACTGTAAATAGCTCATTTCTTAAACCACCGCCAGTAACCATGGTCTAACATTTCATTATTCTCTTCATGTAAATAAGTTCATTTTGAATTTTAAACATACAAAAACAGTAAATATTCTGTAACTATGCACACTTGAACTTGTATTACTTCAGTCTTAGCTAGGCTGAAATAGAATTGGAGTAAAAGTGCTCAGGAGAAATAGATCACAATCAAAGGCAACCTTTTAAAGAAAAGAGCTCTCACAAACCGCACCGACGACAAGTTCAAGGATTCTGTCATCTTCCCCTACCTGATCAGGGATTACATTGCTCTGACACCATTAATTCCTAGCCTACCTTTTCCCAGAAAAACTAAAAATGCTTAGGTACCTGCCACAAATATCTACACTTTGCTCTGGAATTTTCCAGGACCACCTTCTACATAGCCATTCTGTTACTCTTCACTCCATGGATTTTTTTTTGCTTCTTAACCCTGCTGATACCCAATTTTCCCTCCATAAGAAGACATTCATGCCGTATTCTGTTCAGCAAGCTTTCCACTGGCACTCTTTCAGGGTGCTGCTCCCAGAATTGTCCTGTCCACTCCTTGCACCCAAACCAGGAGAAAAAGAAAGCTCAGGCACAGCGCCCAGAGAGACTCCCAAATGTCCTGAGGTGGGGAAAGGACTGGAGATTTAGAAACCAATGAAAATGAGTGCTATCAGCAAACAATCTGGATCCTTCATAACTGATCCAAAGCTCATCCTGACTTCTAACCTTCAAGTTTGTCTGCCTTTCCTAGTCCTAAATTTATCCTCGATTTGATAGATTCAATTTCTCTGGGTTTGTACCTCAAAATTATGAGATACTAGTATAAATAATCTTCTACCTTGTTAGGCTCCTAAATACATTTTTTTAAGTTTATTCATTTATTTTGAGAGAGATAGAGACAGCACGTGTGGGAGAGGGGCAGAGAGAGAGAGAAAAGGAGGTAGAATCCCAAGCAGGATGTGAGCTTGACGCAGGGCTTGAACTCAAGAAACTGAGAGATCGTGACCTAAGCCAAAACCAAGAGACCAACGCTTAATTGACTGAGGCACACAGGCACCTCTAAATTTTTTTTTTATGTTTATTTATTTATTTTGAGAAAAAGAGAGCATGCACAAAGGGGAAAGGCAGGGAGAGGGAGACAGAGAATCCCAAACAAGCTCCATGCTCTCAGCAGAGAGCCTTATGCTGGGCTCAAACTCATGAACAGTGAGATCATGACCTCAGCCCAAACCAAGAGTCCGAGGCCTAACCAGCTGAGCCACTTAGGTGCCCCTAGGCTCCTAAATAATTTAAGAAATACTCCATCAATCATATTCTGATCTCTTTTCAGAAAGATCTATATTGTTCTAGAATTCCTCAAATCCCACCATTCTGTTTCTTTTCTCTCTTCTCTCTCTCTTATACACACACACACAAACACACACACACACACACAGTTAGATTAGACATAGGATAAGGGTATTAACAATCTCACCATACTATGCGTTCAGTAATCCTCTGTGTTCAGTTCAAATTTTAACAGATATACTAACTGAAGAATAATGGTGAGTCCAGAAATGACCCCATGAGGACCAGCTGAAGGAACTAGAAAGGCTTAACTAGAAAGGAGACCTCTTTAGACCCTTCAGTTATTACAAGTCCTTAGTAATTTGACTATTCTAAACAGATTGATTTTAATAGTTTCCAATAATTTCACAGCAAGTACTTGCAGGCTCAGCCTATTTATTGATATACAGTTCTCTTTTTTATAAAGGGGGGGCTTACTTTAAGCTAAACTAGAAAACAGTTTCTAAAAGTAGAAAAATTGATTATTTTGGAAAAAAAGGTTGAATATTACATTGAAGATTTCATAGAGCTACTGTTTCCAATCATCTGATCACTTCCGATGGGCTGATAATGTTAGATACAACCTCTTTATCAGCAATGCAGTAGAGTCCCACAGCACTACTTTCCATATTCAGCCAAACCTCTCTTTGCATAGATACATGTGTAAAAACAGAACATTCATAGAGAGGGCAGAGTGCCATCAAAGGTAATTACAGAGACAGTAAAGTTATTTTATGACAGGAAAAATATAATGCTGGCTGTCTCATGGAGCTTCAGAACCTGATTTCAAAAGTATCATACAGATAGAAAATAAACTTTAGCATGGTGGACCGCTCTACAGGATGTATTTGTAAGTATAAGATTCCATAAAATAGTTGATGACTACAATAATGTTGGCTCGATGTAAATGACCAGTGGATGTTTACTTTCACAGCAAGACTGCTGGATGTGTTAGGTTTCTTCTAAGGAAAACAAACTGCTAAACACCTGTTTGCCTGGCCTAGGCTTTCTATAATTAAAAAATACTTACAATCACACATGTATAAATGAAGCTTCTAAATTATGTAGTAAAGGAAATATTACAGGTTTAGAGTAGCGGATACTCTCATTTTATGTGTTTTTTGTGTGAACATGGATGTATATGTTTAGATAAAGATATGTAACAAAATCAGATATCTCAGAATTGTTTGGTTCAAATATCGTGTGTTATCAAATAATTAGTTCCATCATTGGATTAGCTGTGCTGATTTCATGTATGAATTGTTGTAAGGTTTACATGAAGTATCGTTAATTTTGATTTTACATAATTTCTTCATTCCTTAATGTTATGCTTAACCACAGCTACGCGCAAATTACTTGTTTTTTTAAAAGGCAAGAATTCTATGTACTGTGGCAAACAAGACCTCACTAAAATGTAAATTGCTCTAGGTTTTTCTAAATTCTATGGGATATTCTATATCATAAAGTAAAGAAACACATTTAAATGCAGATATTATATTGAACGGAATGAATTTATAAACTGTCAGGATAATAAAAACATTTAAATATGTGAAAAGGTGAAATTTAAGAAAATTCATTTATTTTCATATTGCTTTGAAAAGATTGGATTGTTCTGGCATAATATATATCCAACTCAATTCATCACTAAAGCATTTATAACCACTCTAAAAATTAGATTATATAGATGAAATGTATGCTTTCTTTAAAATAATCAAGAGAAAACATTGGAGGCAAAATCATTTTGGAGACCTAACTAAGTACTATGCTTAGAGTGTAAAAGTGCATACTAGTCTTACCAAGAGGATATTGAAAAATTTTAAAGATAAGCAAATTAATGCATAATGTAAACATAAGGTAAAGAAAAAAATATTTAAAGACAAACAAATGGAAAATACAAATAAAAAGTATAAGAATTTCTACAATATCAATGTATGAATTTAAAAAGTTCTAGATAAGGAGTTAAATCAAAAATAAGGATAAGAATAACTTAGCATTTACAAAGTGAAAAAATATTTACTTAAAATATAAAGCAAGGTATTTATAGAAATATTTTGCCAAATATGCATTCTCCAGGGAGCACACAATAATCTTTTTGCTTTTGTTATTTACCTTATTCTTAGGTCAACGGAATTTTTCCACATATCATACTACTAACATGAGAAAAAAATGATTATTGTGGATTTGAAGCGTGGTGAGTTTCTCCAATTTATATAAATTCTATACCATATCCACTTAGGTGATTCTTTCCCAGAGAGCTCTCTTTTGGCCAAAATAGAATTTTAGTTCTATGGAATATTTGAGGCTAATTTTTATTTTTACCAGTAAATGACCAGGTATGCTCTAATTGCAAGTAAGTTTATTAATTTACTTTTTTTTAGAAATTACCAAAATTATTTCTTCCAAGTTCTCAGTAATAAATGTGAAAAGTTTTCACCCTGATACTCTAAATTTTTGTATTAACAAACTGTATATTCAGACTTATTACCACTGAAAGCAGGATTGCAGATATTTCTTTTTAAACCACTAGTTGTTTTTGGAAATTCTTTGTCTTCAGATTGAATTTTATTTTCTTCATTTTGTCAGACAAAATTCTTTTCTAACTTTAGAGGTATGAGAATTTTAATTTCTATTCCTTCATCCACTTTCCATCTTCCAAAATTACTGTAAAAGTTTTTGTTGTTTTTTTGTCTCCTTATTTAATCTTTTTTTTCCTTCATATTAAGTTAAAACTAACTCTAATTTTAGCACTGTTTTGGCTAAAAGAAGCAATAAGCTCAAGGCGCCAATCTGTTCTATTATCAGAAGCTGGGTTACAATTTTGTGAATTTATCTCTTGGTTTCAATTTAGAAGGCATTATGAGGACATGGAGAATGTTCTGTGGTGTTTTAGCAAAGGAGTTGTGCACTGTGATAGCAAATCTAGTAGTAATCAAAAGAGGGAGGTGCTGTGGACATTCGGTTTCTGAGATCTTAGAAGGTGAGCTACTAGTAAGGCTCAAGCAGGTGAGCAGGGACATGGTGGCCAGGGCTCCAGCCCTGGGATGCCCCCCCCAACAAACTCCAGTTCTTAAGAGACTACAAAACCGAAGGACTTTGTAAAATAAAGTTTTGTGATCTATTTATTTTATGCATAATACATCTTTTACATAATTCTGTCACCAAATATATTATTTACTTGTGGATGTTTTTAAAACATTATATTCTACTGGTATTCTACAAGTTAATCAATTTTATGAATGACCTAGAATACAAAACAACATATAAACAACCACTTACACATGATTATCAAATAGCATTCGAACATAACACTTAGCGAATTTATAGTCTACTAGGAGTAGAGAAGTCAGAAATATAAATAACATTATTTTCATACGTTTATATTACACTCTTTTTCCAAAGGTCACCCAACTAATGGGCCACTTGTGCCAGAGAACCTCTGTCTAAATCAGTCACGTAGCTGAACTCAGGGCTGCTGCTGGTCTATTCAGAGCCTTTGTTGGAATTTTAAAAGGTAGTCTTTCCACCACATGGATGAAGCCCCACATGGAGGCCCTAGCTTGGCCCCTTGTCTCCTCCAGACCAGGCGTCGCCACAGTGGAGACAACCTGCCTAATTTTAAGGGTTAGCTCTGCTGATCTGTCCCCGCTGAGCTCTTCTGGCCAAAAAAACCCTTCCTGGCAGCCCTGTCACTTCAATAGGACACACGGGCCCCACGGCGTCTGTCCTGCTGTAGCCGACCCAGCGAGTTCTAAAGCTGGAAATGAAAAGAAGGAAGATTTGCAGGAAGTCTGCTAACACACTGAAGAATGGATAAGGTTAATTGGAAAACTTACAAGGTCTGAGTTGAAATTTAAAAAGAGGAATGAATGCGGTCTGATAGATGTGTGTTTCCTGTACATACAAAAGAGCTTAGGAAATATTTCCTGAGTGACAGAGTGCAAGAAGCTAAAAGAAGATCAGATTAACTGGAACAGAAAGTTTTTGCATACAAGCATTTTTCTAATCTTTACAATTCCATTTTAGAGAAAAGGAAATTAAGAATCTAAAAGTTTACTTACTGTGCCCAAGGTCATACAGCTAATAAGACCCTGAACTCATGTACATGTTCTGTTTGCCTTCAGAACCTAAAGTTCTTTTAATATACCTAGTCACCTGTCAAGAGCTGTGGGAACCCCCTAAGCTCTAGTGCATCTGGAAATTACTTTACCTTTGCCATGCTTCTGACCCCCAGGGGATGTTGCATACTAAGACTGTTCTAGCTTTACCAAACAATTCCTTTTAAGTTCTTTAAAAATACATACTAACTTGTAAATACACATGAATTTTATTTTTTTTTTAATTTGTGTAAGTTTATTTATTTATTTTGAATGAGAGACAGAGAGAGAGTGCACACAAGCAGCGTAGGGACAGAGAGAGAGAGGGAGTGAGAGAGAATCCCAAGCAGGCTCCACACCATCAGCACAGAGCCTGATAGGGGCTTGAACTCACCAACTAAGAGTCGGACGCTTAACTGCCTGTGCCACTCAGGCACCCCTAGACATGAATTTAGTTACAGAAATCACTAATGTGCACACGGAGCTCTAATACATCATGTTAAGAGACAAAGAGATACAAAAATTATTGTTAAATGTAGTAGGTGGGGAGATGTCAAGGCCCAGCAGAAGATAGGGATGACTAATTATACTGACACAGAATGGAAGGAACTTCTTTACCATCCTCCTACTTAGAAGAAAAGAAGCAGAGAGCCATTGGGTAACCTACATCATAGAGGTGATTACATAGAATCTTAAATTTTGATTCAGCGTCCAATTATGAAGAGGATCAGTTATTAACAGCCAATGTAAGAGATTGCTTAGCCTCAATTATTTCAGTATTAATCATCTTCAGTCAGATTTATCTTTCAATTTAAAAAAAAACTCTTGTTTCAACACAATTATTACTTAAAGACCCCAGTGAATTATTACTATGACAGAATAGAGCCCCACATTTAAGGCCACTCAGAATCTAACTGCACACACAGACATATCCTTATGATTAACTTTCTTTTTTGTGTAAACCAGTTTGAATCTATATTTGCAATCACAAGAGTCCTAACTTTGTTTTTTTTCCTATAGACCTACTTAGCTACCTTGTCCCTTGCTCCTCCTTACAGTAGAGACCCATACAGAAAATGAAGTCCATCAGACCACAACACTCATAAATTCTTTTCTTCTTTTTTTCAAATAGTTTATTGTCAAGTTGGTTTCCATATACCACCCAGTGCTCATCCCCACAAGTGCCCTCCTCC